>NW_005871068.1:8448168-8570217 GCF_000147115.1 Myotis lucifugus
CATTCTAAGGTATACCCCTTACTTCTAGTTTAGTTAAATTTATGGAATCATTGCGTTTAGTGTGTGTGCCTTCCCACTTGGGGGTCCTCCAGCAACACCCTGAATCCTTATTCCCGTACCGTGTTTGCTTTTTGCCTTGTTGCTACATTATCTAACTCTTCGAGTATGAGGAAGGGCCCCTACTTTATTCCACCATCACCTCCCCGTTGTGTGTGTGTGTATTTCCCGCTAGGGGCTCGGGAGGTGTGGAGCATGCGCTAGTGAGTGAGTGTGTGTATGTGTGTGTGTATGTGTGTATGTGTGTGTCCGCTGGGGGCCTGTCCCAGTCACACCACAGTGGCTCAGAGAAGGCACCCCGTGTGTGTGTCTGCTGTGTGTGTATCCCATGGGGGCTGCGGAGGCTTGGAGCAGGCGCCCCGTGTGTGTGTGTGAGTGGGGGCCCTGCTCTAAGTTGCGTTGGAGGCTCAGGCCGACCCCCAGCCACACCGCAGAGGCTCAGAGCAGGTGCCTCGTGTAACTGTGTGTGTTTGTGTTTGTGTGTGTATGCCCTGGAGGCCGCAGAGGCTCCGAGCAGCCTCCCCGTGTGTGTGTGTGTGTGTGTGTGTGTGTGTGTGTGTGTGTGTGTGTTGTGTGTGTGTCCCCTGGGGGCCTGCCCCCAGCCACACCGCAGAGGCTCAGAGCAGGTGCCCCATGTAACTGTGTGTGTTTTTGTGTGTGTGTGTGTGTGTGTATGCACTGGAGGCCGCAGAGGCTCGGAGCAGGCTCCCCGTGTGTGTGTCTGTGTGTGTGTGTATCCCATGGGGGCCGCGGTGGCTCAGAGCAGGCGCCCCATGTGTGTGTGTGTGTGTGTGTGTGTGTGTATGCAGGGGGGTGAGCAAGCTCAGAGTAGGCGCCCCGTGTGTGTGTGTGTGTGTGTGTGTGTGTGTCCACTGGGGCCTGGGAGGCTCAGAGCAGGCGCCCCCTTGTATCTCTCTGTGTGTGTATGTGTGTTCGTTGGGGCCCTGCCCCCGGCCACACCAAGTAAGCTCAGGGACGGAGCCACGTGTGTGTGTGTGTGTGTGTGTGTGTGTGTGCGCGCGCGCTGGGGGCCTGCTCCCAGCTGAGTTGGAGGCTCGGAGTAGGGACCCTGTGTGTGTGTGTGTTCGTGTCTGCTGGGTGCAGCGCAGCACAGGCTCGGAGTAGGCATCCGTGTGTGTGTTTGTGTGTGTGTGTGTGTGTGTGTATCAACTGGGGCCTGGGAGGCTCAAAGCAGGCACCCTGTGTGTGTGTCCACTGGGGGCCTGGCCTGAGCTGGGCCACGATGGCACCAAGCAGGTGTCCCGTGTGTGTGTGTGTGTGTATTTCTGTATCCCCTGGGGTCCGCAGAGGCTCAGAGCAGGCACCCCGTGTGTGTGTGTGTGTGTATGTGTGTGGTGTGTGTCCTCTTGGGTCCTGCCCCATCTGTGTTGGAGGTTTGGAGCAGGCACCCTGTGTGTTTGTGTGTTTGTGTGTCCCCTGCGGCCTACCCCCAACTGCATCAGAGGCTCAGAGCACACACCTCGTTTGTGTGTGTGTTTGTGTGTGTCAACTGGGGGCCTGCCCCCAGCTGTGTTGATGGCTCCGAGCTGGTGCCCCATGTGTGTGTGTTTGTGTGTGTGTGTCCACTGGAGTCCTTCCCCAGCTGCATCGGAGGCTTGGAGCAGGTGCCCCGTGTGTTTGTGTGTTTGTGTGTGTGTGTGTGTGTGTGTGTGTGTGTGTGTCTCCTGGGGGCCTGCCCCCAGCTGCGTCAGAGGCTCGGAGCACGTGCCCCATGTGCGTGTGTGTGTCTGCTGGGGACCTGTTCCCAGCCACGCTATGGAGGCTTGAAGCCTGTGCCCCGTGTGTGTGTGTGTGTGTGTGTGTGTGTCCACTAGGGGCCTGCCCCCAGCCATGCCGCAGAGGCTTGGAGGAGGCTCTTCTCTGTGTTGTTCTCTCAGGCTCGGGGCTGTGACCAGCCCCTCCTCCTGAGCTGGTCGTGACGGTTATGGTGCTCAAAAACTTTATCAGATTTAATCTGGTTTAACTGAATTGCTAGAGTCAGCAAACATGTATTAACCATATAAGTATCACTTTCTAGGACCTATCCTAAGAATTGTGGGTAAAGATATGATTAAAACATAGCAGCCATCCTCAAGAGGCTTTCAGAATTTTAGGGATAGGCTAAACACAAACCAAACTAGCTACCAAACCAGGGTATGGTAACTAGTCTCCCAAGACAGCCCCAGCAATTCCCCACTCCCTGTTTGAGCATGCCACTCCTCATTGATAGAGCTGGCACTTATTTTTCCTTGACCAGTAGAATCTGGTGGAAGTGGCATTCTGGGACTTCCAAGAAGGGCAGAATTTTCTTCCTTCCACTCAGAAGCTTCATTCTTGGAACTATCCCTCTGAATGCAGCCATCATGCTATGAGAATAGTAAACCACACGAAGGAGGGGAAAAGAGGCTGAGTTCCCAGACAATAGCCAACACCAACTGCCGCCATGTGAGCGAGCCATTGGAGATATTCTGGATGGCCGCAGTTGCAGCTGACATCACAAAAGGAAGAATAACCATTGAGCTGAACCAGCTCACCTGTAGAATTATGACCAATAATAAAATGGTGGTTGTTTTAAACCACTACATTTTGCAGGAGAAGGGGGTTTATTTGCAACAGAAGATCACTAAAACACAGGATCAGAAAGTTTTACCAGTACAACAGATCCACAAAGGAAGGTCAAGAAGGAAGTTCTGGAATGGTCTCAGAGAGGTGATAATCGAGATGAAGAGTGGAAATTCCCCAGGCAGAACTTGAAGGGAAGAGCTTTTCAGTTAGTGACCCCACATGTTCTATGCTGCACAAACAGAGAAGTACTAGCAGTTTGTGATGGATGATGTGTGAATGCAAGGGGTAGCTCTAAGTATTTCAAGAGAAATCTGAAAATCTAGGATCCCAGCTCTGGGATTTATTCTCTACCCAATGGGGCACTTGAGACTTTTCAAAACAGGGGAGTGTCAAAATCAGATTTTTGTCTCTGACAGATTACTCTGGCATGAATGAGAGGTAGAGTAATAGGGCATGAGACTGCAGAGAAAGAGAATATCCAAGGGACTTCCAGAATGATCCAGGGTGAGAAGGTGGGACATGAAGTGGAGCAGTAGCAAGGGTAATGGAGGGGAAGGATGGGGTGCAAATGTCATGGAGGTGGAAAATGAATAAGCTTTGAAGATGGCTGTGGCTAATGAGAGAAAGAGAGGGATCTAGTATGACCAAATTTCAGGCTTTGATTCACCATTCTTGAGACTGGCAATGTAGGATGTCAAACAGGTGGGGGAAGAACGTGATGACCTGGGTTTTAATTGAGCCCATAGGACAGTGACTACTGGGTTCATTCCTCAGGAGAAAGGGCTCAATTAACATAATAGTACTAATGGCCCAGTGCATGAAATTCATGCACGGGGGGGGGGGTACCTCAGTCCAGCCTGCACCCTCTTCAATTGGGGACCCCTTGGGGGATGTCTGACTGCTGATTTAGGCCCGATGCCACAGGGACATCCCTTTTGCAATCTGGGACCACTGGCGCCTAACCATTCACCTGAATGCATGCCTGATCACTCCTAACTGCCTCTGCCTGCCTGCCTGATTGTCCCTAACCCCCCTGGCCTGCCTGCCTGATCATCTCTAACTGCCTCTGCCTGCCTGATCACCCCTTACTGCCCTCCTCTGACGGCCTGATCTCACCCCCAACTGCCTTAAAAACCCTTCTCAGCCCCCACCTTAGGTTCTGTCTTAGCAGTTCACCCAGATTAGGTTTTTATTGGTTGGTTTCTATGTCAGTCAGCATCAAAAACTCTGCCTCTTGGGCAGCCATTGACTCTTCACAGTTTACCCAGATTTGGTTGATTGGTTGGCTTCTATGCCAATCAGCGTCAAAAGCTCCACCTCCTAGGTAGCCATTGGCTCCTCACACTTCACCCAGATTTGGCTCTGATTGGTTGGTTTCTATGCCAGTCAGTGTCTCCGGACCTATCTCTGTGCCTGATCAGAGAGGCGGGGCTGATCAGTAGCCCCCTTGGAGGCCTGGAGAGAAAGAAAGGCTCGATTGCTGGCCAGGCTTAGAGAGAAAGAGAGAGGCAACAGCTGATCAACAGCTGCCACAGAGGCTATGGATCAGACCCTGCTTCTCTCTCCAGGCCTGATCTATAGCCCTCTCAACAGTCAGTGCTGGGTCGCTGCGCCTGCAGTGGCAGCAGTCAGTGCTGGGTCACCACAGCAACCCAGCACTGACTGCAGGACTGACTTCCAGTGTTCGGTCAAGCCTTCGGTCATTACAGTCACTGCCTTTTTATATATATAGATTTTTTAACGGTGTCCAGGACTTGTGCTGAAATGAAGCTCCTTTGTGGGTATTTATCCTGTTATGAAATAGTAATATTTTCATGAAGAGTATGTCTGAAAGTTAGTGTGTTCGTTGGCAGAACCCTGGAGAGGTAATGTAACCAGTAAGAGGAGTGTTAGGATTTATTTTTCCATTAGCAATAATGGATTGTGGAGAGCTCTAGACATGCTCATCCAGGCTCTTTTGTGGCTAATTTGACAGAATTTGTCTTGAGACCACACATGTGGGTGTAGTTTGTGTCTGGGAAGGATTTTCTCAGGGGTGGTACCTTTGGTACTACGTTGTCCCTGATGCATAAGCTCTTGAAGCTAACTGCCCCCCCCCAGGCTTGAGTGCAGTCTTGGCTTTATTAGACCCACTCTCTAAGCACCTGAGCAATCTCCCAGCATAAGACTGTGGGATGTGCCAATCATCCTAATTATAGATGGTATCTAAAGGTTTGCAGCAAGGGGGAGTTAGTTTGATTTTCTAGAAAAGGTCTAAAAGCTCATCACGGTTTTGTGATTTCAAAGAATCCAACTTTGTACCACATGGTACTTAACTAGGTGATTATTTTGAAGACAAATGGGATACTCTTAAGCAGGTATCTACAGCATCCTGATAAAGAGTATTAGAGGCTTCCTGTGTTATATTGACAGAGATGCTTATACCTATCACTATGTACATGGAGAGCTTGATTTGAACCCAGCAGGTAATTTGTAGCAGGTCTGTGTAAACATTATAAATGGAATTTTACTACTTTTAATGGACCCTGAGAAGAGAAGAACAGGCATTTGATCTGAATCTTGATCACCCTGTGTCCCTTTTTACTTTTCATTTATGTACAATCACCCTACCCTGGGACATCCCCGATTATGTTCTTTAACTGCTCATTTTTTATTCTTCTTCTGGATATGCTTATTATATACAGAAATATCTATAAACTCACTGAATTTGATTACTTAATATGATTTTATTTTCTCAAATGCCAGCTTATTTATGAATAAAAACAAAAGCGATTTTAGAGTTGGAGCCTCTAGGTCATGAAAAGCTCAGGCCCAGTGCTGGAGTCTGTCTATGCTCCTCTTTCTAGTCTAAGACAGGCATGTATCATCAGTCAGAATGGGCTACAGAGTGCTGCAGTAACAAATAACCCCTCCCAAATCTCAGTGTCTTAACATAAGAAGAGCTTAGTTCTTGCTCAGGACCAGCAAGGCCAGTGAAGTGCCTAAGGCATAAAATTTAAGGAGATACCTACTCTTAGGATCATGACAGCAGAGGGTCTTTCTTATACTAGATACCCATTTTGCATCCAGAAGAGTCCCTGTTCATGTTCATGTTTGCCACACTGATAGAGGCCTCATCTCCACACACACTTCTATGGTCATCAGAAAAATGACAAATTTTACATTGGTTCTTAAAGCTTCCACTGGGAAGTGACTTATGTCACTTTTGCTTACATTTCATTGGCCAAAGAAAATGAGATGCTCTGGGACCAAGATGGCGACATAAGGTATAAACCTGTATGTGCTGCCCGCCACAACAACATTAAAACTACAACTCGAAGACAAAACAGCTATCATCCAGAACCACGGGAAAGCTGGCCGAGTGGAAGTTCTACAACTAGAAGGAAAGAAAAAAGCGCATTGAGACCAGGTAGGAGGTGCAGAGGCGCCAAGAACAGAGGTACAAAGGCGCGCGCGAGGCAGCTGCACCTGGGTGCGAGTTTTTTTTTCAATCGGAAGGGGATACAAGCTCTTGAATGCACTGAACTCATTTACGACGAGACTCTGGGGTCCAAGACTCCTACGGGTAGAAACTGGACTGTCTTGTAGCAGGTCGGAAAGTGATCATTGTTGCTGTGGGGGCGCGGGACTCGGAGATGCAGAGGGACTCGGGGGCAGAGTCGCAAGAGAAGGCTGACGACAGCCATTGCTGTTTGCTCCGCCCTGGTGATTCTCTGAAACCCCGCCCCACTCAATTTACATCCCCACCCAAGCTGTGTGCAGTGGCACAAAGGAATCACCTGTGCTTCTGCAGCCTAACCTAACAAACTGCAGCTGGGTCAGAGAGCTCCAAAACTTCCAAACCCCAAACAAAGAGGAGAAATCTGCTGATATCGCTGTAGCTCCTGCTGGGTGGACTCACACAGTGGTTGACTTGGAGATCCAGGAGCCAGGGTACCCAGTGGTCAGATACCATATTTCAACTCCTCACATCCATAAGGGACACACTCAAGTGGCAGACTCAGTGAGCACCAAAGCCCCACTGAAACAAGTCCTACCCCATAACGGTGTCTCCAGCACAGCAGATCTTCCACTGTAGACACAGCGGGTCCTTGCAGTCAGCCAAAAATGCGGAGACAAAGAAACATGTCACAAATGAAAGAAATGGAGGAAAGCAAACTAATGGAGGACATAGAGTTCAAAACCACAGTTATAAGGTTACTCAAGAATCTTCTACAAACCTCCAAGGAACTTAGTGAGACCTTCAAGGATCTTAATGAGAATGCCAAAAAAATGGAAAAGGACCAGTCAGAAATTAAACATACACTGACTGAAATTAAAAATAAGATACAGAGATCCAACAGCCAACTAGAGTATTCCAAGAATCAAGTCAAAGATTTGAAATACGAAGAAGCAAAAAACACCCAACCGGAAAAGCAAAACGAAAAAGAATCCAAAAATATGAAGATAGTGTAAGGAGCCTCTGGGACAACTTCAAACGTACCAACATCCGAATTATTGGGGTGCCAGAAGAAGAGAGAGAGCAAGATACTGAAAGCCTATTAGAAGAAATCATGACAGAAAACTTCCCCTACCTGGTGAAAGAAATAGACTTACAAGTCCAGGAAGCGAAGAGAACCCCAAATAAGAGGAATCCAAAGAGGACCACACCAAGACACATTATAATTAAAATGCCAAGAGCAAAAGACAAAGAAAGAATCTTAAAAGCAGCAAGAGAAAAACAGTTAGTTACCTACAAGGGAGTACCCATAAGATTGTCAGCTGATTTCTCAACAGAAACTATGCAGGCCAGAAGGGAGTGGCAAGAAATATTCAAAGTGATGAATAGCAAGAACCTACAACCAAGATTACTCTACCCAGCAAAGCTATCATGTAGAATTGATGGTCAGATAAAGAGCTTCACAGACAAGAAAAAGCTAAAGGAGTTCATCACCACCAAACCAGGATTATATGAAATGCTGAAGGATATTCTTTAAGAAGAGGAAGAAGAAGAAACAGGTAAAGATAAAAATTATGAACAACAAAGTGAGAACAAATAAATATCTATTAACAAGTGAACCTAAAAATTAAGTCAGAATAAACGTGAATATAATAGAATCAGGGGCATAGAAAGGGAGTGGACTGACAATTCTTGGGGGGAAGGAGGTGTGGGGGGTGCGGGAAGAGACTGGACAAAAATCTTACACCTATGGATGAGGACAGTAGCAGGGGGTAAGGTCATGGGGTGTGGTGGGAACCTGGTGGAGGGGAGCTATGGGGGGAAAAAGAGGAACATCTATAATAATCTGAACAATAAATATTTATTAATTTAAAAAAGAAAAAAAGAAAATGAGATGCTCTGACTTCAAAGGAGGCAGAGAAATGCCACCTCACTATGTGCCTGGAAAATGGAGGGCTGAAAGTATTTGGTGAACACTCCAAATGATTTCCATAGTTCTTTTCCTTAGTTCTCTAGCAAAACAGTCACTGGCACACTGAGCCCATAGCACTGTGTCCATCGCTCTCACAGCTTGCAACCTGGAAGTATAATGAATTCTGGGAATAGGTAGCTGGTGGATTACGGCTGCTTCACTGTGCACAGGGTGGTTCATTATGTGGGTAGGCTGTGCTCCTTAGCATCATCTGCTCAGCTGAGGAAAGCTTTCACAATGTGCTAAGACAGCAACATCCCTGAAGTACAGCACTTCTCTCCCAAGTGTGCTGTAAGCCTCTAGTTACCAAGACTTGTCACATCTCAGCTGAAGAAAGAGCAGTGCTCCTCTTTCTTCACCTCTTAATTTCTCTCCTGCTATCTCTTCTCTGTAATAATCTGAACAATAAATATTTATTAATTTAAAAAAAGAAAAAAAGGAAATGAGATGCTCTGACTTCAAAGGAGTTGTTTAAATAACTTATTATTTAACATCAGTAATCTTTGAGGTATATTCTGCAAAGAAGATGTTATCCTAAATAGAATTGCTCTGTGTCACCTCTTGGGGAAAGGGAAGAAGGTTAGTCAATGCATATTGTTTATTATTAGCTGTGGGCTCCAGAAATAGCTGGGCAGAAAGGACAAAATAAAATAGAAAGAGAAAAGAGCAAAGCAGTGGGCTCTTGCCTTTGATTTTTAGAAATATTTTTTATTCTTTAAATGTCAAAGCATAGTTGTGAAGTTAAAAAAAAGTTTTTATTTTCTAGGAAAGTTTTTTCAAGGAAGTTTGGTATTTTCCATACTTCTTCTGTTCTCATCAGACACCTGTGAGTCTCAGATTTGGCACACCCAAATTTTAGATGAGGCCACAAGAGCACTGGCTGGTTAAGAGACTTGAGGAATGACTGTTGTTTGAGGATCACAGTCTTTTGGGGTTTCCAACTTAGCCTTTAGCTTTTCCTGGGGTAATAAACCCCTGGGTTTAATTTTTGCAGTGAATTTGAACTTGTTTTTTGGTGTCGTAGGTAATACTCTGAAACTGAGATTTCAGTCAGGTTCTATCTAGGTATTTATCAGTTACGTGTCACATATTTGGTTGAACATTTGTGTGGAGACTTGGGAGAGAAGAGGGAGTTAAAGATGAAAGGTATCTCGGGTCTACTGAATATGGCATGATAGCAGCTTTCCATAAAGCCTCTTTTGTTCATGAAATGTCAAGTCCATGCTGACCCAGCATGAGTGGCAGTTGAGTGTAGCTGCAGATCTGGACCCACATCCAGGTTGACTGGGAAGAGTTTAGGCTGACATTTACTTCACTCCCAACTTCCTGGCTCCCTGGAATTGAAGGTTATAATTCAGTGTATCATCAATGAGATACCATTTTGCCTTTACAATAGCTAAAACACAAAATGCCAAGTATTGGCAAGGATGTGGTAAGGATATAAAGTGGTATAACAACTTTGGGAAGCAGTATGGCAATTTCTTATGAACTATCCTATGACCCAGAATGTGATATTGAACATGTGTACACTAAACTAACTGTAAAAGAATGTTCATGGGATGGTGGTGGATTAAGTGGAAGCTACACTGACACTCTCCCAGGAACAAACTGGAATTACAACTAAAATATAGAAAAACCATTCGAATACTCAACTGAAGACTAGCTGGAGAGAACCCTTATAGCTAAGGACAGAAAGTGGAGACTGCAGAGAGGCTGGTAGGAAGTGTGGAGGCACAAGAGGGCTGGCCGGGCTTCCACAGACAGCAGCTGAAGTTCCAGAGGGATATCTCAGCTGTGAGGGGTTCCCACTGAGAACTCTGGGGTCCAAACGCCAAGCTGACCCCCCCCCAGCCCAGGGCACTGGAACTGAGAAAGGTGCCCACATAACATCTGGCCGTGAAAAGCTGCAGGGTTGCTGCCTGCCAACGAGAGAGATGGCTGGTAATACAGGCACCCTCTTAAAGGGCCAATGCACAAAATATCGTGTGCAGCCACTCACCTTGGGCTCCAGCAGAGGGAGGACAGAGTGGACTAGAGCTGTGTGGGGAGAATCCAGGGTAGGGGTCTCTGGGGACAGAGTTCAGAACGCAGACACCCTGGTTCCCTGTGCTGTGTCATTCCCTCATGCTGTGGAGGTCATCTTTCTCAGACAGACATTTATCATCCAGGCAGCTTTTGCCTGGGGGGAGGGAAGAAATTGTCTAACCCTGTTGGAAAACCTCTTGCCCCACCCTGTGCAGTTTACACCTTGCTGTGGTATACCACCTGAGGCTCATTAAGAGACTGAAAATAACAATCAGACTGCAGGCAGAGGCAGATCTCTGGAGACTTTGAGTCTTTGCCTGATCTCCTTCAGGACCCAAGGCTAGGAAAAGCAGACCTTGGTATGCATCTTGGTCCTTTCCAAACACACACAGCCCCAGCAGAGGGAGCCACAAGCTATGGATTGCTGATAGCTCCAAACAGTACCAGGACTGGTTACAAACAGCTTCTGACATGTCCTATACCAGAGACTTGGAGTCATAGCAGATCTACCTAATTCACAGATACAAACCCAAATAGGCAGCCAAAAAGGGGAGACAAAAAAACAAGCCCCAAATGAAAGAACAAGAGAATTCTCCAGAAGAAGAGATAAATGAAATGGAGATAAGAAATGTATCAGATATAGAGTTCAGAATAATGACTATAAGGATGCTCAACAGCATGAGAAAAGATATAGAAACTATGAAAAATGGCCAGTCAGAAATGAATGACATAACACTAATAAAGAACATGTTGGTACGAATATACAGCAGATTAGGGGAAGCCGAGGATTGGATCAGTGAATCAGAAGACTACATAAAAAAGCTGTGGTACAAGTCAGAATCCACTAAGGAGTGGGTAACAACTCACCTGCTGAATCAACTAGACCTAAAAATGGGTGGTGCTGGAGTGTTGGGTCCATACCTGGCTGTCACTGACAGTTAGTGACATGCAAGAGGGATGGGAGCATAGACAAGTGGGGAACTGGGGAGGTTAAAAAATTTAAAAAGGTGTGGTAAATTTACACCATGGAATACTATGCAGCAGTAAAAAAGAAGGATCTCTTACCCTTTGAGACAGCATGGAGGGACCTGGAGAATATTATGCTAAGTGAAATAAGGCAGTCAGAGAAAGACAAATATCACATCATCTCACTCATATGTGAAAACTAATGAAGAAAATGAACTGATGAACAAAATAGATCCAGAGACATAGAAGCATGGAACAGACTGTTGAATCTCACAGGGAAGTTAGGGATGGGTGAGAGGGAAGAGATTAACCAAAGAATTTGTATGCATATATGCATAATCCATGGACACAAAGAGTAGTGTGGTGAAGGCCTGGGGCATGGAACAGGGACAGGCTAGAAGGGGTCAATGGAGAAAAAAGGGGACATCTGTAATACTTTCAACAATAAAGATTTTTTAAAATTTTTTATTGATTAAGTTATTACATATGTGTCCTTATCCACATGTTACCCACTACCCCTCACTCATGTCCTCACCCCCCTGTTGTCTGTGTCCATTGGTTAGGCCTATGTGCATGCATATAAGTCCTTTGGTTGATCTCTTCCCCTTACCCCCACCCTCCCCTACCTTCCCTCTGAGGTTTGACAGTCTGATTGATGCTTCTCTGTCTCTGGATCTGTTTTTGTTCGTCAGTTTATGTTGTTCATGATATTCCATAAATGAGTGAGATCATGTGATATTTATCTTTCTCTGACTGGCTTATTTCACTTAGCATAATGCTGTCCAGTTCCATCCATGCTGTTGCAAATGGTAAGAACTCCTTTTTTACCACAGTATAGTATTCCATTGTATAGATGTACCACAGTTTTTAAATCCACTCATCTACTGATGGGCACTTAGGCTGTTTCCAAATCTTAGCTATGGTGAATTGTGCTGCTATGAACATAGGGGTGCATATATCCTTTCTAATTGGTGTTTCTAGTTTCTTGGGATATATTCCTAGAAGTGGGATCACTGGGTCAAATGGGAGTTCCATTTTTAGTTTTTTGAGGAAACTCCATACTGTTCTCCACAGTGGCTGCACCAGTCTGCATTCCTACCAACAGTGCCCGAGGGTAACAATAAAGATTTAAAAAATTTAAATGGCAATAAATATGTAGCTATCAATAATAACCTTGAATGTAAATGGATTAAATGCTCCAATCAAAAGACATAGAGTAGCTGAATGAATAAGAAAACATGACCCAAATATATGCTGTCTACAAGAGACCCACCTCAGAACAAAAGACACACACAGGATGAGAGTGAAGGGATGGGGAAAAATTTTCCATGCAAATGGAATGGGAAAAAAAGGCTGGGGTAATAATATTCATATCTGACAAAATAGACTTAAAAATGAAAGCCGTAACAAGAAACAATAAAGGTTACTACATAGTACTAAAGGGATCAATCCAGCAAGAGGGTATAACCCTGTTAAACATATATGTACTCAATATAGGAGCACCTCAATATATAAAAAAATTCTGGAGGACTTTAACGGAGAGAGTGACAGAAATATAGTCATAATAAGGGATTTAAACATTCAACTGGCTTCAGTGGGTAGATCTTCCAGCACAAAAAATCAACAAGGAAACAGTGATTCTAAATGACACACAAGATCAGATGGATTTAATTAACATTTACAGAGCATTTCACCCCAAAGCTACTGAATATATATTCTTCTCAAGTGCACATGAGTCATTCTCAACAATAAACCACATGTTAGGACACAAAACAAGTCTCTATAAGTTCAATAAGATTGAAATCATATCAAGCATCTTCTTGGATCACAATGGCATACAATTAGAAATCAACTACAATAAAAACACTAAAAAAACATTCAAACACATGGAGGCTAAATAGCATGTTCTTAAACAATGAATGAGATACCAGTGAGATCTAGGAAGAAATAAGAAACTTCCTGTAAACAAATGAAAATGAATACACAAAAACCCAAAATCTCTGGGATACAGCGAAAGCAATTATGAGAGGGAAGTTCATAGCACTACAGGCCTACTTCAAAAAAAATTATTAGTAAACTATCTGACCCTACAATTTAAAGATTTAGGAAGAGAACAACAAGAAAAGCTCAGAGTAAGTAGAAGGAAGGAAATAATAAAGATTGGAACAGAAATAAATGACATAGAGACTTAAAAAAATACAAATGATCAATGAAACCAAGAGCTGGTTCTTGGAAAACATAAGATTGATGAACCTTTAGCCAGACTCATCAAGAAACAGAGATAAGACCCAAATAAATAAAATGAGAAACAAAAGAGCTGAAGTAACAACTGACACTATAAAAATACAAAGGATTGTTAGAAAATACTATGAACAACTATATGCCAACAAGCTGGACAATGTGGATGAAATAGAAAAATACAATCTTCCAAAACTGAATCAAGAAGAATCAGAAAACCTAAATAAGCCAATAACAACTGATGAAATTGAAGCAGTAATAAAAAAAAATTAAAAAAAACACCTCCCAGCAAACAAAAGCCCAGGTCTGGATGACTCCACAGGGGAGTTTAATCAAACATTCAATGAAGAACTAACACCTATCCTCCTCAAACTAATAAAAAAAATCCAAGAGGAAGGAACACGTCCAAGCTCTTTCTATGAGGCCAGCATTATCCTAATTCCAAACCCAGATAAAGACACCTCAAAGAAAGATAATTCAGGCCAATAACCCTGATGAACATAGATGCTAAAATCCTCAACAAAATATCAGCAAACTAGAGGCCCAGTGCATGGATTCGTGCACATTGAAAGGAAATTAATTAGAAGGTGGCTGGCAGGGTGGGACTGGGCAAGACAGGCCGGACATTCCCTGGAGCCAACCTCCCACAGTCCTCCCCGGCCAGCCGCACCTGGGGCAGCACTGGGGCTTGAAGGGCATCTGCAGAGTGAGCGGGGATCGAGCCAAAACCAGCAGTCCGACATCCCCCAAGGGGTCCCGGAGTATGAGAGGGAATTCTTCAAAGTTGCTGTTGCTCAGCAGCTCCTGCATTGAGTGTCTGCCCCCTGGTGGTCAGTGGGCATCATACCTACCGGCCAGGTCACTTAGCCTTTTATTTTATTTTTTAAAAATATATTTTATTGATTTTTTTACAGACAGGAAGGGAGAGGGATAGAGAGTTGGAAACATCAATGAGAGAGAAACATTGATCAGCTGCCTCCTGCACACCCCCTACTGGGGATGTGCCCGCAACCAAGGTACATGCCCTTGACCGGAATCGAACCTGGGACCTTTCAGTCCGCAGGCCGATGCTCTATCCACTGAGCCAAACCGGTTAGGGCTCACTTAGCCTTTTATATATGTAGACTAGTGGCCCAGTGCATGAAATTTGTGCACGGGGGCAGGGTTCCCTCAGCCCAGCCTGCACCCTCTCCAATCGGGGGCCCCTTGGGGGATAGAGCCTAAACCGGCATTCGGACATCCCTCTTGCAATCTGGGATTGCTGGCTCCTAACCGCTCACCTGCATGCCTGCCTGATCGCCCCTAACTGCCTCTGCCTGCCTGCCTGATTGCCCCTAACCTCTTTGCCTGCCTGCCTGATCGCCCCTAACTGTCTTCCCCTGCAGGCCTGATCTTACCCCCAACTTCCCCCTCCGCCTTGGCCCCCATCACCATGGCTTTGTCCGGAAGGAAGTCGGACATCTGGAAGAAGGCCGGTCGACCCAGTCTAATTAGCATATTACCCTTTCATTAGTATAGATAGATTATATAGGATAGGGTTGCTTAAATGGCGGGGGGGGCTTTTTCAGCAGGAGGAGATGCTCTTGGCAGACAAAAATACATAATCCCTATATCTGGACTGATAGCCAGCCATATGCACTATACTCCCAAACTGGTCATTAAAAAATTGAATCACTTTCTTACACCTTACACCAAACAGCTGTTGCCCTGAAACCCCTCCTCAGCCCCCACCTTAGGTTCTGCCTTCACAGTTCACCAAGATTTGGTTCTGATTGGTCAGTTTCTATGCCAGTCAGTGTCAAAAGCTCCGCCTCCTAGGCAGCCATTGGCTCCTTGCACTTCACCCAGATTTGGTTCTGATTGGTCAATTTCTATGCCAATCAGCGTCAAAAGCCCCGCCTCCTAGGCAGCCATTGGCTCCTCACACTTCACCCAGATTTGGTTCTGATTGGTCAGTTTCTATGCCAGTCAGCATCAAAAGCTCCGCCTCGTAGGCAGCCATTGGCTCCTCACACTTCACCCAGATTTGATTCTGATTGGCCAGTTTCTATGCCAGTCAGCATCAAAAGCTCCGCCTCGTAGGCAGCCATTGGCTCCTCACACTTCACCCAGATTTGATTCTGATTGGCCAGTTTCTATGCCAGTCAGTATCAAAAGCTCCGCCTCCTAAGCAGCCATTGGCTCCTCGCACTTCACCCAGATTTGGTTCTGATTGGTCAATTTCTATGCCAATCAGCGTCAAAAGCTCCGCCTCCTAGGCAGCCATTGGTTCCTCACAATTCACCCAAATTTTGTTCTGATTGGTCAGTTTCTATGCCAGTCAGCATCAAAAGCTCCGCCTCCTAGGCAGCCATTGTCTCCTCACAGTTCACCCAGATTTGGTTCAGATTGGTCGGTTTCTATGCCAGTCAGCGTCTCCAGGCCTATCTCTGGGCCTGATCAGTGAGGCGGGTCTGATCAACAGCCCTTCCGTGGAGGCCTGGAGAAAAACAGAGGCATGGCTGCTGGTGAAACCTGGAGAGAAAGAGAGAGGCAAGGGCTGGTCAACAGCTGCCATGGAGGCTGTGGATCAGACCCTGCTTCTCTCTCCAGGTCTCTCTCCGGGCCTGATCCACAGCCCCCTTGGCAGTCAGTGCTGGTCGCCACACCCGCACCAGTGGCAGTCAGTCAAGCCTTCAGTTGTTTTGGACGTTATGGATCCTGGGTTTTTGTATATTAGGATTGGATCCAGCAATATATTTTTAAAAAATCAGCCTGGCTGGTGTGACACAGTGGTTGAGTGTGATCCTATGAACCAGGAGGTCATGGTTTGATTCCCAGTCAGGGCACATGCCCACGTTGTGGGCCCTATCCCTCGTAGGGGACATGCAGGAGGCAGCTGATCAATAATTCTCTCTCATTATTGATGTTTCTAGCTCTCTCTCCCTCTCCCTTATTCTGAAATCAATAAAAATATATTTTTACAAAAGATCATACACCATCACCAAGTTGGATTTATTCTAGGGATGCAAGTCTGATACAATATTCACAAATCAATAAATGTGATGCATCTCATTAACAAATTGAAGGACAAAAATCACATGATCATAGACGCAGAAAAAGCATTTGACAAAATCCAACACCTACTTTTTATAAAAACTCTCAGCAACGTGGGAATAAAGGGATCGTACCACAACATAATAAAGGCCATAAATGGCTAACCTACAGCCAACATCATACTCAATGGGCAAAAACTAAAGCCATTTCCCCTAAGAACAAGAACAAGACAGGGATGCCCACTTTCACCACTCCTGTTCAACATAGTACTGGAAGTTCTAGCTACAGCTATCAGCCAAGAAGAACACATAAAAGGCATTCAAATTGGAAAGGAGGAAGTAAAACTGTCATTTTCAGATGACATGATATTGTGCATAGAAAATGTTAAAGACTTCACCAAAAAACTACTAGATTTAGTAAATGAATTAGGCCAGTGGTCGACAAACTCATTAGTCAACAGAGCCAAATATCAACAGTACTTCTTCAAAATAGACTCGCCCAGGCCGAAAACCGACTTCTGTGCATGGGCCACAAAGTTTCAATCGCACTGTACGTGCGCCCGCACATGGTATTTTGTGGAAGAGCCACACTCAAGGGGCCAACGAGCCACATGTGGCTCGCGAGCTGCAGTTTGCCGACCACTGAATTAGGCAATGTAGCAAGACACAAAATTAACATCCAGAAATTTATTTAATGGTATAAAATAAATTTAAGGTATCAGACTTACAGGGCCCTTGATCTAACTTACACTTTCCCCAAATGATCTTACTTTTTTTCCTCAGGAAATATTCGGAGGAAAAAATGCATCCTCTCCTGTGGTCCCTTGATGCAGAAAAAAAATCAATCCTAAGTTGTCCCAACTTGACTTTCTTCAAGGGAGAATATCAGCTACATTGGGGTCTGAATCACCGCATGGGGTTGGCCAGCCTTGTTTTTATCTCCTGTTAACAGCTCGTGGTCACAATAGTGGCAGGGCACAATTATCGACAAGCTCCCTCTTTATCTATTTAGAATCCATAGAAATACATGATGCCCTGAAAGATAAAAGCCAAACCCCTGGTCATGCAGGTGCTGAAAATGGAACACACCCCCTGCTATTCAGCTTCAATGTGTCAGCATGGGTCTGGCAGGTGAAAGAAGCTACAGCAGATATGGGCAGGCTGTGATGACTGCAGAAGTCAGTGTGTAGAAAGAGGGCAGAGGGGATGGGAAGGTGACAAATAAATATGTTCCCTTTTAATGCCACTTGTATTGCATTACAAGCTTGAAGTGGCGCTGGGTTAGTATCTCCTCTGCACTTACTGAGATGTGAAACTTGCATAAGAAGGAGGGAAATCCCGCCATTGTGTGATATTCTGCCTTGGAATATTAACAATTTGGGGATTATGCCTTTTCCTTTTTGCCTTTTTTCCCCGCTCCCTCATGCTTTCTAATGTTTTGAAAATCAACAACCTCTGTTATGACAGGTTATCCATTTATATCATGCTAAGAATTTACATTTTTGTATTTTTATAATTACATTTTTAAAAGGCGGATGTCCTGAGTGCTAAAAAGAAGTCTATGTGATTATTTAAAATGAACCTGTTTTGAGTACTCAGATGTTCTACCCCTTGACTATTGGAGCAAGTCTTTTAAAATCAGTGGGTTTCTTTTAAAAGTTCACTTAAAGTTTGGTTTGGTCTGGCTTCCCCCCCCCCCAATTTTCCCAGTATTTATTGAAGCATAAACAAATTGGTCAGATACTTATTGGGAAAATACAATATTAATAGTATTCAAAAATACTTTAAAAAATTATTCTAGCACAAGGCTTATTTTTAAACTAGGTCATATTGTAAACTTTTTTCTAAATCTCTTAGAAGTGTTGTTTTGTTTTTTTTTTACTGATTTGAGAGAGAGAGAGAGAGAGAAAGAGAGAGGAAGGGGAGAGAGAGAAAGTGTGTGTCTGTGTGTGTAAGAGAGAGGGAGACAAAAAGAGAGGGAGAGAAGGAGGGAGGGAGGGAGGGAGGGAGGGAGGGAGAGAGAGAGAGAGAGAGAGAGAGAGAGAGAAACATCAATTTGTTATTCACTTATTTATGCATTCATTGCTATATTCTTCTGTGTGCCCTGACTAAGGATTGAGCCCTCTTGTTTACATAGTGTATATGTCTCCTATCACACTACAATGATGGAGCTGACTAGTTTGCAATAGAGATCATATGGCTCATGTGATGGTTAATTTTATGTGTCAATTTGGCTAGGCCATGATAGCCAGATATTTAGTCAAACATTACTCTGGATGTTTTTGTGAAGGTACTTTTTAGATGAGATTAATATATAAATCAATAGACTTTAAATAAAGCAGATTACCCTCCATAGTATGGGTAGTCCTCATTTAATCAGTTGAAAGACAAGAACTGACATCCCTGGAAGAAGAGGGAATTCTGCCAACAGACTGCCTTCAGACTTGAACTGCAACTCTTCACTGGTCCACGTTGCAGATTCTGGACTTGCCAGCTTCACATTCATGTGAACCAATTTCTTAAAATACCTCTTTCTCTCTCCATATATAAAAACATCTATATATCTATACATATATATCTGTAGCTACATATATACTAGTAGATAGACATAGATAGATGGCTAGAGATTAATATCTCTATTTATAAGTATCTATAGATATATAGTTATAGATATTTATCAGTAGATATAGTTATCTATCTATCTATCTATCTATAGATAGATAGATATAAAACTATAGGCCCAATGCACGAAATTCGTGCAAGAGTAGGCCTTTCTTCTCCCAGCTGCCGACACTGGCTTCCCTCTGACACCTGGACCCGGGCTTCCCTCACAGCCCCGGCTTCATCTGGAAGGTCATCTGGAAGGATGTCCGGAAGGACATCTGGTCTAATTAGCATATTATGCTTTTATTATTATAGATGATATCTATATTTATTCATATATCCTGTTAATTCTATTTCTCTGGAGAACCATAATTGTAAAGCCTAAAATGTTTATTAATTGTCCCTTTATAGAAAATGTTTGCTGACCCTTGGTTAAGAGCCAGGATCAGAATCCAGAGAATTTGAATTTAGAGCTTACACCCTCAGTCACTACCCTACATTGCCTCATGGGACATCCAATCAAAGGAATACTCTATGGCAGTGGTTCTCAACCTTCCTAATGCTGCGACCCTTTAATACAGTTCCTCATGTTGTGGTGACCCCCAATTTCATTGTTACAAATTGAACATAATTAAAGCATAGTGATTAATCACAAAAACAATATGTAATTATATATGTGTTTTCCGATGGTCTTAGGCGACCCCTGTGAAAGGGTCGTTCGACCCCCAAAGGGGTCGCGACCCACAGGTTGAGAACCGCTGCTCTATGGCTATTAAATATTATGATACCAAACTATACTTATTGCTTTGGGAAAATGTTCACAATGTATTGTTAAGTAAAGAAAGCAGGTTGCACCAGCATTTATGCTATTATCACATTTCTATTAGAAAAAGCATACATGGGGAAATATATACACTGGATATATTAAGAGCAGTTTAAGCCAGGCAGTGAATTATGGAGATTTTTCCTTTTCCTTTATACCTTGTTGTATTGTCTGAATATTTCATTTTTAACTGTTATTATTTTAAATCTTTATTGTTGAGAATATTACAGATGTCCCTCTTTTTTCTCCCCATTACTCCCTACCACCAGTTTTAGCCCCACCCCAGGCTTTCACCACCCTATTTTTCTGTGTCCATAGGTAATGCATATATGCATATAAGATCTTTGGTTAATCCTTTCCTGCCCGCCTCTGAGATTCATCAGTCTGTTCCATATTTCCATGCCTCTGATTCTATTTTATTCACCAGTGTATTTTGCTCATTAGATTTCTTGTTCATTTATTTTGATTTTTAGATTCAATTGTTGATAGACATGTATTTATTGCCATTTTGTTTACCATATTTTTTATCTTTTCCTCCTCCTCCTCCTCCTCCTCCTCCTCCTCCTCCTTCTTCTTCTTCTTCTTCTTCTTCTTCTTCTTCTTCTTCTTCTTCTTCTTCTTCTTCACGAATACCCTTCAACATTTCATGTAATACTGGTTTGGTGGTGATGAACTTCCTTATCTTTTCCTTGTCTGAGAAACTCTTTATCTGACCTTCAATTCTAAATGATAGCTTTGCTCGGTAGAGTAATCTTAGTTGTAGGTCCTTGCTATTCATCACTTTGAATATTTCTTGCCACTCTCTGGCTTGCAAGGTTTCTGTTGAGAAATCAGCTGCTAGTCATATTGGTGCTCCCTTGTAGGTAAATAACTGCTTTTCTCTTGCTGCTTTTAAGATACTCTGTTTTTAATACTTGGCATTTTAATTTTGATGTGTCTTGGTGTGGGCTTCTTTGGGTTCCTCTTGTTTAGGACTTTCTGTGCTTCCTGGACTTGTAAGTCTGTTTCTTTCACCAGGTAGGGTAAGTTTTGTCATTATTTCTTCAAATACGTTTTCAATATCTTGCTCTCTCTCTTCTCCTTATGGCACCGCCATGATGTGAATGTTGGTATGCTTGAAGTTGTCCCAGAGGCTTCTTACACTATATTCATATTTTTTATTCCTTTTTGTTCTTCTGATTTGGTGTTTTTTGCTTCCTTATATTTCAAATCCTTGATTTGATTCTCAGTATCTTCTACTCTACTGTTGAATCCCTAGAAATTATTCCTTATTTCATTTGGTGTAAGCTTAACTTCTGTCTGGTCCTTTTTTATGTCTTTGACATTCTCACTAAGATCCTTAAAAATTTAAGTACCTTGAAGCTCTCATGAAGATCCTTGAGTAACCTTATAACTGTGGTTTTGAACTCTGTGTCCAATAGTTTGCTTTCTTCCATTTCTTTCATTTGTGACATGTTTCTTTGTCACTGCATTTTGGCTGCTCCCCTGTGTTTGTTTCTATGTATTAGGTAGAGCTGCTATGTCTCCTGAAGTTGGTAGGGTGGCCGTGTATAATAGGTGTCCTGTAGGGCTCAGTGGCTCAGCCTCCCCAGTCACCTGAGCTGGGAACTCTAGACGCACCCCTGTGTAGGCTGTGTGTACAGTCTTGTAGTAGAGTCTTGATTGCTGTTGGTGTCACTAGCGGGAATTGACCTCTAGGCCAATTGGCTGTGAGGACTAGCTGAGACTATAATGGGAGAGTTGCTGTGCATGAAACACCCCTATGGAGCAGGACTTGCTTCAGTGGGGCTTTGGTGCTTGCTAAGTTTGCCCCTTGAGTGTGTCACTCATGGATGTGTAGAGTTGTAATTTGGTATGGTCTGAAGCTGTCCATGGGGTGCACTGGCTCTAGGGCAGCTGTGGGCAAACTACGGCCTGCGGGCCGGATCCAGCCCATTTGAAATGAATAAAACTAAAAAAAAAAAGACCGTACCCTTTTATGTAATGATGTTTACTTTGAATTTATATTAGTTCACACAAACACTCTATCCATGCTTTTGTTCCAGCCCTCCGGTCCAGTTTAAGAACCCATTGTGGCCCTCGAGTCAAAAAGTTTGCCCACCCCTGCTCTAGGGTCTCCATGGAGGTGCAAAGTCAGCCACTTCCTGGGGCTACCTCTAATATGCCAGGAGCTATGGAGAGATTTGAAGATATTTGCTATTTGTATTGTGTTTGAAAGTGCCCAGGTGAGGCCCAACTGTGAAGCAAGGCAGGCTGCTGCTAGTGGCAGGTCTTGGGCCTCTTATTGATACTTTTGGGGCTTGCTGACACCAGCTGCAGTTTGAGAGATTTTAGCAAAGTCTGAAGCCTGAGCCAGGACTGGCCATTCCATTCATATGAAAAAGCTGCTGCAAACAGCTTGGGAAGGGCTTCAAATTAGATGGGATGGGGTCTCAAGGAATCACCAGGGCCAGGGTGGAGCAAACAGTGTAAGCCAGGTTGATAGAGACTCAGCTATGGCCCCTGCCAGTCAGCCCTGTGACAGAGGAGGTTGCAGCATAGCAACAGTGACCCTTGCAAGCACCTCCATCTGGGAGAAAGCTGCCCCTGAGTTCCTATCCTGATGCCAGACAATCCAGTTCCTCCCCGTGTGTATCTGGGTCCCCCAATGCCTCCTGAGGGAGTGAGTCTTAGTAAGTCTGAGCGCCAGCCCTTTAAGAGGAACACCTGGGACTCCAGCAGTCTCTGTGTCTCTTAGCCACAATCCCTGCTGGTTTTCACAGCCTGAAGTTATGTGAACTTCTCTTCCCAGCTCTGGGACCCTGGGCTGGGGGTCTAGTGTGGGGCTGTGACCCCTTGCTCCTCAGGGGTGGCCTCCGCAGGGTCAATCTCCCTCCCGATTTAAAAAAACAAAACACCACACATGGATGTTGGCCCAGCCTATTCCACGTCTCCGCCCCTCCCACCAGTCTCAATGTGATTTCTTCTTTACTTCTCTAGCTGTAGGACTTCCCATTCAGCCAGCTTTCAGGTTGTTCTGAATGATGGTTTTTCTGTATTTTAGTTGTAATTTTGATGTGGTTGTGGGAGGCTGTGAGTACCTGCATTTACCTAAGCTGCTGTCTTGGTTTTCCTAAATATTTCATGATGAGCATATAATCAGAAGAAAAAAAACAATAAATTTTATTTTGAAAACAGAAAGAGAAAAAAAACCAAAAAAAAAGAAAATGGAAAGGGAGTGCCTAATGATTTTTTATACTGCCTCAAAATTACCCTATGTCAAAATGACCAGGTCAGGGTATCTACATCCAAATGTCCTTAATGACACCCTAGCCAGTTTGGCTCAGTGGATAGAGCATCAGCCTGTGGACTGAAGGGTCCTGGGTTTGAATCCGGTCAAGCTGGGTCCCCAGCCCTGGTTGGGGCACCTGTGGAGGCAACTAATCAATGTGTCTCTCTCAAATCAATGTTTAGCTCTCTCAGTCTCTCCACTCTTTCTAAAACAGCGGTCGCCCACCAGTGGCCCAGGGACCACTGGTGGTCCATGAGGTTTGAAAGGTTGGTGACCACTACTCTAAAAATCAATGGAAAAATATCCTTGGATGCAGATTAACAACAAAATGTCCTTAATGGCAAAATAGTGGCAACTGTATAATGGCCACAGCCATCTCCATCATGTCCTGCTAGTTCATTTTCCATGAAGCAGGCAGTATGAGTGGTCTTTCAAATGCACTCATCTAGTTGTATTTCTGTGCTTGAATTCTTTCAATAGCTTCCCATTTAAGCTCAAATTGTTGTCAGCGTGGCACACGCTGGACCAAGGGTCTTGGGTCCTTGGCCCTTGCTGCACCTGTCTTTCTCACTGTGTTCCAGACAACTGATCTACCTGCAGTTCCTGAAATACCCTGGTTCCTATCTTGATCTGATAAAAGTTAGTCTCATTATTGTCATTGAGAGCAATAGGTAGATCTTTTATTTTTTTAGTGCCTACCTACCACAGATAGGCAAAATAAATGTTTGCTAAATGGAAGACGAGTTGATGTATAGAATGCAGAACCTCTAATATGACTGTTAATGAGTTTTCAACTTTGGTCTTGGTGGACAAGATGGCCAGAGAGGTGACATTTAAGTCATTCAAGTGTTACTCCAATTGCAGTGTTCCTCAGTTGCATTTTGGGTGTGTTGACTTGGGACTCTAATCATCACATATAACATTGCTTGAATAAAAATGTGTATTTTAAGTTCTTTCCTCTGTATCAAAGACTGGCTAGGTGTTCATCCATTCAGTTCATTTTCCTGGGCACCCAGAAAAACAGTATCTCTTAGCTTTCCTTGAAGTTAGGTTGGGAAATTGTGACTGAACTCTGGCCAATCCTATATAATAAAGAGGGAATATGAAAATTGACCGTCATGCTGTCATAAATATGGCGGTGCCCACAGTGGAGGCAAGGTTTCTGTAACACAAGATGGCTGCACCCACAATGGAAGCCAAGTTCCCATAATGAGCCTTAATGAGCAATCAGCAGGGACCTGAGGCTGCATGGCGCTGGGCCAGGGCAGGGGACCTCAGGCTGTGCCCCCTGCCCAGCAAGGCTTGACAGGGGACCTCAAGGTGTGCCCCCTGCCCTGGTGCTTGGCCAGGGGACCTCAGTCTGCTCCCCCAGCCCCGGGCCGGGGGACCTCAGGCTGTGCCCCCCACCCCAGCACTGGGGGACCTGAGGCTGCACCCCCTGCCCAGTGGGGCTTGACAGGGGATCTGAGGCTGTTCCCCCCACCACCACCAGGCGGGGCTTGATGGAGGCCCTGAGGCTGCAACCTCCTTCAAGCAGGGCTTGATTGGGAACCTCAAGGTGGCCCCCGCCCTGGGCCGGGCCGGGGGACCTCAGGCCACGCCCCCTGCCCGGCTGGGCTTGACAGAAGACGTCAGGCCATGCCGCCTGCCCTGGCGCTAGGCCAGGGGACCTGAGGGTGTGCTGGGGGGCCTGAGGCTGCACCCCCTGCCCAGTGGGGCTTGACAGGGGACCTAAGGCTGCATGCCCCACCTGGCAGAGTTTGACGGGGAACCTGAGGCTGTGCCCCCCGCCCAGCAGGGATTGATGGGGGACCTGAGGCTGTGCCCCCCTGCCTGGCGCTGGGCCAGGGGACGTGAGGCTGCACCTCCCCCACCTGGCGGGGCTTGACAAGAGTGGGGCCAGCTGGGTCTGGATCTCGCCCAATGCGGGTGGGACAAGCTGGGTCTGGGTCTCGTATGATTTTGAGGCACCGTGGATGGGCAGGGACTTGACTATGGGTCCCATAGTGCTCCCCAGACTCTGACAGGAGGAATATTTTCATATACATTTTACTAATTTTCTTTCATCTCTGACACTTCTATTATAGAGAAAGGGCAAATAGCAATATTAAAATATTTCCTCTAATTAATTCCCTTTTAATGTGCATGAATTTTGTGCACCGGGCTACTAGTGAGAATATAAATAAAAATGTTCTGTAACTTCCACAAATGTGCCTTCTACATCTTCTCATTTTCTTGTCCATGTGGCTCAACTGAAAGGCCTCTGAAATGGTGGAACTGCAAGATGGAAGGAGGCTGGTCCCTGATCTGTGATGTGTACTAGAAATAAAACTTTGTTGAGTTTAGCAACTGAGATTGTTCAGTCTATTTGTTACTGCAGCCCAATCTAGCTTCTCCTGAAACTTATAAAACTCTACTTGTTTTTGAGCGGGGCAGGACTTACACAGGCACTTTAATTTGACACTTCAGGATGCAGATGTCGAAGCACATCTCCTTATTCAGCTTCTTCATTTGGATTTTCCAAATGACTTGAAAGGGAAACATGGAGTAAGATAATGACTATTCAGTAGAAAGCAAAAAATAGTTCAGAGCACAAATAACTCACAATCAGCATAACAATTCTTGCTATTAATATGAATCTTTCATTTCTTCTCTACTTTTTTTGTAGTTTAGAAATCTGCTATATTTGATAGAAAGCTCCAAATATTCTGCCTTCTTTGATGAAAGGGGATTGTACAAATCTATCAAAACACATGAATATATTATGTATTTCATGTGTTGATTCCTTTATGTAAGAATGAAATCAAACAAAAAGTTAATTTGGACCTACTATGTGTGTTCTGTTGTACAGCAATGCTCTGTTCAGTTAGTATTCAGATGGGGTAGTTGGCAGATTCAATGTGCTTGTAGTAATGCTCATCTGTTAAATAATCTTTGCTAAATGTGATCAGAAATATGTAATTTTATTGGCAATTATAATCCTCGAGCTGCATGTTACTCTGTTAGACATCTGGCTACCAATTCCTTACAGGATCTTTTCATGACCATCATATACTGCTGGGAACATTAATTTACTCTGAAGAGCAAATTAATTGAAAAGGTCTTTTCCAAACAAAACACATAAAACAATGTTAGCATAGTGCTTGAAAATGCAATTATTTGACTTAGTGTAGGGATCTTCTCTGTGAAATTTTGCCTGATTCCCCCTATTTGCTTAGTACAACCTCCTTGTGCTCCCACTTTAATTTGTTTGAGTCTTATATCATGATTTATGGCAATTATTTCTTACTAGTAGACTGTGAGATACAAGAGGGCACACACCAGCCCCCCTTTTTTAAAAAAATGTTTTTATTGATTTGAGAGGGAAAGAGAATCATCAATCAACTGCCTCCTGCATGCCCTCTACTGGGGATCAAGCCAGAAACCTGGGCATGTGCCCTGACCTGGAATCAAACAGGCGACAGCTTGGTGCATGGGATGATGCTTAACCAACTGAGCTACACCAGTCAGGGCCCCAGGCCCTCTTTTAACTTCATATCCTAAAAAAACAAGTAAATGCTTATTTTTATTAATATTGATACAATTGTTTCTAAAAGCATAACAACTGTTATGCTTTTAGAATTAGAAAAAGCCCTTAAACTAAATATTAAACACCTACTTTATAGTTACAGTTTGTAACTGACTTTTAAATGTAGCACATATATAAATAGGTCAGGTTTTGTATCATCACTACATCAGAGTATTTTATACAGCTTTAGGATCTCAAAAAAAATTTTAAGAGAAACATGGTGGGAGGTTGAGGAAGGATTTAAGGAAGAATGTAGCATTACTTACAAGTGCAAACATTGACCTGTGTTTGAGCAAAAAGAATGCCAGAATGGTTCATAGGGTGCTAACTATTTTGTGACTTGCAGTGGGACATCCTATCATATATTAAAAAGATCAGGCTTAAACAAGAAGTTCAGCCTAACAAGAGAGTGAAAGATAAGCCAAGGGTCCAAGGAAAGAAAGGTTTGTTATGAAGCCATTTCACATTCTTGTTTTAGCTTTTACCCAGCTTACGTTGCTACCAAATGGGAAATCTGTTCTATAAAATCTTCCAGAGAAAGATGAGTCCAGTGCATCCAGTATTTAGATAGGTTGCTGGTTATTGAATTCTTCCTTGTATATCATCCCAAAATTTTAAGCTAGAATTTGCTAAAATTTAAACTTTTGTTTTTGGTTAAAACCAAAACAGTAGAGGTGGAGAACCGTTGGCCATCATCTTCCATGTGAGATGTTAAATCACCCATTTTTTTCTTCTGTATGAAATTTCAGTTTCCTTATATCTTTTAGGATCTTATTTCCTAAGCAGTGATGTCTCTGACTCTGCTGGATTGTCCCTGAGCTGTCTCTTTCATGCTGGAGCTCTGAACATAAAAAGAACATGACTAATGCCCAGGAAAGAAAAGCTAATTCAGGAAATTCCTAAATGTCACTGTCCTTGTGTAGTTGCCTCTTCCCTAGTTCATTCACTCACTTTGAACACATTCTATGTCTCAGGAGTTCTAGGTGCTCTAGGATATCGTAGTGAACAAAACTGACCCAAATCCCAACTCTCACAAACTTAGCATTCTAGCTGGGGCAGACAGATAATACACAAAATATATGAGTAAAGAACGATAGTATCGCAGCTGAAAAGAAATGTGACGTAGAAAAGTAAAGTGGGGAAGGGGTGACATAATGTTTGGGTTGACTGAGAAGGTTGTTAAGAATGATTAAAGAAGACAGTTTAGGTCAGTGGTCGGCAAACTGCAGCTCGGCAAACCGTGGCTCGCGAGCCATATGCGGCTCTTTGGCCCCTTGAGTGTGGCTCTTTCACAGAACACCCGCTCTTCCACAAAATACCGACTTCTGCGCATGGGCCACGAAGTTTCAATCGCGCTGTACGTGAGCGCCCGCACATGGTATTTTGTGGAAGAGCCACACTCAAGGGGCCAAAGAGCCACATGTGGCTCACGAGCCACGGTTTGCCGACCACGGGTTTAGGTGATACAAATTTTAACACTTCATGAAGTGGGCATTCTCTGTTTCCAACAGTCCAGAGAACTTCAAAATGGGGTGGAAGGCAGGAAACTTTTATATGATAAAAAGGAACAAGGAGGTAAGTGCACAGGCCAGAGTTGGCTTGGCATTTGGGGTTGTCTCACTGGATATGCTGCATTTCTCGTCAAGTGGAGCAGAGAAAACAGCAAGAATGAAGACCTTGAAGTCAGAACTGGCTGGTGTTTTTGAGAAACAGTAAGATGGCAATTAGATGAATGGAGCAGAATGAATAAGGAGAAGGGTAGGAGGGATAAAGACAGGGAGGTACAGGTCAGATTGTATAGATCTTGTACAGGGGTCCTCAAACTACGGCCTGCAGGCCACATGCGGCCCGCCAAAAACATTTATCCTGCCCGCCGGGTGTTTTTGCCGCCGCTGTGTGCATAGGAATTTGTTCATAGTTTTTTTTTAAACTATAGTCCGGCCCTCCAACGGTCTGAGGGACAGTGAACTGGCCCCCTGTTTAAAAAGTTTGAGGACCCCTGATCTTGTAGAATGCTACAAGGGGTCTGGCTTTTACTCTGGGATGGAGAGTTTTAACTCTGTTGGTGGGTTTTAAGCCAAAGGACTGACCAGCTCTGATTATACCTTAACAGTATTACCCTACTAGAGGCCCGGTGCATGAAAATCCATGCACTAGAAGGAGGGGTCCCTCAGCTTGGCCTGCCCACTCTCACAGTCTGGGAGCCCTCAGGGGCGGGAGGCAACCCAGCGATCAGGGGAAGGTGACGCCCCCATCACACCTCTGCTGCTGCCACTGCCGGCAGCGCAAGCCTCGGCCGGCCCTGGGTGGCACCATCAAAGGTTTGCCTGTGCCTTGGGTGTCAGCTGGGCAGCTGCCATCCGCGGCTTGCCTGCACCTTGGGTATTGGCTGGGCAGCCACCATCCAAGGCTTGCCTGCGCCTCGGGCTGGCCCTGGGCGGCTGGGGGGCTGAGGGGACTGGGGGACTTCGGAGGCAGGCGCACGGAGTGGCCAGACCTGCCTGGGGGTGGGCCCAGCTGTGCCATGTGCCTGATGCCCCAGCGGGGCTGAGGGGACTGGGCGCCGCCATCTTTGATGGTGTGGTAGTCAATTAGCATATTCCCTCTTTATTGGCTGTGGGTGCCACCATCTTGTAAGAGTGTGATGGTCAATTAGCATATTTCCTCTTTATTAGATAGGCTGTTGAACACACTAAAGGAGGGAAGGGTGACAGTTGGGAAACCAGCTGAAAGCTATTGTCATGATTAAGCAGCATGATTATGATGTCTCAGAGCAGTAAGCAGAGATGGGGAAAGTGGTCAGATTCTAGATATATTCTGAAGGGAGGGCCAATAGAACTTGCTTATAGAATAGACTAGTGGCCTGGTGCACGAAATTTGTGCACAGGGGAGGGGGTGTTCCTCAGCCCGGCCTGCACCCTCTCCAATATGGGACACCTCGAAGGATGTCCTACAGCCCGGTTTACAGGGATCGGGCCTAAACCTGCAGTTGGACATCCCTCTCGCAATCCGGGACTGCTGGCTCCTAACCACTCACCTGCCTGCCTGCCTGCCTGATTGCCCCTAACCACTATGCCTGCTGGCCTGCTCGCCCCCAACTGCCCCCCACCGCCGGCCTATTTGCCCCCAAATGCCCCCCCACCAGCCTGATCACCCCCTACTGCCCCCTCTGCTGGCCTGCTCGCCCCCATCTTCCCTCCCCACTGGCTTGCTCGCCCCCAACTGCCCCCCTGCTGGCCTGCTCACTCCAAACTGCCCCTCCACTGTCCTGATCACCTCCAACTGACCCCCACTGATGGCCTGCCTCCCCCCAACTGGCCCCCCTGCTGGTCTTCTTACCCCCAACAGCCCTGCCACCCACCAGCCTGATCACCCACAACTTCCCTCCCCTCTTGGCCTCTATCCACCTCTACCTCGGCCCTGCTACCATGACTTTGTCCAGAAGAACATCCAGAAGGTCTCCCAGTCTAATTAGCATATTACCCTTTTATTAGTATAGATAGAGGCCTGGTGCACGGGTGGGGGCTGGCTGGTTTGCCCTGCAGGGTGTCCCAGATCAGGGTGGGGGTCCTGCTGGGGAGTGGGGCGGCCTGGGTGAGGGGCCTGTGGTGGTTTGTAGGCTGGCCATGCCCCCATGAGGTGAGGGTCCATTCTGGGGGTGTGTGGCCAGCCTGGGTGAGGGGCTGAGGGCTGTTTTCAAGCTGGTCACACCCCCTTCAACGTGGGGGTCCCCGCTGGGGTGCCTGGCCAGCCTGGGTGAGGGGCTGATGGCTGTTTTCAGGCTGTCCAAGCCCCCCAGCGGGGACCCTCACCCCATGAGGGTGTGGCCAGCCTGGGTGAGGGGCTGAGGGCTGTTTTCATACTGGCCACACCCCTTCAGGGTGGGGGGCCCCACTGGGGGGCGTGGCCAGCCTGGGTGAGGGGCTGATAGCTGTTTGCAGGCTGGTCACAGCCCCTTCAGGGTGGAGGTCCCTGCTGGGGGTGCCTGGCCAGCCTGGGTATGTGGCTGATGGCTGTTTGCCAGCTCGCCATTGCCCCGGGCAACCCAGGCTCCCAGACCCTCCTTGAGCGGAGGCCACAGCGGCTGGAAGCAGGTATCTGGGATTTATTTATCTTCTATAATTGAAACTTTGTTGCCTTGAGTGGAGCCCACAGCTAGCCAGGGCAGGCGGGAAGCTTGGCTTCCTCCATCGCCAGGGGCAACCCAAGCCTCCAGTTTGCTCCAGCTTCATGGCCGCCGCCATCTTGCTTGGGTTTATTTGCATACTCGCTCCTGTTTGGCTGGTGAGCATGGCTTGTGGGCATGGCTTGTGAGTGTAGCAGAGGTATGGTCAATTTGCATGTTTCTCTTTTATTAGATAAGATGTGAGTATGAGAGAAAAGGAAGAGTCATATGTGACTTCAAGGTTTTTGGCCTGTACAACTGGAAGGATAGAGTTGTCATTAAAGATTGGGGTTGGGCCCTAACCGGTTTGGCTCAGTGGATAGAGTGTCGGCCTGCGGACTGAAGGGTCCCAGGTTCGATTCTGGTCAAGGGCATGTACCTTGGTTGCAGGCACATCCCCAGTGGGAGATGTGCAGGAGGCAGCTGGTCGATGTTTCTCGCTCATCGATGTTTCTAACTCTCTATCCCTCTCCCTTCCTGTCTGTAAAAAATCAATAAAATATATTTTAAAAAAATAAAGATTGGGGTTGGGAACATTTTACATAGTAGCAGGGAGGATGCCTCCCAAGGTTGTAACTGCCTTTTAATTGTAGCACATATATAAAGAGGTCAGGTTTTTCTTTTTTAATATTCATCTGAGGACATGGAGAGAGAGAGAGAGAGAGAGAGAGAGAGAGAGAGAGAGAGAAGAAACATCAATTGGCTGCCTCCCGTATTCCTGTATGTGCCCTGACTGGGGATCAAACCCACAACCTGGGCATATGCCCTGACTTGGAATAGAACTGGCAACCTTTCAGTGCACAAGACAATGCTCCAACTGAGCCACACCAACCAGGGCAATTAGAAAAATAAAGAAAGTTTTAGACATGACACATTACAGAAGACTGCTCTGCTGCCTTTGGATGGAATGTTTGTAAATGTCTAAGTCCTTCTGTTGTAATGTGTTAAGTTCAATGTTTCCTTATTGATTTTCTGACTGGATGGCTTATCCATTGATGAAAGTGTGATATTAAAGGAGTGATCTCATGTAGCAGATGAATCTTATCGGTTCAATCTGCCCAGCTCTAAGTTGTGTCTCAAACCTTTGTGCCTGTGTAAGCAGTCTTCTTTATTCTCAGTGGCTCCCAGTAGTTGAGGGTGTGCCAAGATCTATCAGTGTCCCAAGAGGAGCATCGCAGTCAGCACCTAGATGCAGGCTGATTGGAAGCTGGATCCTCTCTTTGATGTGAAGACTGGAGATGGGTGTTCCTGTATACTGCTCTGCACTGTGTCTGGGAGGATAGCCAGCTAAGAATGGTTCTGAGTCAGGTGTTCAGGGGCATTCCCAGGGCATCAGACCTGTGCAGATGCTCCTTTCTGAGAGATAAATTAGTGAACTGAAGTGAGGCAGAGAGAGCACAAAGATGGTGTCCACCATCCTCTGGGTTTTCTGGGGTCTCTGGGGAGTATTGCAGTTGGCCCCTAGATGTATGTTAGATTAGAAGTCTGCCCTTTAGGCTGCAGCTAGTAAGATAAGCAAATAGGCTTCTTGCAAGGAAAGACTGGGCATTGCCATCTCTGTGTGGTCTCATGGACACAGGCCTTGTTAGCTTTCAAAGCTACATGTTTTCTGGGCCCATGTCTCTGGTGGAAATCTTAAAAGTTGAGGTGCCAGATGTGGGGTCCAAACCCTTCACTCCTCAGGGAGAACTTGGGAGTGTTATGGGGAATGAATGTGATATACTACTTATATAAGTCTAACTAGCCATAGAACTAAAATAAAAATTTACTAACAAAGTAAGCTTATAAAATAATTTATGTAAAGCTACCCATGTTAATCTTAGTAAAGGTTAAACCTAACTTGTTACTCTAACATGATTTTTCTCTCAAAACTAGAACTTGCATGTTCTGTTTTCTCTCTCCCTCCTGACAAAACCCTTGCCTGCACTGAGATGTTAAGATGGGCTGTTGAATCTCAGAGGGAAGGTGGGGGTGGGTGGGAAGAGATTAACCAAAGAACTTACATGCATATATGCATAACCCCTGAACACAGGCAATAGTGTGGTGAAGGCCTGGGGCCTGGGAGAGGTGTGAGATAGAAAGGGTCAATGGGGAAGAACAGGGGCTATCTGTAATATTTTCAACAATAAAGATAAATTAAAAATAAATAATGATACAAGGATAAAAAAAGATAGGCTTTGGGAAGAGAGTCCCCCATCTTCTCAGGTGGCTGGCACTTGAATAAACCTCTTTTCTTCTTACTATCACCTTTCTCATGAGTTTAGCTTTCATTGTGGCAGGTAGCCAGAACTGCGTTAAGTTTCAGGAGTTGTGAGCTCTCTCCTGGTTGTGTGTTGCATGACAGGGATGGGGTTTAGGGTGATATTGTGTCTCAATCTCTTCTATTCATTTCAACATGGGTGTTTTTTTTTCCTTATTTGCTCAATATGTGTAGGAGTCACTCAGCTACTTTCTGGGTTTCTTTCAGAAAGAATTGTTCTGTATGTAGCTGTAGATCCAATGTGCCCGTGGGAGGAGGTGAGTTCAGGAGCTTCCTATGTTGCCATCTTGAACTAGAACTCTTAGAAAGTGACTGTTATATTATACAAATCATCTATACGTATGAAGATAATAAGATTTCTATGTGGAACCCAGAGGATTAAGAATAATTAGGGTTTAAAATATATACAAATTAGAGAAACTTACTGCCTTTGCCAAGTGATCAAAGTTGACATCACCAAGAATGGGACAGACTGTCCTCACATTCCTCCTGCTATCCTGTGCTGAGGACACACCATCACTTGTGTCACATTCTTGCCAAAAACACATCCCATGAATCTAATAATGAGGTCACATCAAACCCAAATTGAGGCATGTTCTACAAAGCAGCTGGCTTGTACTCGGCAAAAATGTCAAGGTTTTTAAAGACAAAGAAACACAGAGAAACTGTTCTTGGCCAAAGGAGTTTAAAGAGATATGACTAAGTGTCATGGGATCATGAACTAGATCCTAGACCAGCCCAGGAAAACATAACTTTTTTTAAAAAAAAACACTGCACAATTGACATTTAAATGTGGGTTGTGTAGATGACTTTTGTGTAATGTTAAATTTCTTTATTTTGATGATGGTAATGCCATCACGTAAGAGAATGTCCTAGTTCTTAGGAAATGTATATGAAGTATTTAAGTGTAAAAGGGCACAATATCTAAAACTTACTGTCAAGATGGTTCAGGGAGAAAACAGACTGCTGAGAGAGAGAGAGAGAAAGAGAGAGAGAGAGCAAGAGTGAGAGAGAAATAGAAACAATTGTTGAATCTGGGTAAAGAGTATATGGGGGTTCTTTGTACTATTCTTGCAACTTTTCTGTATTCTTGCAACTTTTAAGGTATTTCAAAATAAAAAGTTAAAATGTATCCTGTATATAGAATATATACACACATATATGTATGTATGCAAATATGTATAGAATTTAAGCCTCAAGTTACTCTACATAATCTTTTCTGTACACAAAAGCCACTCTCATACACCTGCAAGCTTCACACACACACACACACACACACACACACACACACACACACACACATTACCTATGGAAAGTCCATGAACTCACCGCACTCTGAAGGCCAAGGAGCCATGGTGAATACTATGTTTGTAGTTCCTACTCTAGTGGCTTTGCTACTGTGGGAAAGGATTCAATTCATGTCCTTCCTACACTTAATTTGAGGGCAAAGTCTTTGCAAGTGTGCCAATGCTGCCTTTGTATTCATTCCGTGAGAGCATTACAAATTCAGGGAAATCCCACCGCAGCTCCACAGAACACATCCATTAGTTTTGATGCTTTCTCCCCAGAACACATTTTGCTTGCTGGTGCACAATCTGCACCAGCTTGATCCATTTTAATTTTTAACTGAAATAATTCCCTCCCCTCCAGCCTGTGCCAGGTGTGAAACAGAAAGCCAAATGCCCTCCTCAGAGTCCTCCACACACAGTTGTCTTAGACATGGTGAAGTTTTTAAAATTCCTCAGTTCCCTAGTTGAATGCCATCAAAACAGCCAGTCTGCTATTTCGACCAAAGGCTGGTTTGGGGAATGGCAGGAAGGATAAATGATGTATTCATGTAAATAGGATAAAAATTGCCTGGCCGGCATGGTTCAGCGGTTGAGTGTTGACCTATGAACCAGGAGGTTATGGTTCAATTCCCCATCAGGGCACATGCCTGGGTTGTGGGCTCAATCCCCAGTGGGGGGCGTGCAGGAGACAACCAATCCATGATTCTCTCTCATCATTCATGCCTCTATCTCTCTCTCCCTCTCTGAAACCAGTGAGTATATATTAAAAAAATAATTCGGATAAAAATTAATCTTGGCATATGTGGACTTCAAGGACAGTCTTTCAATGTAATAGTCACTTAGGTTGGCATTATCACTCCACCCTCAAAAACTTCGCGAGTGATTCGTCAGAGATGTCACACTCACTTAAAATCGTTCTTAATGAGCTCGACCATCTGTTATTCCCAAAATCATTAGAATAGGATGAAGCTAGTGAACTTTTTTAATGTCTTTGAATGCCTAGCATCTGAACCCTGTTGGGGAACTTCTCATCATGAATCTTGGTGGGAGACAAAGACAACATCTTGCTAGAGACGCTGACATGGCTACTCATTTCCTAGCTTCCGTTGCAGCTAGAGCAGAGGTGAAGCAGGACAGAGATGAGGGGATCAATCTCTGGGAATGGTATGGTAGGGGTATCCTCCCCAGAATCAGTTCTGTGGCATCCTGGTAGGTTAGACTCCTGCTCCTCGGACGTCCCCTTAAGTCCGGTACCATGAACAATAGAAGTGGCATGAAATTCTCAAGAAGCAAAGTGTAAACTGCAAACTGGTTAATTCATATACTTGTTATTACTAACACAAGAAACAAAACAAACGCTAGGACAGTTGCTGCACAAAAATGACCTCTGAAGCTGCAAATGTTTGCCACCTTTGATCCAGAAATCTCACTTCTAGGAATGTGTCCCCTCTTTTTGCACAAGTCAAATAAGAAATGAGAGATGTGCAGTATTGTTTGTTATAGAAAAGACTGAAAACAACCCATATATCCCACCAAAGGGAACTGCTTAAATAATATCCCACAAACATACAGTGGAGTATTATGCAGCTATAAAAAGTGAGAAAGCATTTTATATATTGCATTAGAAGCCCAGTGCATGAAATTTGTGCACTGGGGAGGGGGTCCCCTCAGCCCGGCCTGTGCCCTCTTGCAGTCTGGGACCCCTCGGAGGATGTTCACCTGTGACATCCTCTTGCAGTCCGGGACCCCTTTCTTCTTACTGCCCGCCTGCTTGCTGCTCCTTAGCGCTCCCGCCACCACCGTTGTGCTTGCCAGCTGAGTCTGACTTCTGGCTGAGCAGCGCTCCCCCGTGGGAGCGCACTGACCACCAGGGGACAACTCCTCCGTTGAGCGTCTGTCCCCTGGTGGTCAGTGCGTATTATAGCGACCAGTCATTCCACTGGTCATTCTGCCTTTTGATTTGCATATTAGGGTCTTATTATATAGGATTGGAAAGATTCATTTTAATATAATTAAGAATGGATTTCTTGAATCCATTCTTAAGTTTAAAAAAGCAGGGTATATAAATAGAATGCTATAATCTGTGTAATGAAAGGGAAAAAAGGAGGAATACATGTTTGTAATAAAGATACTTTGGGAGAATACATAAGAAATTTAATAATATTTACTCATAGGGCAGTGAGGATGATCTGGGAACAGGCTGGCAGGGTCTTTTCACTGTTTGCCTTCTAGATTTTGCATTTTTCAACTGTATGCACGAATGACCTATTTAAAAATTAAATAACTAGCCCTGACCGGTTTGGCTCAGTGGATGGAGCGTCGGCCTATGGACTCAAGGGTCCCAGGTTCGATTCTGGTCAAGGGCATGTACCTTGGTTGCTGGCACATCCCCAGTGGGGAGTGTGCAGGAGGCAGCTGATCGATGTTTCTCTCTCATCGATGTTTCTAACTCTCTATCCCTCTCCCTTCCTCTCTGTAAAAAAATCAATAAAATATATTTAACAAAATAAAAATAAATAAAAATTAAATAACTAAATTAGCCTGGCTGGTGTAGCTCAGTGGTTGAGCATTAATCTATGAACAAGGAGGTCACAGTTTGGTTCCTGGTCAGGGTACGTGTCCGGATTGTGGCCTTGATCCCCAGTAGGGGGTGTGCAGGAAACAGATGATCAATTATTCTCTCATCATTGATGTTTCTCTCTCTGAAATCAATAAAAGTGTAAAAAAATAACTAAATTAAAATAAAAACAAAACATAGCAGTCCAATCAACACTTTTTTGTAACATAACTGCGTGCTTTATTGAGATACACAGTAAAGCAGTAATATAATACAATAGTAAGGCATATATTTGGTGAAGTCTGATATGTTGTGAAAATGCAGTAAAACTGAAGTTTAAAAAAATAATTAGTAAATGTTACAGTGTTGATGTTAAAACACAATGTATTATGATACTCAAGTAAGAACCCAGTACCTGAAAACAATGACATAACATGCCATGTGATGTTTATGCTTCAGTTACATTGATTATGATTTAGTTTAACACTCAGTGGTTATACAGAACACGAAATAATGTCCAAATTATGCTTAAAACATAGCAATAAAGCTCTCAATTTTTATTCATATATTTTGCCAGACTCACTCCAGAACTAATGTCTAAAAGATAAAACAAAAAGATTAAAACAAAATTATGCACTCACTCTATCTTTGATTTTAGAATGAAACTTAAACTTCTTAGTAGGAAGTAAAGTAACCTCTTGTTTTAAATCGTGGTTAAAAAAAATCCTTAAAGAAAAAGTCCAGCGTCATGTAAAGGAAAAATGCAAGACTAAAACCAAATATTAATGTAATTTGTTACCTTAGAGCTTTGGGTTTTCTTTTGGAAATTATAAAGGAAGAAAGAAAATGGTGGAAAATGTTCACACAATGGACAAGTGGTGAAGCTGTGAAATCAGGTGTGCACAATTATTAGGAACACCCCAAAACCAAAGTGAGGTAGAAATAGCATGAGAAGCCATGTTTGATGTTAATTATCATAATAAAATAAGGGACAAAACCCACACTCCAAAAGTTAATTACATTTGATGTAAGAGGTAACAGATTTGCAAAATAATAGGTCACATGGGCTTTCTATTGAATGATTTTTTTAAAATCAAAGACTACTAAGATGAAATGAGAGTAAAGCTTTTTCCTACCAGCTAGTCCTCTTGAGTTTTTCTCCTCTTTTTGAACAATGTTTGCTTGTTTATATATTTAACTTGCTTAATCCACCCAAAGGGGATTGCAGTACCTTGTGGAACATCTGAATCTATCCGCGTCCCCACTTACTTTAGAGAAATGCAAAGGAGAGAAGCACAGTTCACGAACTTCTGGGTGGATATTTAACAGTGTCACAGTGTGATGGGGCTACTGTCTTACATTTTTCCAAGGGTTATCTTAAATTAAGTCCTATGGCATTTAAAACTCACTGCAATGAGAAAAAAAAAGCTTAAAAAAAGGAAAGAACCAAAACACCCACTGCTGTTTGCCAGAAGAGAATCATTTAGTTGTAATTACACAAATCTCTATGTATGGTTATGAAGATTCATCCAATCCTTTACTTCAAGAGTGGCCTGCCTACTCCCTCAGAGGGATCAGCTGAGAACCCAGAGCCCTCCTCGTCTCTGGGAGTTTAAAACGCCTTCTGATGCTCTGACTTCCACTGAAGCACCATGAAGTCTAAATAGTGGCATTGCCAACAGCAGGAAGCTGTATACATCAACCAATGCATTATTCTGACATAGTAAGTCCTATGTACTCATTCACATGTTCCTTTATCAAAAAAAAATGCAATACTCTAGTTGTCAGTGGAAAGTTCCAAATGAGAAACATCTGGAGCCCCAGACAATGTTTTAATGTGGTCGTTTCCTTCTGCCTGCAGGCTCCAGGAAAGCCACTCTCCACCGAGCAGGTAAGCCGAATGACCAGAAGCAATTTCTCGCCATTAGCAAGTGGCAGGAACATTTGAACAAGAAATTGAAAAGGTCTCTAGAAATTCCTATCTATTTATCTATATACCTATAGTATCTGCATACTTATAGACATATAGATGTGGACAACGGAAACCCACAGCCCGTTCCACTCAGTCAACAACTCTCAAGAGAGCAATGTGAAGCAGTCATTTGGTAGTGTCAGAAGAAGTCTTATCTCAATATGCAAGAAGAAAAAAAAAGCCATGAATTTCATATGGATATCACGCTAAAAGGAAGCAAAACAATGCACTGCCTCAAAGTTTGTGTGTGTGTGTCTGTGTGTGTGTGTGTGTGTGTGTGTGTGTGTGCGCGCGCACGTGTGTTTGTTTTTAGGGGTTTTTATAAACAACTTTTTTTTAAATAAAGCACACTTTAGTTTACAATCTTTCTGTATAACTGTTATAAATTTTTAAACAACCCAAAATGCGTTCCATATAAAGAAATGGCAAGTTATTGAACTATCAAGATTTTACATGTAGTTTTCTTATAACTTTTTTTTGTACAATTGCATAGACGTGTAAAACCTGCCATTGTTAACAAAACAATAACAGACTTAGAAACTACTGAAATCTACAGTATAGTACCACTACCCTTCACAAAAATATAGATTTTTTTTCTTGTAAACTCTTACTGTCTAATCCTCTTTGTTGTATGAATATTATAAAAACCATGCGGGAATCAGGAGTTGTAAAACATTTATTCTGCCCCTTCTTCATCTGTCATGACTGAAACTAAGGACTCCATCGCTCGGCCCAAATCATCTGCCAAGTGGAAAAGGCTTCCTACATTGTGTCCTGGAAAACAAAGAGAGAGAGACTTCACACAGGTGCAAGCATCACCCCCCGGCTCTTTGCCATCTGGGAAACCATTCCCCATTTCTTGGTGAGGACAACACAGAAGCTGCATCGAGGGTATATACAACAGGGTTGGATTTCCACCAGTTTCCAGGAAGAAGCAAAGCCTTGTTAATGAAGACATTTCACATTGTTAGTATTAGCTTAATATTGGATCAGGCTACTGTTGCCATTTGAGTAGAAAAATGTCCAAGACCGCAGTCATCTTCTCAATATAGAACAAAAGGATTCCATGGGAGCCCTAGCCGGCTTGGCTTAGAAGATAGAGTGTTGGCCTGCGGACTGGAGGGTCCCAGGTTTGATTCCAGTCAAGGGCACATGCCTGGGTTGCAGGCTCGATCCCCAGTAGGGGGATGTGCAGGAGGCAGCCCATCAATGATTCTCTCTCATCATTGATGTTTCTATCTCTCTTTCTCCCTTCCTCCCTGAAATCAATAAAAGTATATATTTAAAAAAGGATTCAATGGGTAAGCACAAGATTTCCCTCATCACAGGAATATTTCACCTTTTCCTAGTACTAGATTTTTTTTTTTTACTATTAAACAATCATCACAATAACTATCAACACCACCGCCACCATTGCCACTCTATGGCCATCACCTTTATCATTACTACCATCACCACGACATGAAATCTTCATTTCAATGCTGTTTCAAACTGTTGGCTCGCTTTTTTCTCTTTATTGATTAAGGTATTACATATGTGTCCTTATACCCCCATTGCCGCCCCCCCTCATGCCCTCACCCCCCTGGTGTCTGTGTCTATTGGTTAGGCTTATATGCATGCATACAAGTCCTTTGGTTGATCTCTCCCCCTTACCCCCACCCTCCCCTACCTTCCCTCTGAGGTTTGACGGTCTGATTGATGCTTCTCTATCTCTGTTTTTGTTCATCAGTTTATGTTGTTCATCATATTCCCCAAATGAGTGAGATCATGTGATATTTATCTTTCTCTGACTGGCTTATTTCACTTAGCATAATGATCTCCAGTTCCATCCATGCTGTTGCAAATGGTAAGAATTCCTTCTTTTTTACTGCAGCATAGTATTCCATTGTGTAGATGTACCACAGTTTTCTAATCCAATCATCTGCTGATGGGCACTTAGGCTGTTTCCAAATCTTAGCTATGGTAAACTGTGCCTCTATGAACATAGGGCTGCATATATCCTTTCTGATTGGTGTTTCTAGTTTCTTGGGATCTAAGGCTATGGTGGAGGTGGCTATTTGCTTTCTGCTTTTACTTGGGTTGAAAAAGAAACTCTTGATGAGACCTTTCTGTACACTATTAATGTTTGAATTAGAAAACTTCAAAATAAAAATCACTGTTCATTCCAAATTACTCTAGACTAGAGCCTAATTATAATATGACCCACATGTTTAGCATGGATTTGGGTGTCCTGTGAGTCAAGTTTTGATCTCCTAAATGAGGGTTAACTATCAGAATCACCTTTTAATAATAATGTGACATGACCTGGCATTAATCCCCCAGCACAGAACACAGAGGCAGCACAATATCCCTGGGTACTTTGTGGCAAAATCCCGATCTAGAGTAAAATGATTTGAGACATACTGCATGGCTTGACTTTTCATATTTTTATATGGCTTATTTTAATTCTTGGACATCAGTAAGTCATTCCACTATTCAAGTACTGCCTTTGAAATGAAAAATGCTTTACTAGGCTATTACTACCTTGCCATGTATCAACTTTACAGATTGCCATAGTAATTGTTAAATCTCTATAAAAATTAAAGATAGACTAGGACAGGCATTCTGTCCTAATATTTATTTCAAGAGATGTCGTTTTTATATATACGAGAGAGAGAGAGGATCTGGAGAATATTCATAGGCGCGCACTTACACAGTGATGGCACCAGATCAAACTAAGACTTATTAAAACTGTAATGCCATTCAGCCATTAAAAGGTGACCAAGTTTATAAATCTCTTTGAACTTAGTGCAAAGAGTTTCTGTGAGAACTAATTACTAGTATATTTTTAAAAAATCACTATGGATTTTGGTTGAGATTGCAAACATAAAAACTTTCAACAAAACATATGTACTACTTAGAGAGTGGGCCAAGTGTTTGGCAGCCTTCAGTGGAACTGAAATAGTCATTGGATTTTCTAAACCAGGGGTCCTCAAACTACGGCCCGCGGGCCACATGCAAATACAAATATTGTGTTTGTTCCCGTTTTGTTTTTTTACTTCAAAATAAGATATGTGCAGTGTGCATAGGAATTTGTTCATAGTTTTTTTTTAAACTATAGTCCGGCCCTCCAAAGGTCTGAGGGACAGTGAACTGGCCCCCTGTTTAAAAAGTTTGAGGAGCCCTGTTCTAAACCATCAATAACCACAGAAGACAGGGGGTCCTTTGCTGTTCTTTTGAGCTTAGAGCACAGATATATAACTGATGCCATTAGGTTAGAGGGCTTCCCTTGTATCTATTTTTGACTGCCCTGAAACCCTGGGAAATCGCAATTATTCATGCATAATTGGAAATGGATGGGCTAACTGTACATTCTTAATTACTTGCCATCTTAACAGCAATTAGTGAAGCCAGTAAAAACAAAACTCAAGACCCTTTCAATTTGATATCTGAATAGAATTCCAACTATTTCTCATTACCCACATATAGTCCACCTTGTAGCTAGAAAATATGTTACAAACATAAAACAGGGAAGAATTCATTTTTTCCCACTGGCTTATTGATAATAATCAAAACAGGCCTATTTTAGATTGTTTGCTATGAGATGTGGATTGCAGTTCTAAAGATAACAAAGACAAGTGAATGCATTTCTAGATTACAGCAGGTCCTTGAATAACATTTTGTTCACCGTCGTTTTGTTATAACATTGGTGAGCTGTCGTAGGAACCCAACTCTTGTTGATATCAACTAGCCTATGGCAAAAGTGGTTTCATCATATGTAATTTCACTTAAAGCCAAGAACCTACTGCTGATGCTAAGTGAGGACTTACTGTATATAACCAAATGGTGCTTGTGCTCCTTGACATGGTGATCAGTTACTACCCGAACAGAAAACTCTTGAGTCTCTCAAAAGGCATGAGTTCTAGGTACGTCTGCTATTGAAAAGGTTACCCAGTAAAATTACTTATTATTCTTAATATACCATACACACACCCAAAGAATGGTAGGTGGCCTTCTAACCTGTCTAGCCGGTTCATGTTCACCAAATGACCTCACAGTTGTCCCTATGCTAGAAAAATGGTGTTCAGTCACCTCACCATATCTACATTAGGCCTTTGGTCACTTTATTTACAAATACCTGTTTCACCAGAATAGTGAGTCCAATGTTTTTCATGGATGTTTTCGTTAGAGCCAGAAAAGAAATCTCTCTCTTTGACAAAATACTGCCTCAAAGAATCATATATCTCAATCCACTGGAGGCATAAAACTGCACCCTGCTATGGATACAGAAAATAGAGCTGTACCCTGGTTCTATTGTCCAGTGTATAAAGCAGAACATTAGAGAGGCCATTAATTTTACATGACAGGTATTCCTAAAGTCAAAATTAAAATCTTATATTATGAGCACGAAAGGCACTGAAAAGCAGGCGGGATTCAGGCATCTATAATCAGCGTCAGGAACAAGCTGACACAAAAATACATCTGTAGAACGTATTAATTTAATCCATTTTAATGCAAGGATTGTTGAACACAAAGGCACCATGCGTTCAACATTAGGGTAGTGGTATGTTTTTCCAAGTTGGCGCGAACTGCGACACATCCAGTCTCACGCGCCACCGCTGCCTAAGGGAGTTATTTTCCGCCGTGATTGGAATTGAGACTTTCTGGCAGCGAGCCAAGACCTCAATAGCAATCTGGCACTCTATTTTTAAAAAATATAATGCCCAAATAAATGGCCAAAGCAAAGCCAGAATACTGCAGTGAAATCTGCTTATCTTTCCTTTTCTATAATTTCATCTTTGGGGAGGGAAAGATCTGGTCTACTATACATTTGGGGTATTTTCATAGCATTAAAAATATCACTATTGCCCTAACCGGTTTGGTTCAGTGGATAGAGCGTCAGCCTGTGGACTGAAAGGTCCTAGGTTCGATTCCGGTCAAGGGCATGTACCTTGGTTGTGGGCACATCCTCAGAGGAGGGTGTGCAGGAGGTAGCTGATCGATGTTTCTCTCTCATCGATGTTTCTAACTCACTATCCCTCTCCCTTCCTGTCTGTAAAAAACCAATGAAATATATTTTTAAAAAAAGAAAAAAATATCGCTATTATTTTGGTTCTCTGGCTTTCTGGAACTTAATTGACTATCATGTGCCTCAGGTAGTAAAGTTTCCAAATGGCTATATGACTTCAAATACAGCTGCTGGCCTTTTCTAAAATTCATTCATGAGAGAAACATGTTCAGGGTGGTCAAGATTATGGTGCAACTTTTTGCAAGTTAAAAGAAATGTTAAGGAGCACTTACCATCAGAATGAACCCGGGACGTCTCACATAAGAAGTATGTGAGCCAGGCAAACCGTCAGGAGCATTCAGTGCTTCACCGATTCAGGCTTCCTCAGTTTCTCCTCCCAGCCTACCACTCCCTCCCTGGGACCCCACCGCCCCAAGCCTTGGAAGCAGCACTGGTGTAGACACACTGAAAGATCATTCCATTATCCTTTAATTATCAGGCTTGCATGGCCTGGTGGCAGAATTCCCAGTATGACTCCTTATATTTAAATGAACGAGTGGCTACTCTTGTCCATCCTATCACTGAGGATCCAAAACCTTCTCTTCTAAGGACTCTCCACCCACCCAGTCTGCCTCCCAGATGAGTACACGCTATTGCCATCCACGAGTGAGTTTTCCTTCTCACGTCCTTTGCACTAAACTCTTGGTAAAGACAATTTTACTTCACTTGGGCTGTCACTCAACACTTTGTCAAATCGTCAGTTGATTAGGTAATTCAATGTCTAGCTAATATTTCTGGTAGAATAGAAGCATGAAGCAGCTTTCACTGTAAAACCCCAAACCACATACGGTGATAACGCCATATCCTACCCCTTTTAACACCAAAAGAGGCATAAAAAAACCCAACAACTCTTAAGACTCCCAACGTTCATTTTTTACCTCTAATTGGTTAACGTTCTATCTGGCTCCAAATGCCAAATGCAAAATAAGCATCCTCTCTAAAGGGCAAGTAGAGATGACACAAGCCTTTCCAACACCATTTTCCAACGTGGCAGTAAAGCATAAAAGAGTGTGGCTCTGGAGACTGCCTGGATTCAAACTCCGTCACCTTGGACACAGTTTGCCCTTGCACTTACTCTGTTTCCTTATCTGTAAAATGGGGTTAATAAGAGTATCTACTCATAGGCTTCTCGTGAAGCGTATATAGGAAAAAAGATGGCAAGTACTTAGAACAGTGCTTGGCACACAGTAAGTGCTCAAAAAATATTAGCTAAAGTGGGAAAGGAAGAGAGTTAGGGACCCGAAAAAAAAAAAGAAAGAAAACAAGACAAAACGAAGACATCCCAAAAGAATACAAACCAAATGCACTGGCAGAAAATGCTAAGGTCCTGGAAGTAGTTATGTCCCAGGCTAAATTTATTTGGAAGATTTTTGTTTGTGTTGCAAATGGCAACAGATGATGAACTGCAGGCTTCCGACCCAGGGACTACGGAGGTTTGCCATTTTAAAGAGATTCCTGCTCCCCCCGACCCGTGGTCCTGTTGTCATGGTGATGACAATGGCAATGAATATTTGAGGACTGTTCCTCATGAGCTGCAAGTGGAGAGGTGACTACCATCCTTACACGATGACATGTGTAATACATACATGCGCGTGCACGCACACAATTCTTACACAAACGCCAAACATAGAAAGCGGGATGAGACAGACAGAAGCCATGGCTGTGAGTCTGAATCTCACTGACCTCTCTCATTGGCTTCCCAGGGGTATTTCTTCCTTTAATAATAGAGAGAGGAAGAGGTAGAGATATCAGAAAGGGAAAAAAATCATGCATATATATACAGTTTCATACCAATTTGCTTCTTTTACCAAACTAATGTTGAGATGACAATTCATTTATTCCCTTCTGAAAAAAAATAGAAACAAACAAAAAAACACCCCAAAAGACACATCCAGTCAAATAACCTTTACACACACTTAAATCAGTGTAAACAGATAACACGATCCAGGAGATAGCACTTATAGAATCCATGGTGGTCATGTGGGAAAACTGGATGAGAGCTGGCACAGCATAGAAATCTGACAAATCGAACATTGTTTTTAAGAGCAACTGTAGAATGTCAAGCTTAACGTCAAAAGTCTCAGAATCTCTTTACTCTGGACTTGACAATCAACACACTGAAACATAAACAGTAGTTGTCTTTGTGTGCCCAAACTCCGCACCCCAAATGCAAAGCAGAATATCACATAGATGACAGACTCCATCCTTTTCGGAGAATTTGTTCCACCTGGTAGAAGCTGAGCATGCACACAGTGGGACTGGGGGCATTTGAGGAAAAGAAAGAAAAAAGGGGAAGGAGATCAATCCCACTAATGGGCAAGCCACAGAGCCGGAGCCAGGAATAAGCCTTCAACTTCCTCATGTCAGCGGGTATCAGGAGACTTGAGAGTCCATGGCTAAAGACCCACTAGCCTTATTCGCTTTATAGAATCCCACATCTATATGTATGTACTTATTTTTGAAAAGCAGGTTTTGATGAGGAACTTTTCGATGATAATATAATTAGACAGAAAATTAGAGCCCTCTGACCATACTCCATGCCTTGGGCATGCAATTTCCTTTTAGCTCCTGAGTCTTAAAAATGAAATACTACTGGTTTTCAAACTTGGACTTCAGCAAAAATCTTCTACGAAATCCCAGTATTTACAGCAGATAAAAGCAGAACTGTGAGAGACCCATGCCTCCCCACCCCCGACCCACCACGCTCAGGAGCTCCAAGACCAAAACTCCCTGAAACAACTTGAGAACTACTAGTCTAGAATGAGGAACTATGAAGCTACTGCTCAAAAACAAATCTTTCAAAACTCAAGTTTAGGGCTCAAAACTTCTAGTATATATTTAAAGGTTTTCTAAGTATGATTTTCCTCCCTCCCTCTCTTCCTTCCTTCTGAATTTCCCTGAGTCCGAAATCACTTAAGAGTATAAAAACTGCTTGACTGACCATGTCCTCATGGCAAAGTGTTCATGACCCTACTCAAATCAGGAAAGAAATAGGTGCCGGCACCTCAGGTGGGGAGTGGGGGGAATCCCAGTGGTAGGCCCATACCAGATGGCAGGAAAAGGGAACAGAAGAACTTTATTTCATCCTTGATGATTCAAATGAATGCCAGCATGACTTACCTATTCCTTTTGACTCCTTTAGCAAGCTATGTGTTTTGTTTTTTTTAATCGTTGTACTTCATAGTAACACTGTCTAGTAGTAGAATTAATTCCTTTCCCCTACAAGATTATGATCTCAAGGGCAGGGCCCGCATGTTGCTTACCCACCACTCTATCCGCAATACCTTGTATTGCACCTTGATACTATGGGTATTTGATAAATGCTGGTTGAAGTGAATTAGTAGGGTAGCCACTACGTCATGGCCATGAGTCCTTTGGTGTTTTAGGCAACTTGGCCTTGTGTGCTACCCCTCTAGCTTGGATGACAAGAGCTGGTAACTTGTTCTGGCTTGTTTCTCTGGTCTATTTTTTAGAGTTCAGAACTTTCATGAAGGACAGTGTTGTTAGAAAGCAATATGATTTAGCTCCAGAGTGTAATTACGATTACTAGAATGATAAATGCTGCATATCTTTATCCATTCTATATCAAGCCATATTCAGAGCTCTGTATCAACTGGGCACTGCCGAATATGCAGCAAATGATTTGGATTTTGTTTCAGGTACTTCTCCAGGATCCATATTTTATGTAAATGAGCCTCCCAGAGCCTTGTTAACCCTGATCTCTTTCAAAAGCCTCCCTCATCATTGGGTGGCAATGTGCTCATTAGCATAGTACAAAAGGACTGCCCTCTTTTTCTATAAAAAAGTTAAAAAAAATGTGTTCCACTGTACTAAGCATAGTTCTATACTGATAAGATGCAATACTGAAGAAAATTATTTGTCAATCAAGAAATATAAGTACCAGAGCGAAGTTTTATTTCATAAATACATTCTTTGGCAATGAGGTGCCTTAGACATTCACTGAGGCTGTCCATCTGGCAATGTGGGATGTTGTCAGGAAATGAATCAAGAGAAAAAGGGAAATGTGCTAGCACATCCTGAGTCTAAATATAGGGCTTGGTCAGGTCTGGATAAGTCAAGTTTACTCAGGCAGTATGAACTTAAGATGATTGGTGGTAATTCTTTAATTCAATGTCAGTTTCTGGGTACCATTAGCTTCTTTATCTCAGTCCACTGACCAGTTTGAAAAGTGTAGAATGAGTTCCTTCCTTAGGATTTCTGTTTCAATACAAGTAAAAGAAGATTCTAATGGTCATACTTGAAATATATTGAAGCATGCTGGGTCTTTGATGAACAGGGATATAAATGCATAGTCGATTCAAATGCAGTTTTGATGAGCTCAAAGTTGATCAGCACCTAAGCCTGTGGCTGTATGTAATGAGCTAGAATGGATAACAAAATAACAGTGTGAAGCAGGGACTGGTAAACTGTCTCTGTAAAGGCCAGAGAGTAAAGATTTTAGGTTCCCAGGCCACTCTATCCCTGTAGTGACTTTCAGCTCTACCATAGCTACTCTGCCACTATAGTGAGAAATTGTGGTAAACAATATGTAATGGCTCTGTACCAATAAAACTTTATTTACAAAACCAGGATCTGGACCCATGGACTGTAGTTTGCAGGCCCCAAGTGTAAAGGAATGAGAGCTAAAATCCTTCATGGAGGCAGAAAGGAAATACAGTGGTTCCTACTTCCGTCCTGGTTCTTTACGTTGTTCTTCCATTAAAGAATCACAGATAAGACTTGAATTTTAAAGGATGGCAGGTTTTGCAAAGCTGCTGGGTTGCTAATTTAGAGGCATGTCACAGAATTTATGTGGGCTTATTTGGAAGGGACAGGAAGTATGAGAGTGACAGGCTGCTATGGGTTGTTGGGGATAAAATTTATGTGGCACAGGTCAGCAGGTAAGAGATTATACAAGCGGCAGAAATACCCGCATAGTATTGCTAATTGCTTCCTGAATTATCTTGCTGTACTAAGAGCTTATGTTGGATCCTCGCATTCATTAATCTATGTACAGTGGCACCTCATTTTGAGAAAGCCCAATATCATACTGCTGACTAGGGGAGCACTTCTTTCATGAATGTGCATACATATAAAAATACCTTTGTTTAGACTGCTAAATAATCAGATGTGTGTGGGCAAGTAACTTAAAGAGTTTAATTTAAAATTATGTTTCTTGTTCATTCTACCCATGTAGTGTTCCTAAAGAATAATGGTGGAGATTTAGAAAGTGTTTACAGTAGATAATGATTTCTATTACACTGGAATTCAACTTCTACATATACTTTTATAGAGAGATGGACAGATTATAGATAGATAAATAGATTAGAGAGAAATTGGTTGACATCCTGTGTTTAATATACATTGAGCCACTCAAATCTCCCAAGTGGCTGTGAACAGCCAACTATATATATCTAGAGATTAATCAGGAAAGATATAATCACAAAGCTAAATGTGAACCCATCCACACCTTGAACACCCTGCCGTTTATATTGGCTATTATGCAGGACAGTTTCGCCATCAGCTTATCACTACATGGAGAAGCATGTAACCCCTTTATTAATTTGGATAACAGTTTAGTAAGGCCATTGAGAGAAGACCAGAAGGCTAATTTAACTTGCTGAATGGCCATGAACCAGGCACTTAACTTCTTTGGGCTTCCAGGTCCTTTTAATGAAAATGAAAGATGAAGGTTAGCTGATACTTTAAGACTTGACCTCTGAGTCAAAACTGTGGCAGAGGGTAACAAAGAAATTGTAAATTTAAATTACACAGTAACTCCCCTACCTATATACTTTATATTTATGGAAAACATAATATAGTTTTTTTTTTAAAAAAGTATTTCCCTCTGTGGGCAATTACCTAGCAGGGTTAAGTAAACCATGAGGTGGTATTTAAGAGCACATTTCCACTAAATGTCAGACCTTGGGCTCAGACATCTGTTCTGAGTTACTCAAACAGCTGTCCAAAACAGCTGTAGTAACCGTGAACTTCATTTTTTGTAACACAACATCGGGAACATGGATGGCAGGCTTAGAATCAAAGCACAATATTCTCTAAGACATTAGCAAGGTCTTGGCAGAAATTTGCATGGTAAAAATTCTAAAATTTCATTTTCCTTAAAAGTATACCCACCTGGGTAAGAAAAACTGAGATTGGTTAGGTCAATAGTTTTAAACCACTGGATCAGAAAATCAATTTAGTGGGTTGCAAGCAGCAGTTTGTTTTTCAGTAGATAACACATAGGAATAGTGTGAATTATATGTAGTATGGTAAGAACTGCTGCTTGAAACATTTGCTTCTGATCTTTGTATGTACAGGGTGGGGCAAAAGTAGATTTATAGTTGTTCATATGGAAAATAATACAAGAATAAACTCTGTTTCTCATACTCACAACTGTAAACCCACTTTTGCCTACCCTGTACATGTGACTATAAACGTATATGTGTGGTGTATATATAGATGTTCCCATTAAACCCTACCATGTATTTATATTTTCTCTATTCTTTAAAAATGAGAAATGCTTTTAGTTAGAAATAAGACATACAAAAATACACTTTGGGGAGTATGTTGATAATATTTTTGCAGTGACACTTTTTATCCTTTGAATTTAGGGAGAAAAAGTGTGATGTGACTTATAAGAAATATATATTTGGTCTTTGTTCTTCCTTAGCACAGAAATGCTAAAACCCTTGGAATTTCCTCTGATGAGAAGCATCAAGGTGCCTTTTATGTTAATGAGCACCTAGAGATGGAGGCTGGGAGCCAACTATGTGATTAGAGCAGTGGTTCTCAACCTTCTGGCCCTTTAAATACAGTTCCTCATGTTGTGACCCAACCATAAAATTATTTTCGTTGCTACTTCATAACTGTAATGTTGCTACTGTTATGAATTGTAATGTAAATATCTGATATGAAGGATGGTCTTAAGCGACCCCGTCAAAGGGTCATTCGACCGCCAAAGGGGTCGTGACCCACAGGTTGAGAACCACTGGATTAGAGGGTTGGAACTTTCAGTCCTACCCCCAGACTGCAGGGTTAGGAGAGGGGATGAAGATTCGGTTCAATCACCAGTGGCCAATGAGTTCATCAATGAGACCTATGTAATGAAGCCTCCATAAAAATCCAAAATAATGTGGTTTGGGCCGCTTTTGTGTTAACGAACACATGGAGATTCGGGGAGAGTGGAGCTCCCAGAGGACCTGGAATCTCCATGCCGCTTCCCCATACCTTGCCCTATGCATCTCTTCCTGCTGGCTATTCCTGAGTTAAATGCTTTTCTAATAAACAGGTGATCTAATAAGCAACTCGTTTTTGCTGAGTTTGGGGAGCCCCTCGAGAACATTAATCTAACCCAAAGGAGGGGGTCCAGTTTTGTAGGACTGAGTCATGAACCTGTGGGATGTGATGCGACCTCCAGGTAGATAGTGTCCGGATTGAGTTGCAGTGTAGGATTCCCAGCTGGTGTCAGAGAATTGCCTGTTGTTGGTGTGGAGGAAACCCCCACACATTGGGATTGGGTGCAGAATCATAAAAAGGCCTATAATAAGGCCAAGTTTGGCAGGAAGTAGCAAGAAAAGTAAAAATGTCAAGGTCATAGCATTACAAAATACCAGGCAGATCTAGCTCCTTGTCTACTCTCCTATTATGTTTGTTTGATGGTGTTTTTTTCAGGAAAATGATTTCATTCTCGAAGGCCATCACAGTACTATTGAGTAAGTAGGATCTTACTTAAAGAAATTGATATCAGATAAAGCCTCCGTATACCATATTTGAAAACTCCAATTAACACTCAGGGGACAATATTGCTTCCATAAGCACTAATTTAGTAAACACTATGCAGGCGGCCTGAATAGTTGCCCAAGTTTCCATATGAGTAAATCCACATCATACAAGTAGCATCAGAGATGCGAACTACCAGCTATCATAGCAGAGGAAGCATATTTCTAGTCTTGCAGGTGGCTACTTCCACACCCATGTGGTATCCAGCTTTAAGGACTCTGCCAGGGGATGCAGGGAGAGAATGCCAAGGATTTCACTTTCAAGACACTTAGGATGGCCCTAGCCGGTTTGGCTCAGTGGATAGAGGGTCGGCCTGCGGACTGAAGGGTCCCAGGTTCGATTCCGGCCAAGGGCACATGCCTGGGTTGTGGGCTCCATCCCCAGCAGGGGTTGTGCAGGAGGCAGCTGATCCATGATTCTCTCTCATCATTGATGTTTCTATCTCTCTCTCCCTCTCCCTTCCTTTCTGAAATCAATAAAAATATATTTTAAAAAAGACACTTAGGATGGACCAGAGACCCAGTACAAAAGGCTGCTATGGGGAATCAGCCATGAGCCCTGCTCTAGCCTCTCCTCTGCTAGATTCTAGTTGTTTAGATGTGAAAGAAATGCCCAGGACACCAACATATAACCACTAACTTCCCACAGAGCAGGTAACTCGCTTTCAGTTTAATGGGCTGGGATGAGACAGTGTCCATGACCTTCAAGGGAAAGCTTGGGGTCCATGGAATGTGTGTGAGATGTTGAGGCCCAAAGTCCCTGCCCGACCAGTAGCTGTGTGATTTTGAAGAAGACACTTGCTCAGTCTGAAGCTAACCTCCTATTTATCTAAAAGGGTGCTTCTAGGGTTCATCGTGTCGTAGACATCTCCATTACAGCAATAATGTTACTGTACTGTGATTTGAACTTTGGAAATCTGCATCCACTGTGGACCATAAGCACCTAAAAGACAAGGAACTTGACATTTCTTCATTGCATCCCTAACCCCCTCCACTGGTCCATAGTAGGTGCTGGTAAAAGCTGGCAGGATAAAGGTGAAAGCATGTGATTTATGTCAAACTGGCATATGGTCTCATTATGATTCATAGCATCTGGGGAGAGAAGACAGCTAAGATAGTCAGGATGGGGATGAGAGTGGTGGGTGTGGGGTGGGTGGAAGACAGATAAGATTTTTATCTGTTAGAATCAACATATCAGAGATGCTCTGTGGTAGAAAGATGGCTGGTGCAGATGTTTAAAATTAGCTTCCCCTGACGGTTCCTTAGCAACCCTCTATCAGAACATTATTGCTTTTAATGTGCACTGCACTACGTTACTCATACATCGAGTAGCTAGGAAATGGCCATTGTGCACCGAGAGTGAACAAAAAGATAGGACTCAAAACACCCTCGTCAGCACCCTTAGGGAGAGGAACAAATAGCCAGATTCTCTGGAGCCCTTCCCTCTTGGGCTGCCCATTAGGGGTGCCAATCACTGGCCACAAAGCCTTGTGTTTTCCCTCTTTGGCTTCTCCTGACTTTCCTTTGTTTGCTCACAGGCATTGGCTGCCATTCCTTTTATTCACTGAAGGGAAGTGGGTCAGTGACTTTGTTTTACGTCAGGGCAGTAAACTTAAAGAAAAACTCCAAAAAATTAACAGCAGCAGCACAGTACCTCCTTGGATGAGGCAAAACATCTAAAGCTCATACGGGCTGGAGGGAAAATACGGTGGGGGAAAATGCTATTTTTGAATGAGGGGCTAAGTGTACAAGGTCAAAGTGATGGGGAGAAAGAAATTAAAGGCATTAATAATGTCAATGCCTTTCTTTGTGAAGGTAGTATTCCATCTCTGGAAGTAAAAAAAGTAACAAAATAGTATATAAAAATTTAAATCTACTTATACTTAAATGATGGGCTAAGACACAATTTTTAAATATAAAGGGCATCGAATTGCAAGTTAGAGTTCCCACCACCACTGTATACCAGGCATGTCCTGGACTCGCTGTATTGTATAGTTAACTGTATGTCCCTGGCAAAGGCACCATTAGGGCACTAATTTCCTCGTCTGTAAAAGTTACATAATTGCTCTTACGTAAAACCTACCTCATAATTAACTCTGCAGAGTAATGTGCAAAGCAAGTAAAATACTTTCAAATGCAAGTTAGTATTCTATATTTCCAGAATCATCTAGATTACACAGGTATTTCATTTTAACCAGAATCTATGACCAGAAAATTCAGTCATCCAAACCAGAAATTCACATTTAAAAATAAAATCTCCTCACAGTGATTCCAAATTGGCATTCTGTCAGCATATGTTTATTAAATGTGGAAAACAGACATACTAGCTGGGTATTTCCGATAGTGGCCTAACTCCAATAAGTCTGAGTTTACCGCCAGGTAGTGCAGCTTACCTCTTGAACTAGGGAAGGAGTTGTTGAGTTGCTCCATCACTTCTTCTAACCCTGTGCTTGTGTCCTGGGGAGGACTCAGAAGATCTTCCTCACCTTAATGAAAGCAAACACAAACAACGGAAAATTACACTTAAGGAAAAAATTAGAGATACTAGAGAAAAGGCCCATGATTGCATCTAGAAATCCATTAAAAATCATTTCCACTTGTTCATAAATAATATAAATAAAAATACCCCTTTAAGCTTACTAATTAGGGAACAACTCCTTAAAGGGAAGGAGAATTCCAGGTGGGGATTTATCTATGTCATTATCTTTGCAGAAGAAAACTGTACATCTGTTTAAAGTTTAAGGTAAAGTTGACATAGGTTTCTTGTGTCCTATTAACAAAGGTGAGACATTTTTCTTTGTAATAAAAATTATTATTGGACACTTGCAGTGTATTTTCAACACAAAAGAAAATAAGACTGTGACATTTTGCATTTATGAAGGTAAGAAAGAAAGGAGTGGAGACACTGAGTATTTTCACCACTTTTTCCTTTGACATTTAACCGAAAATACAAACAAAAATGAAGTACCTTTAAAGTCCAATGTAACAGGGAGAAATAAAAGTTGTATGTGACTTATATAGGTGATAAAATATTAATATTTGAAGAACTGTGGATATGGGGAATAGCGGGGAGTTACGTTCCTTTCCTCTTTGTTACATGGGACTACTTTATTATAATATTGTTTTTGGAGGCTAATAAGGGGAAACTTTTTTTAATTTTTGAGAATTTGTTTATGTGAGGAGAGAATGGTGATTTGGAAGGCAAAAAATGTAGGGATGGATGGTTTTCCTCAGGGAATGAGAGTTTCCTTGTAGGTTTTGTTGATCTGTGTTCTCTGTTTAGTCACATGTCAAAGAAATACACCTCAAGCAGCATTTCGGTAAGGGAAAATTTTCTCAAGTGAAAACAAAATTATTTTGAACTTTGGAGGTCCTTGGAAACTAATTTTTTATAACATTGTCTTCTAATAGTGAAAATAACTTCTCTTCCATCTCACTTTGTTCCAGCATATTGTCACTTTCACCTAAAAGAAGACCTTGCTTCAGCAAGTCACCAATAAGGAAGGAAACCTAGTTTCACATCTGATCAGGAAATGACTGGAGAGCCAGTGATAATGACTTAAAGATGCTAATATTTAAGGTCCCTGCTACTTAAAATTTCAACTATGATTATAATCCTGCATTTATTAAGTTTTCATCCTTGGTTTTTAAGCGCAAGCTTAAAGAATGCTTGGCAGTGCTCACTATTAAGACAAAATCAGCCTGGCCGGCATGGCTCAGTGGTTTGAGCGTTGACCTATGAACCAGACAATTACAGTTCTACTCCAAGGTGATTCCCACAAACATGCATAAAACTCCCTTTTTGATTATTAGCTATAACTGTCACGGCTTGTTTGAAGTTGGCCCCCCCCCAAAATGACTGGAACATTTTTTAAATGAATGTTTCAAAATAAGGAAAGACAATCAAAGTTAAAATATACCCTGATATAGCAGAATGTGATAGACACTGAGGAAGTGGAGAAAAAAGAAGTGAAATGACTCAAAGTTAATCTGGGAAAAAAGAAATGGAATGGTTTGCTATGGGCAAGATCTTTTTAAAGTCTTCTGAAACTCAGCAAGATGTTAGGCTTTCTTGAAAGGATGACAACTCATCTGACTCACTTCCCTTTCCTCAATTCAAATGATGATTTTCCTACTTGCTTAAGAAATGACTTTAGCCAGAACCCATGCAGAAAAGACCTAAGAAACCTTATTCCTGTAATTTTGCTTACACCTAAGCAAAGTATTTTCTCTTTATACAAAAGGGAACTATGTACTAGAAAATTATTCTCTCTTAAAAAGGGGTCTGTGTATTAGCAACTATTGCCCATCATTATTTTTCTTTGGATTACTTAAATCACATATAATGTTTTTAACCAATTTCCAACTTGATGTGTGATTACTTCATGACATGTTTTTTCTGCTTTCCTCCAGTTTTTCAGATGAAAAAAAATGATTTATCTAGTACTTGATGTTAGCTTCAATTACTTTTTAAAATTATATTTAAGGTAGATGGTTTCAATTTTACATTAAAATGCTGTGTATAAGTTCTTTAATTATGGTATACAATGATAATAGTGATTATTAGCCAGTCAGTGTTCAATGGTGGTGAAAAATATTAAAATTAATAGCTAATATTCTTTTATCTCATTGTGGTTACAAATTGCATTTCCCTGATGATTAGTGATGTTAAGCACCTTTTCATGTACCTGCTGGCCATCTGTGTTGCTTCTTTGGAAAAATGTCTATTCAGATCTTGTGCTCATTTTTGAATCAGATTTTTTTCTATTGAATTGTATGAGTTCTTTATATATTGTGGATATTAACCCCTTATCAGATATATGATTTGCAAATACTTTGTCCCATCCCATAGGTTGCCTTTTTATTTGGTTGATGGTTTCCTTTGCTGTAACAGAGCATTTTATTTGACGTAGTCACACTTATTATTGCTTTTGTTGCCTTTGCTTTTGATGCCAACTCCAAAAATTTCATCACCAAGACTGATATCAAGGAGCTTACTGCTTACCTTTTCTCCCAGGGGTTTTATAGTTTCAAGTCTTATGTTCAAGCCCTTAATCCATTTTGAGCTGATTTTTCGATATAAGATAGTGGTCTTCTTTCATTCTTTTGCATGTGGATACCCAGTGTTCCCAACACCACTGACTGATGAGACTATCCTTACCCATTGTATGTTGTTGGCTCCTTTGTTGTAAATAAATAGACTATGTATGCATGCATTTATTTCTGGGCTCTATTCTGTTCTGTTCATCTACGAGTCTGTTTTTATGCTAATACTATATTATTTTGACTACTATGGCTTTGTCATATAGTTTGAAATGAGGAAGTACGATGCCTCCTGCTTTGGTTTTCTTTCTCAAGATTGGTTTGGCTATTCAGAATCTTTTGTGGTCATGTTTGAAGGCAGTAAAAAATTGGGTTGCAGAGGAAAGTGGATTTTGAATACCATGCTAAGGAGTATGAACTTTATTCTATAGGCAAACAGGAGTCACAAACATATTTAAGGAGAAGAATAATATATAATCTGAATGTTAGGAGAGTAACTGGAAACATCTGGAAGATGGCTTGAAAAGGGAGAGGGACAAAAAAAAAAGAAACCAATTAGGAGAGTACTCATATTGTCTGTTCAGCTGATCACATGATGAAGGCTAAATTTGGGCAGAAATACTGAATTGAAGAGTTCTGCTCTTTATAAGAGAGGTAAAACAGATTGACCTTGATGATTTGATTGATGATGGTAGGACTTAGCTAAAGAAATTAAGGAAAGGGTTGGTTTTAGAAGTGATGGATATATTTAGTGCCTGGTTGTGGTGATCATATCATGGGGTATATACATATGTCCAAGTTCATCCAAATGTATATATTAAATGTATACAATTTTTGTATATCAATTATACTTCAAGGGAGCTTAAAAAGTAAAAGAAAGTAGATAAAGGGACAAAGTGTGGAAAATGACTGCCTTTGTGTAGTTTGGAAAATTGGAAGAAATGTTCTGGAGGTTGACCAGGATTTCAGATTGGGTCATATTTTTATCCAGAAGATAGTAGAGAGATTTAGGACTTATGGTTATCAACATGGCAGAAGCCAAGAAATGGAAGTAGTGCCAAGAAAGAGTAAAGGGGAAGGAGAGAGAATGTTAGGAAAGCCTTCAGGTGAGGAGCTGAGAAAGATACAACATCGCCTATGTGGTAATTGCTTATAAAATATTTAACTTTAATCCTATCATGACTAAACAAGCAGACAGACGCAAATTGAGGAACATTCTACAGAGCAACTGGTTTGACCTCTTCTAAAATGTCACTGCCATGAAAAATGTAGAGAGCCTGGGGAAGTGTTCTAGATTAAAGGAGACTAAAGAGACATGGTAACTAGATGCACAGCATGACCTTGGTTGGATGCTGAATGAAAAAAAAAAAAAAGCAAAAAGCTATACAGAATATCATTGGCAGAACTGGGGCTATTTGAATTTTAAATTATGTATTAGATAATAGTATTATATCAGTGTTAATTTCCTGAGTGTGATAATTCTATTGTATGCAAAGATCTTTCACCTTGGAAGATACATGTTGAAGGATTTAGGAGTAAAGTGTCATTATGCATGAAACATAATCATTAAGTGGGCTAGTGAAATGGGAAACAAATCAATAAACTCTACACATGCATAAAATATGCACATAAAATATAAATATATACAGTATATATAAAGCTGTTAACAGATATACAAAATAGATGTGACTATAAATAAATAAAGCAAAGGTGGCAAAAACATTGAATTAACTGCAATTCTGCCATAAGTTTGAAATTGTTCTAAATCAGAAGCTAAGGAGTCATTAGACATAAGGAGTCGTTAGGAAGTCATAGGCTCCTGTGTGTGTAGCTCATGAAAGCCAAGAGAACATAACTGTTAATTTCTATTTCTTTGTCTGTCTTTTCCAATAGAATGTAAACTTTATTAGGACATTCTTCCAGTAAACACACATATAGTGCACAGAGACTTACCAGTGATAAGTATTTTATGCTTTGAGGAAGCACTCCACACATTACATAGATCACCTACTATGAATTCACCCATATTTCACTTTAAAAAGGTCATTGGGGTTGTTCGTTTAAGAATGTAACTCTCTATCCGGAATATGGTTCATAGACTTTGGCACATAGACCTTCAAAGTATGGGGACACCCATTGCATTTGTTTAAATACCTGTGGGCATCCTTCAAGAAGATGGTTGGGGTTTTTTTTCTTCTTAAATGAAATTGCCTTATACATTTAAAAAAATCTCCTTTGAATTCAGTCTTTACTCTCAGAGAACAAACTTAATGAAAGAGCCTACCCATTTTATATTGGCAAGTTATCTCAGCCTATCCCAGCCCCCAGAATATAGCAGTTTTGTCCTTGGATTCAAGTTCTACCACAATCTTCTTGGCTCCACAAATCATCAGGACCGGGGCCTGATGTGCACTTTACCTTGGGTGCTTTCATGGGCACGCTGCCTCTTTGCAGGTGTTGACATGCCTAAATAATTAATGCTTCTAAGCACCCAGGGCTCTGAGTCTCACGGCTAAAATATGTGACTCAGTTTCATATGCTTTGCTTACTTCAAAAAAGGGGAAACCCTGCAGTAGGAAATAACAACAGTGGTTCTAAAACTCAGTTGTTTTTAGAATTTATGGAGTTTTCAAAGGCACACAGTATCTTTTCATATACTGAGCGATCTTTTACAGACCCGACCGTCTGCTAGCTATCTTCAGATCTCATGTGGAGACAACAAATCTAACGCAGAGATTGCCCTAAATTACTAAGGTGTGGGAAAGCCAGGAAAACAACATCAAACATTTTCTCTTCCTTCACAATGCTTTGCCCAGAAATGATATTAGATAATTTAGTCGACGATTTGAATGTCTCAGCAAGGAGTTCACCCTTTCCAGACCTTAAGAGATAACAAAATCCAGGAGTACCTAAGACAGACACTTACCCATGGATTCTGAAGTTTGACTGCCAACCACCCGGAGCAGCATAGGCTGACTGCTGTCTGACCTCTGAAGAGAGGTAGAAGGCGAGGACACAGTTGTTCCATTCACCTTGGCCTCTGCTTGGGGCTAAGGCATCCAGAAGAAAACAGAATTATTTTTCATAGTAAACACTCAGATATATAAACATAAAACCATTATAGGCATTCAGAACTCAGAAATGATGACCTTTCCTACTTAGAAACCTCTCAAAGATTGTTAAATTTCACCATTGATGAGCTCCATGGATATTGTTTTTGTGTCTGAGTTGTGCCCCTTACATGGTTGAAAAAAACCCACAGCTTCAGTGAAAAAGGATATATAAATATCAGCAGACTAAATCATTAAAATATTTAGAAGGTCATGTGAGAATGGTGAAACCATTGGGGGCCACAAAAAATGTAGTGGAGAATTCATACTGTTGTGAAGCAAGATGGAGAAAACATATCCTAAAAGGTAAAATTCTCAGAAAGCCAGGACCATGTACAGGTAGGGTCTACTACAATGCAGTATCTTACTAGGTTTCCAATGGAGGCTTAAAAATTATATTTTAGAAAACATAAGAAAAAAACCCCAAGGTATACCAGAAATTACAGTAATACTAATTGCTAAAAAGAGAGTTCCATTTTAAGAGGTACAATTTTCACTTTTAGAAAACTAATGGAAACCTTTAGATACTTTTTTTAAAGATGAAGTTTAAATCATTCAAATAAAAACATTTTTGTAGGAAACAATCTTGAACAAATATTAGCGAGCACACTAGTTTTCCTCCTCATGTCCCTTGATATCTAGCACATTGCTAGGCACATACTAGGTACTCAACAAATTGATGCTTATTGCACTTCTCAAAAGGCGGTCTGTTTTTTTAGTTTTACTGAAGAGAAAAAAAGCACGATTTTGTAAATGTCCCAAGTTAAAGAGAGGGGGGCCTCACTTGCTCCAGCAGCTGCCTTAGCCTATGCAGCTGGGACTCCAGCTGTTTATTGTGGTCTTCCAGGATTTGCATCCTGGCTTCCAGGCGGCCTTTGTGTTGACGAAGTAGCTTGGCCTCAGCAATGAGCTCAGCATCCCGGGGACTCTGAGGAGAGGTGGGCATCATTTCAGGAGGAGACGGCAGTGGGGACAGGCCTTTGTGTTCATGCTGCTGCTTCAGGCGATCATATTCTGCTTGCAGATTCCTGTTGGCACCAAAGAAGTAAAAAAAAAAAAAAAGAAAAGAAAAGAAAAGAAAAAGAACGAAAGGAAAGGGAAAAAAAAAAGTAAGTTCAGTATCATCACCAGATTTCATATAAAATGGCAGAGATGCACCTGACCACCACCAAACACAAAAGCAAGCAGAAGAGGGGCACTTAATGAATGGATTTTTATGACGACGATCTTAGTAATGCTAAAAAACAAAAATAAAATCAGAAGCGTCTGCCGGGTGTGTGAGGTGAGGTGCTTTTCAACCTTTTATTTTATACAAAAAGCCTCATGAATGCTATGTTCAGACAAGTCAGCAGCAAAAAATTTAACCATTTTGTAAATACTTCTCTATAATGTCATGAGATTACAATTTTTATACCTCTATCAACATGGTGGTTTGCATAAAAAACCATCAGCTATTTCAACAGCAATGTATAAGAATGTACCCAGGTACCCAACACACTGCTTTAATACATTTAACACTTGCCCTATTGTTTTCAAATCATATTTGAAACAATAAAATATAACAGTTAAAGCTGAAGCTCCCCGACATGCCCTGGTCAATACCATATCAGTCCCTCCTCACCATCGCCCCCAAGGAGGTAATGCCATCCTGAATCCCGTGTCCATCATTACCACGAACATATCCACAAATACTAGGATGAACTTAACAAAGAGGCTGATAGTCGGCTGTTTTTTACCTACAAAAATGGCCATTTCATGTAATTCAATCCCACAGCATTATTTTTCACGTTCTTAAACTTTCTGTTTAAGAACTTAATGTTTAAAAATGTACATACCATGCTAAGAGTTGCTTTTTTGCCTTCAACACGGTTTTGATGGGTTATCCATGTTGATATATAATCGTTTGCGATTTTAAGTGCTGTAAGGTATTATTCTGCTGCTTTAATATGCTAACAACATTCTCTTGTCAATGGGCATTTAAGTTTCCAACTTTTCACAATTACAATGATGCAATGAATTCCCTTCTACCTGTCTCCTTGGGTACCTGTTTAAGAGATTCTTTACAGAACATATCCAGATGTGGAATTTTGGGGTCCCAGGAACATTTGCATTGCTACATATTACCAAATTGCTCTCCTAAGTGGTTTTCCCAATTTACTCTCTTACCAATAGTGAATGAGATTTTTTATTAAACCACATCTTCATCAAAGACTTGGGGTTATCAAACACTTAAGTATTGGCCAATTTGATAGGTGCATTTTAATTTGTAGATCCCTGATTACTGGTGAGGTTGAATTTCTTTTGTGTTAATTGGCTTTTCATGTTTTCTTTACCCATTTCCCCTCTGGATTGTCTTTTTCTCATTAAAGTTCTGGTTATATTCTGGATGCTTATTGTTTTGCCAGCTATGTGCACAACAAATATTATCTCCTACCCATGTCTCTGTGTAGCTTACCTTGAACTTTGTTCATGGCATCCTGTTGTACAAAAAACTTAAGTTTTAACATATTACTCCATTTTCTGCTTTTTATGTTTTGCTTAAGAAAATCTTCCTTGCACTTACATAACGTTTAACATTTTGTTCTTCACATTTAGGACTTTACACAGAATTATTTGTGTTTGGTGTAAACATACGATCTACTTTTACTTTCCCCCATAGATAACTTATTAAGCCAGCCCATTCGTTGTATAGTTTTCTCCCCCAGTGATTTCTAATGGTATCTCGGCAATTCGTTAAGAGTCCATAAACACACAAGTATGCTTTTGAGCTCTCTATTCCATTTCGTTGGTTTCTTTGTATGTCTCCGCCCCACGCAGGTGCCACACCGAAGCATTAAATAAGTTGGTGTGTGGTAGACCCTCCCTTTCCCATTGTTCTTGCCTTAAAATTGTCTCGGATCTTCTGACCCCTTTGATCTTCCCTATGATTTTAGTGTCACCTTTTCATACCAAAATTCTTGGTGAAATTTGGGGGTTGAATTACACTGAATTTATCGATTAAACTGGGAAGAACAGACTTCATGTTTTTGAGTCTTCACATCCAGAAATGTGGGGAAGCTCTTCACTTCTTCTGGTCTCACTTCACATCCATTAATAACGTGGTGTAATTCACTGTGCCTCTTCCTCTAGCTTTTCAGGTTGAATGCTTAAATCATTTATTTTTTATTTTTATGCTTTTCAATAAATATATTTAGGACTACAGATTTCCTTCTTGCTTTAGAATTGCTGGAAATACAATTCCCATTGATGGCACTTCTGCTATTTGATACCTGGTGACTGATTAGAACTCTTGGCTACCTTTTTTCCAGTTACAATAAATACCAAAATAAGAGGACAGATTTCTGTTGTTCACAGATGATATTTCATTCAGGCGAGAGAACTTCCTATCCACAAATGTGGAGGGCCTATATCTATGAGAAAAGATATGAGATGCAAGTGAGATGAGAAGAGTTTTCCCATTGTCCCACTGGAGAAAGTAAGATAATCTCATGATCGGGTTTCCTGTTAGGGAAATATTTCCTGTTGTTCAATATCTGGGCAGAGAATGGCATGTCTTCCAAAATGCTTAGTTTCAAAATGACGTATCTTCACATTAAAGAAGAAATAAAATCCAATCTATTCTTTTTTTTAAAGCTCTACCCTATAGCTAACGTTGTAAGTTTTCTAGGAATTTAAAGTCATGTAGGAAACCAATATATGACTTTTTCATCGACAGGAATATAATCTCCTATCTGTCTTGATTGACATCCCATCAGTTCTCAATCTTCAAGGACAGTTGTGTGTGCAGTTTGTTTTGTGGCAAGCTGCTTTGACAGAGCAGTAATAAGTAGAGATTTATCAAAATGAGTTTACCTTCAGCCAGATTCTGCATATAGGTCCTCTGGGTGTGAACCAACGTAAGCAGTTGTCCACATTAAGTAAATCCAATCTCTGACCACTTAACTGACAATCACCTAAATGTTTCTGTGAACTTGAAGCAGCATCCAATGTTCACAAGGTTTCACTTGACAGGAATTATCTTCTATTTTTTCCCCCTTGCAATATTCACTGAAAGAAATTCACCTTCATTGAAATGTTCCAACTGGTAATACCTTCTTATGTAACGTCCTATTCAGGATTCTTCTTTCTACTCTACCCGGTCATCCACAATGTTATTTTTGAAAACACTGTGATACTATCCTGAAGACCATGTCTAAAAACAAATTATTATTATCTTGCCACCTACGTTTCACAAAGGTACTGGCATTTTTTAGAGAAGTCTTCCTTGATATCTTGATCCTCTGGGTCTAGTTGTCTACAGATTCTCCTTTAATGAGTTATTTATAAGTGCCTTTGTTCAGAAAACGTGGTTTAGTATATACAACACATTACATTTCAGTTTTTATGTTTTCCAGTGAAAAACAGAAAAGGTCATTTGAATCAGCCAGGGCCTCCCAAAGCTGAGCTGTGAAGAATACCAATTGCTCCTAAGTAGAGCCTTTCTTGCCTTCCCAGATGTTTGAAATTTCTCTCGGGAGACCATTTCCTTAAAAACTCACATCCTTCTTCAGTTCTGGAAGATTTTCAGCTATTACAGCTTCAAACATTGCTTCTCTGCCATTTCATCCATTCTCTTCTGAGACTTCGATTAGGTATATTTTAGAGCCTTGTGGCCAATTCCCCATCTCTTTTAATTGCTCATTTATATTTCTTATCTTTTTCTCTTAGCGCTGTGCACAGTAAAGTCCTCAGAATCATCTTTTAATTCTCTTATCTTCTGTGACTGGGTCTACTCTATCCTGTCTATTGGGTTTCGTAGCTTCAGTAGGGGAGGCCGGGGGAATGTCAAGGGGGGGGGGGGGGAAAGAGGAGACATATGTAATACTCTTTGTAATACTTTAAGCAATAAAACAAAATTTTAAAGAAAAGTTGTGATAGTTTTTATTTCCAAAGATGTCTTTTTCAGATCCATCTATTCTTCATCTATTTCTGTGTCTTAGTTTCTTGCTATTTTTTTAACAAATGGTGTTTTCTTGTTTATGTATTTGAGCACATCCTAAATGTACTTACAAGCAATACTTGCTGTACCATTCTATCATTTTATTTTCATCTAGGCTTAATTCATCTTTTGATGGTCAGTTTGGAAGGACTCTCTCACCTTTTAATGTGTTTTGGATTTTGGTTTGAAGACACATTTTGAAAGAGATGGAGTGTGTGTGTTTTCCTCTCCTGCTGGAACTCACCTCTCCCCATCAAGTGGTTTTGTGGCTGTTACCATCTGCCATTCACAGGCCTCTAGTCTGTAAGAGCTTCTAGATCTTATATTGGTAATCTGCAGCAGTCACACTGAATGATATGAGTGCAGTTGTTGTGAGTTTCATCACCAGGCAGCATGGTTCATGTCCTGGTATTAAGGCTCTGAAGTTCTCTTTCCCAAGTGCACTCCCCACCTGTTCCCCAGGCTCCACACATTAGGTCCATGGCTGCATATAAGCAGTAGTCCCCCGCAGCAGTCCAAACTGTTCTTTTTCCAATGTCCTTTCAAGTATAAGTATGCCTATGTATGTGCCTTTCCAGGTGTGTTTTTATGGGGCCCTGATTTCAAATGTCTGGCTCTGGGCCCCCACACCTTGTGAGGAAAATTGTAATTCCTGTTATGACAGCAGGAGCTGAAAGCCCACTACGCACCACATACGGCTCACTGTGCCCTGTGTTTGTTTGTTTCCATTTCTGGTCCAGAGAGATGTTCATCTTATTTTAAAGCCCAGCTATGTCTTTTCCATTTTTGTTTCACTCCATATATTATCTACCACTGGATAAATGGTAGGAGCTGAGGAAGATGCCTTAAAGCAAGAGCTAATGTGATCTTGATCAGAAGCCTACCAGGGCTTGCTGATTTTGTAGCTGTGTGATCAATGTTCCCTCAGTATCCATTCAAACCTAAATTCACCAGAACAGGATTAAATGAGCCAAAGGAGTTCCCTTCTCTTAAACAAATATGTAACATACATAAACCTTCTATTAAACTCAGTAACAAATTTGCTTTTGAGGGACTAGTGTTTCCTCTTGAAGCTCTGAGGCAGGACAAGCTGTCATGCCCAAACTCTGAAAAGCCAGAAAGAGCTCAAAAGAGGTATCTTGGCCAGAAACCAAGTAAAATACAGTTCTTTGATTTGAATCTAAATTCTCTTTTAAAGGTATTTACAAATGATTCAAAAATAATCAAGAACAACTGATGTTCAAGGGGTTGAATTAGAGATAACTTTACTAAATGTTTCCTGATAAACATGATCACGGTTACAGGACTGTGCTAGGGCATATTTTTTTTAGGGGCTGGGAAATTAAGTCATTTAGCCTTTATAAATTAAGGCTTATATTTAAAACACATATGCCAACACCTTTAAAAGTTATCTGACCCTACCGGTTTGGCTCAGTGGATACAGCATCTGCCCAGTGACTGAAGGGTCCTGGGTTCAATTCCGGTCAAGGGCACGGACCTCTGTTGCAGGCTCGATCCCCCCAGCCCAGTCAGGGCATGTGCAGGAGGCAACCAATTTGATGTGTCTCTCTCACATCAATGTTTATCTCTCTCTGTCTCTCCCCCTCCCTTCCACTCTCTAAAAATCAGTGGACAAAATATCCTCGGGTGAGGTTTAAAAAAAAACCACCCAAATGCTAGATTTTTTTTGATGCAGTATCTATAAAGCACAGGAGATCGTTCCCATAAAAGATCATTGAGATCCTTACCACTGTTAAGTTGTTTTAAAGCTTAACCACAAATACAAATTTTACTCATTTTATCAGCTGGCTATCAATTTACATTGTTCCAATATATATTCTGCTGTTTTTGAAGTTATACATGTACATCTCACCCCTACTGATTCTCTAATTATTAGAATGTGTATAGAGTAATTTCAATACAGAGAATACATGTCAGCGATCAGACAACGACTCCAGAGAATCTATTTACATTCTTCATTATCTTGTAAATTATATTTCTCTAGTAGCTCCCGAAAGAACACTAATTCAAATTCACTGCACATGGCCCTATCATCACAATTTCTTCCTGCAGCTAGTCATCCTAAAAAAAAAGTCTCCCATCCATTATTAATTTCTTATTCTCCATAGAGCTGAACACACTCCATCCATTCTACAACTACATAGATGTATCTGATTAATTTTATGTCACCAAGTGTATAAATGTGGTTGTCCAGATACAAAATTACATTTAAAAAAATTTCTAGTCAAGTAAAAATTTTCCTAACCAAGTAATGGATATAAGAGATGAATCAGATTGTTCTTACCTCTACCTGCTGAAACCATGATGTCTCTTGGCCCTTCTGGCAATCATTACTAGCTACATATTAGTTATGATAAAGAACATTACAACCATCTTTGTGTAATTAATTTACAGAAGCCAAGTGTTTTCAAAGTACGTTGTCTACTCTTTAAATGGAACTTTCCTAGGATGTGTAATTATATAGCTGTATAATGGTATTTTGAAATGGTCACTTTCCACTGATCAATGCCTTTTACACAGTATTATACATTAAAGTGTATAAAAGCACAAGCACACACAGAGTCTACTTCATAAAGTGGAAACAACTACAAAGGTCTGCATCTAAAAAGAATAGGCCCTGAGAAATCTAGCTTTACCCTCATACAATATTAAAAGCAGCTAAATCAATCTGGACTCAGGCAAATGTAATACATCCTACAGAACCATTACAGCAACTGTAAGTCTAGCAAATTAGCAATTTCTAAAAAGAAGATGAAGACAAATTGTGCAAGCATGATCTATTTTAAAAACTGGGAATGGCACATAGACTTTCAATTATAATAAAAATATTTAAAGCTATACTGCAAAATTGTATCCAATACAAAGAAAAAAGTAACCTCAAACTAGATGGAAAAAGACATCAATGTGCCTTGGCATTACCAGTGTTAATTAAGGAGAGGCGCACAGGGTGGAAAGTTAAAGTATGCATATTTTAGGGCTGCCTTGAGCAAAACAGTAAAAATGTCAGGACTACCAGGCTCTTGTTTCTAATCTGTTTCTCTTAACACTGTCCCTCTTTCATGCACTCAGAGTTCTTAATTCTAACCCCTTTCCTACTGAAATTTTATCAGCATAAAGGTGTTATATAGAAGTTATTTAAACCTTACTGGGATTTTATAATAATATGCCATTTCTTCCAGTGATATCTGCATTTTCAGAGATATTGAAGCATGTAAAGAAAAATAAGATTTTTTTTCACATTGCATTTTGCATGCCTTTTATCACCATGGCTGAGGGGGGACGTAGAAGAGGGCTTGAGAGCCTGATTTTGTGGTCAGAGAGACTTTAATTCACAATTAGGCTCTGCCACTTTCTGAGGCTAGGAAACTGACTTAAGCACTCAGCCCATCAGGAGGATTAATGAGCCAGTATGGTTTGTATTCAATATGTACAACTTTCTTAGAACCCCGCCCCAGCCCATTCTAAGTATTCCTTAAATGTTGGTTACTATTATTGTTGTTGTTTCTTATTTCTCTCCTTATTCTGAACTGTTTAGATTTGGAAACTCAGGCATGCTGAAAACTTCCTGTTAAAAGAAAGCACTTAGCCCGACTGGTGTGGCTCAGTGGTTGAGTGTGCACCCATAAACCAGGAAGTCACGGTTCAATTCCGGGTCAGGGCACATGCCTGGGTTGCAGGCTCAATCCCCAGTGTGAGGCGTGCAGGAGGCAGCCGATCAATGATTCTCTCTCATCACCGATGTTGCGCTCTCTCTCTCCCTCTCCCTTCCTCTTTGACATCAATAAAAATATTTTTTAAAAAGCACTTAAGTTATCTTAAATAAAAGCAATCTACAAAGACTTATTGAGCTTGGCAGAAAATATACATTTAGAGTGCTCAGAAACTGATTTATCATCCAACATTTGCTCTCTGTAGAAATACTTGAGTTATAGCCCTCTAGTCATTAGTAGAGGTACCCTTGAACTGGGAAATTATTGTATATTTTCCATCATCCATACAAAATGAAATCACTGGCTTAAGATTACTAGGATGAGATCTAAGATTTGACCAAGTCTGCTGGATATGTGACAAAATCATCAAATTATGTGTGTAGATTACTGCTGTAATAAATATTTGGACCAAGTCTACAGGTTAATGTATCTAGATGTACTCTATTTTGGGGATACACCCTTGACACATCAATGTGTAACTTGAGTGAGTTCCAAGAGACAGAATCTGACAATGTTAATTAGCTTTAGTTTACCTTCAATTATTGAGATATTTTTCACAAATTCCTGATCAGAGACTAAGACATTATTGTCTATAGAATAAATGTATTCATCAAAACTTCAACACAAGAAGAGGATTCATTAAAAATCCTGTTATGCCTTAAAATAAGCTAAGACAAAAATAACAGTAGCTAGTCTTCACCATTCAAAAGTATACTAGTACTACAGAGGTTTTAAAAGTGAGGAAGTCTAGTCCCCAGGAATAGTACCACTGGGTAAAGTGTGTTTCAATTTTCAGACAAATACAGAAATATATCAAACTTCCGTTGTCTGTGGTCAGGAAAAGCCACAACAGTCTCTAGGACAGTGGTTCTCAACCTTCTGGCCCTTTAAATACAGTTCCTCATGTTGTGACCCAACCATAAAATTATTTTCGTTGCTACTTCATAACTGTAATGTTGCTACTGTTATGAATCATAATGTAAATATTTGATATGCAGGATGGTCTTAGGCGACCCCTGTGAAAGGGTCGTTCGACCGCCAAAGGGGTCGCGACCCATAGGTTGAGAACCGCTGCTCTAGGAGAATCATAATTTTAAGCTTTGTGTGTCCAGGCTTGAGTCCCTTATGAGTAGTTAGACTTGGCCTTAAATTCTTCCAGTAAATTCATCGTGATGGCCTACTTTTTCCCTTCCTGGCACACACTGCTGTACATTCTTGCCGTATCTGATCCTATGGCCTCCTCTATTACAATAACAAAAACTACAGGATCATTTCTTTAAAATGAGTCTCAGTATTTGTACACGAATGTTCATGGCACCATTATCCCTATTAGCCAATAAGTGGAAACAACTCAAATGCCCATCAACTGCTGAATGGATTAAGAAAATGTGGCATATCCGTATGACGGAATAACATTCAGTAATAAAAAGAATGAAGTACTGATACATGGTACAACAAAGGTGTTCTTTAAAACACTATGCTATGTAGAAGCCAGTTACAAAATACCACACCCCATAGTATTCATTTATATGAAATGTCCAGAATAAGCAAATCTGTAGAAACAGAAAGCATATCAATGATTGTCTAGGGCTGGAAAAGGGTTGTTTTGGGAGAAATAGAGAGTGACCAAAACAATCTAGGGTTTCTTTTGGGGCGAGGAAAGTATTCTATAATTGATTCTGTATAATAGTTACACAACTCTGTGAATATCCTAATAACCACTGAATTATACATTTGAAATGGGTGAACTATATGGTATGTAGATAATATCTCAATAAAACTCCTATACGAAGTTAAAAATAAGTTCTAGAAGCAGGGTCAAGATAGTGGAGTAAGTATATCCTGAACTCACCTTCTCCCACATACACATGGAAATTACAATTAAATATAGACCAACCATTGCTGAGAATCACTGAAGACTAGCTGAACAAAAGACCTAAAACTAAGGATATAAAGAAGCCATATTCAGATGGGTGGGAGGAGCAGGGATTTAGTGTGGGCAGGCCCCACACTCACAGAATGGTGATTCACAAACAGGAGAGAGATCTCAGCCATGGTGGTCCAACCCCCAAACCAGGCTCCCCAGCCCAGGGGACCTGTGCCACAACGAGGAACCCCCATGAAATGTGGCTTTGAAAACCATCAGGGATTGTGTCCAAGAAAGAGGAAGAGCAGTGAGAGACCAAGACGCTGCTCTTAAAGGGCTCAAGCACAAACTCACTTGCTCCAAGTTCCAGCGTGAATGCAGCACTTTGAGAAGTGCCTGGGTCACACAGAAAGGAATGAAATTGACTAACTTTAGGGTTGAGGGCTGGAGGGTCCGGAATCAGTGGAAACTAGCTCTAGGGGATAGAGTGCAGGTGGGCACATCTGTTCCTTTGTTTCTTTTGTTGTATTCTCCTGCCACCTGGCTGGCCTGGATCAGGTAGGTGCCAAGTATGTCACTCTCCATGAACCTGGCTAACACCATTTGGTCCACCCAACCTGCTGGTGCTCCAAATGGCTTCAGACCTCACACACATGTGGAAGCCTATTCCGAGTGCCCTCAAGCTCAGCACAGGCCATCACCGCCTCAGCTTATGTTGTAGCTCCTACCAAGTGGCCCTAAGCCTGACACAAGTGCCAGCCAGTTTCAGCTTGCATCGTATCTCCTACCACAGGGCCCCACGCCTGGCACAAGCAGTGGCTGGCTTTGGCTCCCAACACCTATTACCAAGCTGCTACCCCAGCACAGCCAACTTAGGCCAGAAGCAGATCCCCTCCCAAGCAGCTCCACAACCAACACGCACAACAGGTGGCCTCGGCAGCACCAGAGCCCTCACCAAAGCGACTCCTGCTCTGTGGGGGCAGCCCCTGCACACCCAATCATGTGCGGGAGTAAATCCTTTGACATACATCTTAGCAGTACTTTTTGAATCTGTCTCCCAGGGCGAAGGCAACAAAAGCAAAAATAAATGGGACCACATCAAACTAAAAGCTCTTCACCAGGAAGGAAACCATCCATATAATGAAAAGGCAGTCTACTGAATGGGAGGAGATATTTGCAAATGATATATCTGATAAGGGGTTAATACTTATAATATATTTAAAAATTCATACAACTTAACATAAAACCACACACACACACACACACACACACACACACACACACACACACATTGAATAGAAATTTCCCAAAGAGGACATTCAGATGGCCAACAGACATGAAAAGATGCTCAACATCACAAATCATTGGGGAAATGCAAATTAAACCACAGTGAGACATCACCTCACACCTGTCAGAATGGCTGTCTGTCATCAACAAATCAACAAACAACAAGTGCTGGTGAGGATGTAGAGAAAAGGCAACCCTCGTGCACTGCTGGTGGGAATGCAGACTGGTGCAATCTCTGTGGAAAACAGTATGGAAGTCTCTCAAAAAATTAAAACTGAAACTACCATATGACTCAACAATCCCACTTTTCTGGATATTAATCCAAAGAAATAGAAAACACTAATTTGAAAAGATGTATGTACCCCTATGTTCATTGTGTAAGTAACCTAGGTGTCCATCAATAGGTGAAAGGATAAAAAAGATGTGGTACCTATATATAATGGAATACTACTCAGCAATGAAAAATAATGAAATCTTGCCATTTATGACAGCATAGATGACCTAGATGGCATTATGCTAAGTGACATAGGTCAGAAAAAAGACAAATACCATATTATTCCACTTGTATGTGGAATCTACAAAACAAAACAAATGTACAAGTAAAATAAAACAGAAACAAACTCAAAATAAAACAGAGAACAAACAGATGATTGCCTGAGAGGACAGGGGAGGGGGAAGGGTGAAAAAGGTGAAGGGGACTAAGATACAAACTACCAGTTATGGAATAAGTCACAGGGATGTAATGCAAGGGAATATAACCAATTCTACTGTAATAACTATGTACGGTGACATGGTTACTAGACCTATCATAGTGATCACTGTCACATATATTAATGTCTAATCACTATGTTATACTCCCGAAAATAATATAATATCGTATGTCAACTATAATTGAATATAAATTAAACGAACATATCAAGAAATTATAACTAAAAAAAATGAAGGGACTGACCTAAGGGTTAATAAATTTCTGGGGAAAAAAGGTAAGTTCTAGGTTCAAAATTATATTTCTCATAGCACAAAAGATTATTTTCCCAGTGAAGACAATCATTTTCTAATGCTTTTTCCTACTACGGGAGACTCAAGTTTAACCCATATACATAAAAATGGTGTGTACATGCCTACAGAAGTATCTATGCAAACACTTTTCAAATGATGAATTTAAAAAGCCTAAAAATAAGCCCAGAAAATGCTCAAGTCAGGGTTAACCTAAACAACTTAGATATTATCAGTCTAATGGGAAATGATACGACAACCTAAACAGGTATATTAAGGGATTTGGGGAAAGAATGATAACATAAGAAATGTGAAAAATAAAAACAACAGCTGAAAATCAGCCAAAAAATCCATCAGGGAACAAGAAAACTCCAAAGTGTATTCATCCATTCATTTAATCAACACATACTTCTATACTAAGCACTACAGAGATAAAGATATATGACATACTGTCCTTTACCCTTGAAGAGCTCACCTTCTAGCATGTGGGATATTGTTTATTTAACAAAGCTTACAAATCTTACACTAATGTGAAACTAATGTAAAAAGACTGGGAATGATTCTCACTGCTAAACCTAAAAATATATGCTGTTTCTATCTTTGACACAATACTAAGAAATTATAGGAAAAGGATCCGATGGATTTAGTTATTATGACCTGTAGGTAGCAGACAGAGTGGTACCATAAGGTAACTCAGAATTTGCAGATACCGAGAAAAGTCAACTTTAATTATTAACATAGTAAAAAAAAAAAAAAAAGGATGAGTTTAGGCATCTGCAGAAGTCAGCCATTTACATAGGTAATGCACACCTGGAAACCATTTCTAACTGGCCATATTCAATCACAAACAAGTACACAACCAAGGTAGGTCCTTGGTCTTCTTTCCATAAACATATTCTAATATTCTCTTCCTAGAAGGACTCTATCCCTCTTCCTAGGCTTCCCATCCCCCTAACCCATTACTCCTCAATCCAGACTTCTGAACTCCTCACCTGTCTTTTCAACAGTCTCTTGGATGTTTCCATTAGCTATGGGCTCTGTGAACTGGAACTTGCTAAGCACCAAGACACACAGATTGATATATTCTTCTAACATTTCAGTGTCAGAAAAGGAATCCACTTACTCAAGCAACATTACACAGGACCATATACTAGCTACCCATACATCCATACCTTAATCTTCTGTTGAGATGAACTATATAACAAAAATGCTATACCTGCATTTCTGCTACAAGATAAAGAAGGAGGCCAAAACCGGTTTGGCTCAGTGGATAGAGCGTCGGCCTGCGGACTTAAAGGTCCCAGGTTCGATTCCGGTCAAGGGCATGTACCTGGGTTGTGGGCACATCCCCAGTAGGAGATGTGCAGGAGGCAGCTGATCGATGTTTCTCTCTCATCGATGTTTCTAACTATCTATCTCTCTCCCTTCCAAAAATGCTATACCTGCATTTCTGCTACAAGATAAAGGAGAAATATCTTCCCATGTGTTGGTAGCACACTTTCATATCACACTCCAGAAGTGGCCTCAAATAACAATTGGCCTTTGTATCTAACTACTAAAAAAGATTCAACAGTAATTGTAATAGAGGCAACAGTTGCTGTCTTTGGTAGACATGCTTCAAAATTCAACCAGATACCAATTAAGAATGCCATGGAGCAAGTTAATTTTGTCAAGTTATTGATGGAAATTTTTGTTGGGAGTTTGACTGGAAAGGCAGATTATTCAGTGAGATATTCCATAAAAAAAGTACAAAGAATTTTCTATGTGCATGGGAGATAACTTACTGCCTACCTTTGGATTCTCTAGAAGAAACCACTCCTGTCAGTAGGTTCATAGGGCTTTACTGCTAGATCATATCAAAAGTTACTTTTGTGAGAAAAATCCAGGCTTCATCTTCAGAGATACCTGTGATAGCTTCTTCCTCTGATGTTCCCAGAAAGACAATGGCTAGGTTTCTTAACATCCACAGTAGAGAACCAACTGTGCTATCTCCTTGCCTGGTTTTCAAAGTTTACTACAGATTTGAATTTTTTTTTTTTTACCAAAGTGTGTTCCTTAGAACATTACAATTGGTCAAATACATATAAGCAACATCGGGCTAAAGAAAGCTAATCATGTTTCTTTACTTCTAGACTCAATGCTCAATTACTCATGAATTTCCAACACAAGTGTTTCCAAAGTTTACCTTTGGATTAATTTTTCTTAGGCATATCTTAGTATTCTGCAGAACGCATTTTGGGCAACAGTGACCTTTATCCTTGGAGAACTGTCATCATTTTTTTGGTCTCTAAAATAAAGCTTTCCACAATTATCAAAGGCCACTAGAAGCAGCCACATAAAATTTCCTTTGTTCTTTGCTATAAAAGTATTATTGAGGACACTAGCCAATAATCACATCAAATGTAACATTGTTTAAGAGTCCAGGACTGCCTGAGTTTGAATCCAGGCCCCATTCCTTGTTAGCTGTATTACATGTCCTTTATACTCTGGGCCATGGAATCTTTATTCTAGAAAGAGCTTCTCCTTCATAGGGTTGCTGTAAGAATTAAATAAGATCTTACATGTACTCACAATAGTTCCTGTCTATACCAAGCACTCAGATGACAGCTATTTGTTTTTGTTGTTGTTGTTATTGTTATTATTATTTAGAGCCAGGAAAGACATGGTATTTTCTTAGAAAGCTGCATGATTCTTGCAACATTAACTACACAAATCATTACGTTTCCTCTTATCCTCCTGGCTGCAGAGGAGATCAGACCAAATTTGAAGCTCAATTATATCAACTCTGCTAATCCCTACTATTTTCATTGATTTACTATTTAAACTGCAGGAATCTTACTGCTATGGGTTTTTTTGTTTTGTTTTTCAAATTCTTTCTGGAAAGCGAATACATATAGTCAATATAGGAAATTTCCACATGAATGTCCTTGGGTAAGTAGAACTCAGTATGTCCCATACATAGCTCTTTTTCTCTATTCACTGACCTTTGCAAATGAGTAGCTTTTCCTGTGTGTGCTATGTTTTGTTTGTTTTTTGAAGGATCATATCCCAGTTCCCCAATTAAAAAATTTCATTTCACCCAATTCCTCCCTCTCCCTTCTCCCCTGGCCTCGTTCATTCAGTGTGACTTTCCCATTTCTCCATCCCTTCTTCACTTACCTGAGACATCCTTAGTTCAGAATCTGACCACCTTTTCAACTAATTGTTCCACCGTCAGTCTACCAATCTCCATGGCTTTAGCTCCCTGCCTACAATTATTTGTGTCAGTCTCCCCCTCCTCAAAAGCCCTGCACTGTTCAACTGCTTATCAGATAAAATCCAAATTCCTTAGTATAACATGTAAAATCCTTTAAACCGTGGTCTCCACCTGCGATTCACTACCCTCTTGTTCTCATTCTGTGCTCTGGCTACACATTACTCACTGCCCCACTGGTAGGAAGAGCTCATTCTTTATCTCTCTCTCTAAGCTTAAAAAAAAAAAACTCCTACTTAGTCTTTATTGTCAATTCCCTTTGTGAATCTCTCCAACCTCTCAGACAGAATTAATCATTGACCTCTGTGACCCCAGAGCACTTGTAACACTGGGTTATAATTAGCTGTTTATGTTTTAATGCCTTTTGAGCTCTGGAAAAGTACGAACCAGGGCTTATTCATTTTTGTAGCCCTGGCAGTTTGAAAAACACACTAAGCATTCGCCAACTATCTGCAGAATTGAATGAAATTATATCCTTAGGCCTGGAAAGTAACTAAAGAAAGTTATGACTACAATGAATTCTGTAGCAGGACAGGCTGGTAATGAAAGTCAAAGGACCATAAGGGTCTTCATGGAGGATCTAAAAGGGGAAACTGGATTGTGAGAACTTCAGCTTTTATCCAGCCTGTTCGAGGGAGACGGCTGCTGTACTTGTAAGGCAGCCTACGGAGCTGGGAACATCAGAGCCAGGGCAAAAAAAGTTGGAGACACACTTTTCTCTACCTGCCTTTTCAAACCTTTAGATATTGTTATTACGTATTAAAGAATGAAAGTCACGAATATTCTTATCACTAGAGGGGGACTTCCATTTTGGGGTAGTATGAAACAGTCCTCATGACTATCCAATTTCTTATGCCAAGATTCTAAGATCACCAGAAAAAATCTGATTTTTATTCTTATTTCTAAGATACAGAACCCTGCACAGCTGGCATGGCTCAGTGGTTGAATGTTGACCTATGAACCAGGTAGTTACAGTTTGATTCCCAGTCAGGGCACATGCCTGGGTTGTGGGCCTCGATCCCCAGTGTGGAGTTTGCAGGAGGCAGCCGATCAATGATTCTCTCTCATCATTGATGTTTCTATCCTTCTCTCCTTCTCCCTTCCTCTCTGAAATCAATAAATATTTATACATATATTTAACAAAGATTCAGGGCTCTGGAATGGACTAACAACTCTAGTCTCTAAAAAATATAATTTCCCGTTTTAATAGATGTAGGATTTATACTTAAACCCCATGCTGTTCCATAAAAAGGTTTAAGGCAACATTAGTATACTAGTATTAGATATAACAAGACAGTTTCAAAGAGAGAGAATTAGGATAAAGTGAGAAATAAAATTGTCATTCTGGGTTATCCATTTACTTCCATGAATTGGATAGCATAAACTGGTCCCCTTGGGCTTTGATGAAGTCTGGATAAAGTGAAGGAAACTGAGTTACTGGGCTGGTTAGATAGAAACCGAACCTTGGAGTCCTGGTACCCCACACCGTGTACCTGTCCTCCCCGTCCGAGTGGAGCTGAGGCAGTTGACTCTTGCACAGCTATTAAATGCAGTGTGTATGCCCTTCAGCTTCTCTTCATATGGTAGATAGCTTCTCTTGCTATAAAAGATCTTGGCTGTCTGATTTATGTCCGAAAATGAACCCCCTTATCTAAAAAGACTCTGCAGCCCTTTGTTTTGGCGGCTCATGGTGCCAACTGACAGGAAGGCCTAGTTTCATTAAATTTCTTAGATACCACTCTTTCCCTACCAGTCCAACTTTTAAAAAAAGTAAATACTAGCTATGGGAATTAGTCTCTACTAATTACCACTGACATCTAATGGACATTTAACATCACTCCGTTATCCTTCCCACCCCCATTCCTTACCCTAAGATCCTCACCTATCACTTTGTCTTCAGAGACAGCCCTTCTCTCTCATTCATGGGCACGCCTTTTCCTGTGCCCTTGTGCCCTTAATCCCTCTCCCTCCCACCTCCTCTAGGAAAATGCCCCTATCATTCCCAAGCTCTCTTCCCCTATTCTGGCATCTTCCTCCAGCATGAGAAAAGTACTGAGGGATCCTTAAGTAAAAAGAGAACACCCGAGTGAACACTATACAACATTGTGTGAAATAATCCCAACAACCACAAATATATTTGCAGATGTTTGCATGTGTAGACAAGATCTTTGAAAGGGTAAACAAAAAAACAATAAAAGGGGCAGCCTACAAAGCTGGGAACACCATAGCCAGGTGAGAGAGTTGGAGAGAGACACACTTTTCTCTACACGTCTTTGCAAACCTTTTGATATTGTTATTACATACTAAAGAATGAAAGTCATGAAGTAAACATTTTAATGTTCACATCTTCCAGATTTCTACGAAGCCCAGTGTTCTTCAGCCACACAATCCTTCTCTAGATAAATTTACTCTCATGGTTTCAACTACCATTTATGCGCTGGTGAGTCATAAATCGAATTAATATCTTTGGCCCACACCTCTCCTGCAAGCTTCAAAGTTCCATTTCTCACTGTCAGACATTTACAGGTGAGTATGTCACCAGCACCTCAAACTCAACATATTCCATACCCCATTCACCATCTTCCAGCTACTAGACCCTTGAAGGACCAATATAAATACTGTAAATTTATACTAATATAAACATATAAGAGAAAGAATGGATTGGCTGCTACCTCTCCTGAACTGTCAGTCCAAATTGCAACCAACCATCATCTTGCCATGTATCCACCAGAACCGGGACTCCTTCCTTCCCTCCCCAGAACCATCGAACCACCAAATATTCCTGTGAAATATTTCTCAGATTCAGCCTGTCTTCCCCATTTCCTTTACTTTAGGCCCTCATCATCTCTTGCCTGGGTTTCCATGCTACCTCCCATTTTGATCTACTTGTCAGTATTGCTCTTCTCAAAGTCGCTCTCCATACAGCTGCCTGAGTGATGTATGTAAGTGTAACTGTAACAGCAGAACTACTGGCTGACACCCCTGAGTGGCTCCCTGTGCTATGTGAGAAGGCACCAACTTCTCAGCACGGCATCATGCCCTCCTGATCTGGCCTTGCCCAGCTGTCCAGCCTCATCTCTTCCCATTTTGTTGCCTTGTTAGGAAAATGCCCCTATCACAAGTAACATAACTGTTTGCAGTTTCCCAAACACTCTCTGCTGTTCCTCACCTGCAGCTGCCTCTGCTTGGAATGCCCACTCCTGACCCCCTTCAGCTTCCCTTCCTCTTGGCTATCTTGTCACCATCATTGGAGACTCACACAAAGCAACATGGAATAAAGACATCCTGAAGCTGTGAATACTGCACACTACCAGCCCCGGGTCCAAAGACATGGCACAATGAACAAGATAAAGCAACAGGATTATGATTTCTAGCTAGTTTAATTCAGTGGTCAAGCTAAATTTCCTTTGAATATAACATCTATATATATAAAAGGCTAAGTGACCAACCATCTGTCCATCCAACTGTCTGACCGACCAACTGGCCAGTACATATGACGTGCACTGGCAATTTAAAAATAAACATTGACTCATGCACAAGCAATACATATAAAGCTTGGCTGGTGCCAATCGCACACGTGTGTTTCAATCTGTCATTGTCAATTGTGAATTTTCTATTATAGAGAAAGGTTGAATAGTGATATTAAAATATTTCTTCTAATTAATTTCCTTTCAATGTGCCGTGCACCAGGCCACTAGTATATAATATTGCATAATCACTGGAGGAATTAAAGGAGTAAGAGAAAACTCAAATTTAGGCTGTATAACATCTGGTTGCCCAACAAAAAAGATAAAAGGTACTGAGTAGGTACTAAAAATCCACAGAATTTCCTGTTGTCATGTAATATCCACTAACAACTTTAACTTTAGACCTCACAGTGAATCAGGTTGCCCTCCTTTAAAACTTGGGAATAATCTAATCAATTTGCTATGCAGGCAGCAGAATGACAATCCATGTTTGTCTCTCATAAAGGCTACCTCTTCATTGCTAGGGTCATGCCTAGAATTTCAGAGCAAGTCTTGGTTCATTTAGACAGTGCAGAGAAAAAGAAGTCGGAATTTGACACTGCAGATTTAAGGAAGGAGATTGCAGGCTTTAATATATGCAGGGGGAAGGTAAAGTTTGAGTTTGCAATGTTAAGGAAACACAATGAAGCACATTCTCAATATCCAAATGGTCTTGACCAAATAAATGTGAATCTGAGTTATCTGTGGTATGAGGGAGATACATTATGCAGAGTGAAACATTAAGGACTATATAAGGCACTAGTCCCCCAAATTTATGACAGACACTATTGAGAAAATTCAGAGTCAGATGTAGCTTTGCTCAGAGTTTTCACCTTATTTTTGTGGCATAAACCATGAATCAGAGAATGCCAGTGGGGGAGAGATAAAGGGCCCAAAATTTGGGAAATGAATTTGTAACATTCTAAATCTATGACAAAGCACTGCTTGGCACTAATCAAGGAATTTTGGAAAGGGGGAGTATTTTGAAAAGGAAGCAGAAGAAAAGCTTTTGAAAGGCTTTTCTCTATGAAATTAGGTTTTAAAAACAATTTCAGTCCAAAGTACATGCATGAGTGCTACAGTGAAAATAAATTCAGCTGCCCTAGCCAGTTTGGCTCAGTGGATAGTGCATCAGCCCACAGACTGAAGGGTCGAGGGTTCAATTCCAGTCAAGGTCACATGCCTCGGTTGCAGGCTCAATCCCCAGCCTCAGTCAGGGGTGGGCAGGAGGCAAACAATCGATGTGTCTCACATTGATGTTTTGTCTCTGTGTCTCTCTCCCTTGCTTGCACTCTCTCTAAAAAATCAATGGGAAAAATATCCTCGGGTGAGGATTAACAACAAAAAAATTGCCCTCCTTAAAAAAATAAATAAAATAAAATAAATTCAGCTTCATGTCAATTCATTTGTTCATTCATTTATTCCACAATATTTATTGAATGATATGTGCAACAACCGGGAGAAACAAAATTCTAATGACACCCCTGAGACATTTCTAAATAGCCATTCTCTGTTTTCCAAAGAGATTGAAGGGGGGTGACATTAATAATAACAGAATTCAGTAACATATCTAGTCAGGAATAGGGATCTCCAAGCCTTTTTCCTTTGCCAACTGGCATTTCGAGATGTCATAGCTACAGAATAAAGGAACACAAAAGACAATAGATGTAGTAAGCACACGTCCAAAGAATATGAGACAATCTCAATTTTAAATATCCTTTTCCATTTTCTCTAAAAGTAGGCTTGTATCTGCCCAATTATGTAGACAATTTGACTTGGAAAATACATCCGGCTTGGCAGGCACAGAGAGGGCATCTAATGACCTCCTGGGATCGCTCAGAGGAAAGACAGGAAATGGTGAATTAAAGGCTGAATTCAAGGATCATGAAGGCTAAGCTATGGTTCTGAACCTCTGAGTAGAAGTGCAAGAAAATAGATAAGGACACATATGTAATACTTTAATCAATAAAGAAAAAAATAAAATAAAATGATTTGCTTAAAGTAAAAAAATAAAATATAAAATAAAGAGCAGATCCAAGCCAAAAAAAAAGAAAGAAAAGGAAAGGAAAGGAAAGGAAAGGAAAGGAAAGGAAAGGAAAGGAAAGGAAAGGAAAGGAAAGGAAAGGAAAGGAAAAAGAAAATAGGAGAGGACAGAGCAAAGGAAACCAGTTGGGCTATTTTCTGGAGAGCTCTACAGAGACATTTCTTTGGGATTTAGTAGGAAGTGGCATAGTGGAGAGAGAAAGAAGAAAGCTCATCCTGACCTTCACTTGAAGGTCAAGATAACTTAGAGTAATACGTGCATCAATACTAGATTCTTCATTTTGGACCTCTAAGCAGCCTTTAGTATAACTTTTTTTCTTTTAGAGAATAAACCATTCCATTCTTGGGGAATGAATGTTCTTGGATATCTTTCAGAGAAAAGTGGTTACCGCAAGTAGATGAACTGGTTCAATCATGTCTAGTCCTTTAAAATATTCCCCCAAATTAAGGTACATTCCAGAGAATATTCTCTGGTGCAAGGTAGAGTTGGCTATTTTGAGTCAGAGGAATCTGGATTTGAACTTGGTTCTGTCAGTGGCTGATTGTGAAATCTGGGTCAAGCCATTTGAACCTCTCTGAACCTGAATTTTCCCATTTGTCTTTATTAAAGGGCTTTTAGGAAGATTAAATGACCCAAATTCATTAAAGTGCTCTGGAAATGATGAGATTATATATAAATGATAGTTATCGGTACTCTATCAACTCTCTTGGCCCGGTTGTCATGGTACGGAAGGAAAATATGCTAACAGCAAACAAGACAGACCTCTTGACCAATGTGATACTGTTAGGGACAAAAATAGAATATTGAGGACTAGCTATGGTTATGGGATATATTAATCATGCTGTTAACCGCTATTGCCTTGTTCTGGTTAAAGAAAGGACATTCTAATGTGGCTGGGAGTTGTACACCCTGGGATCTGGGAGTCAACCTTGGAATTGGGAGTCAACCTTGGAGTGCAGTCCATTCTCATTTATGAACTGCCTATTATCATGGAAAGATTAACAACCTTGTTGCCCAAACATGGAGTTCTGCCCCAGCCTGCATAGCCTACTTCCCCATGCCTGTAATCCCTACTTCCCCATGTAATCCTTGTCCTACCCTATATAAACAGCTGGCTTATCGCGGGCTACAGAGCAGATTTTTGTGGATGACGTGCTGCTCTCCCATACTGCCTGCATTATTGGAATAAATGCTCATATATAATTCAACCCTGTCTCTGCTGAATTGGCTCAAGTAGTGACAGGCATCCCGGACCCTTTTATTGTCTGGTTTCAATACAAAGATATACTGTACAATGGCAACAATTATATAGTTCAAAAATATTTTTATTCCTGGGTAACATCAAATTCTATTTATAATGCCAATCCTAACTTTTTACCCTTATTTAACTTTGACCCCTAAAATATTAAAGATTTAACATAAATAGGTACTAATGATGATCCTCAATAAAGTAGAGGGAAATGTTTTAACTACCAGTCTTGCAAATGAGGCCAAAAATAATGTTACTACTAAAACCAACAAAATGTTCAGGATAACCTCCTGGTACTTGTGTGACAGTCTTGCTGTATTCTTAACTTAGGTTTTACCGAATATTTCCTGAATATGTACTGAACATTCACATTGTGGTAGGAACTATAGGGAACATTAAGAATATTAAAACACACACACACACACACACACACACACACACACACACACACATACAGAGTCCTTGTCCCAAGGGCATTTGCCATCACATTAGAGGGAGGCATTGGGAATAACTGATAGAAAGGCAAACTGAGACTCTAGACAAGATAGATTAGGCTGTGACTGAGCATTGACCTATGAGCCAGGAGGTCACTGGTTTGATTCCTGGTCAGTGCACATGCCCAGGTTGTGGGCTCCATTCCCAGTGTGGGGCATACAGGAGGTAGGCGATTAGTAATTCTCTCATCATTGATGTTTCTATCTCTCTCTCCCTCTCCCTTCCTCTCTGAAATCAACATATATATATATTTAATTTATATTTTTTAAAGATAACGTCCAAATGCAAGGGTGGTATAGGGCTCTGTGAGGAAATTATTTGGAGGAAGGTCATAGATAATGGGTAGAACTCCTTCGTCAGACATGGCAGTGAAGAAATGGTGGTTAGCAGCTAAAGTGAGAAGTAAGCTTGAGCTTGACCCAGAGAATGGATGAGAGCAGGTGCATTCAAAACAGTAGCTACAACAGTATGGCTGGAACATAGGTACAAAAGAAGATGAAGCTGTAATAGCAGGTGAAGAGAAATTTGTGGAAGGTTTTCACTGCCCAGCTGAGAAGCCAGATTTTTTTTTCAGAAATCCAATGCCAGAAGAATGCCATCATGGGTCTTGGTTCTGGAAAGATGTACAACTAGAGTCAGTATGGAGGATTTATTGGAGGGGTGGGAAAGAGACTAAAGGGGAGCCGACCAGGTAAAGGAGCTCTGGCTCTAGGTCAAGGGTATTAAGAGTTAGAAACAGGGAAGTGACAGCGGAAAGCACTGGATGAATGGCAGTTTGCTTTTTCATCTTGAGGTGACATACTCCCTGAGGGCATTGGTTCTCAGATACACTGTGTTCCTGGATTAAGAAATCTTGGTGCCCTGGGCTAAACCAAGGAGATGAAAGTACTCAAGTCCCACAGATTTGAGCAATTGCTCCTTTACAGACTTGCCTGGTGGCATTCGTCTAAAGACAGCACACTGAATTAGAAGTGATCATGTGCAAAAAAGTCTTTCATACCCAAGGGTCCTGTGATATAAGTGTAATACAAAAGTAAAAGCCCAATGATTTGTATTATCCTGAAACCATACAATATCCCAGATTTTGACATCCTTGTCCTAGCTGCAGTCATTGTGAATTTTCTTTAGTCTTTCACTTCTGCAATTACTAATATTTTTACATGAACATCTTTTTCAGGTGATGCCTGACATCAGGAATCATCGCCCTCATCTGCTATAACCGTGAGCATCAATGATGACTGCATCTGATGATGAGAAATAAGATGAACTAATTTGTTCCCAAGCATGACCAAGCCAACGAACCTACTTTCTTAAATGCTTTGAGAGAGATAATATGGCCAAAGACATGTACAAATCATAATCATAAAATTAAATGACCTGCTTTGTTCTTAAATTCTGTTCTCACACAGAAATCAAAGCCTCTGAACACATGCAACAAATCAAATATCACCACCAGTGTTCATCCCTTCCCCACCTAAAATATGAATTCTTAATTATACTACTGCATTAATTTTCTTCTTTCCGATTAAAAAAAGAGAGAGAGAGAGAATCTGTACATGGAGCTAAACAGATTATTGGAGAAAACAATTAGACATAGAACGACTCTAAGTGAAGATTCCTGGCACTCTTCTATGTGTGCAAGCGTATGCACTCTGCATACCAATGACAAAGCTAGAAAGAAAACTCACCTGTTTTCTTCCTCAAGATCTGCTAGGATTCTCTCTAGCTCCCCTCTTTCCTCACTCTCTAAGGAAATCAAGATCTGGGCAGGACTACGAGGCTGGCTCAGGGGGGAGTCCTGGTTCAAACTTTGGCAGTAATGCTGGATTAACAAATGTTCATCATCTCTGGAAAATAAAATCAAAGGTTTTGGTTTTTCCCCCACTTACTTGTGTTGGGGATCAGGGACTCAGGTGTGTATTTAAAAATAGAAACATTTATTTGCTCTTAACAATTAATTAGACGCTTTTTCCATTTTGATACTGCTGAGGTTGTGGTCTACCATCCTGCGGGTGACAATTCAAGTGTTTTTCTCCTTTTCAATTGAATTTGATTGGCCTATTTACATGGGTAAATTAATGGCAGAATTACAGAAATATTGGGACTCTATGTTGATAGTTTAACCAATAGCTAATAAATATTAGAAGATATAATCAATAGCTAATAAATATTAGAAGATATAATAATGGCTGTATAATGTTTTTACCAAGCATATCAAGGTAATCTGTTCACTAACCCACATTATTGTTGATACTGACCAGGAAAAAAAAAACTACTGCCTTTAAAATAATATGAGTAAAGCCCAGCTGGAGTGGCTCAGTTGTTGAGCACTGACTTATGAACTAGGAGGTCACAGTTTGATTCCCAGTCAGGGCACATGCCCGGTTTGCGGGCTCCATCCCGCAGTGGGGGGCATGCAGGAGGCAGCCGATCAATGATTCTCTCATCATTGATGCTTCTATCTCTCTCTGTCTCTTTTCCTCTCTGAAATCAATAATAAAAATATATTTAAAAATAAAAATAAAATAATATGAGTAAATATTTTGTTTAGTGGACGGCAATGTAACCAAAAAATGTCACTTTGGTAAGCCAGTTTTCAACTTATAAAAGCCACAGAGGCTGGATAGTAACAATAATGAAACTGTAGATAAATGATTGTTTTATTCAATTATTATTTAGATAAAAAAACAAAAATTGGAAGAAAAAAATCCATTAAAGTGACTAAAAGAAACTGGACTTGTTCTTTAGAACAGCTAATCTTGGGGAACAAAGAGGCAAAAGGCTTGTATTTTGGGAGGCAGCCACAATCTTTCCTTTAAACTGGGAGCTCTCTGCTACACAGAAAAAAAAATATTTTCTGAATGCATTGCTCCCAGCTCCTGAAAAGCCTGTGTATTCCCATGTTATAAGAACTTTACTCTGGTCTAATGAGAGGCTAAATCTCTGTTCGGCTAAATACCATTAAGATATAGGTTCATATTCCCCTCTCCACATCCATTTAATTTCCTTTTCTCATTGCCATATCTTCTGAGTTGAAAAAAAATTCAGATTTTTAGGAAAAAAATCCTCCTGATTTAAATTATTTTGGTCCATCAAGCCAGGTAATTGGTTAAGAAGTGAAATGTTGCCAAAACCGGTTTGGCTCAGTGGATAGAGCGTTGGCCTGCGGACTGAAGGGTCCCAGGTTCGATTCCGGTCAAGGGCATGTACCTGGGTTGCGGGCACATCCCCAGCGGGAGATGTGCAGGAGGCAGCTGGTCGATGTTTCTCTCTCATCAATGTTTCTCTCTGTCCCTCTCCCTTCCTCTCTGTAAAAAATCAATAAAAAAAAAAAAGAAGTGAAATGTTGACTAAAAGTAATCATTGGATGTTAAAAACAAACAAGTCAACCAATCCTCCAAACCAATTCTCCAGACCTGCCCCTAAAATATCACAATTTTACCATCCAAGACTGATTCAAATGGATTTTATGTCCTCAGAATGACTAAAGCTTTTCATTTAAAAATAAAACAAAAGCAGTTTTACCGCCTGTCTAATTTATTATCTCTTCCCAAATTCTGACATTTTATTGCTAGACCTTCTCATGTTTAATTACAACAAATAGTTATAATTAGCCCAGCCGATGTGGCTCAGTGGTTGAGCGTCGACCTATGAACCAGGAGGTCATGGTTTGATTCCCGGTCAGGGCACATGCCCTGGTTGCAGGCTCCATCCTCAGTGGGGGAGCATGCAGGTTCCCTCTCCTCCTTGTTTATCTCTTTCTCCCTCTCCCTTCCTCTCTCTGAAATCAATAGAAACATATTAAAAAATGGTTACAATTAAACTTATCTTACTGTTCTCTTAAGCAGTCAATGGATGGCAGCCATTATCATACAGACACAACTTGAATTAAATGTGCTAGAGCTTCTAATATTAAAATGAGTGACCAGGAGAAGCAAATAACTCAGGTTGTTTATACTTGGTTGATTCTTTGGACACATATTTTCCTGTCAAAGTACTTTATATATTAATACTATTAATACTTTCCCCCATAGCTAAGAAAGAGAATGCACCAGAGTTATGTTTGGGGAAAAGGTTGTTTTGTTGTAAATAAGTCATACACGATTGGTTGAGTGTTGACTTGGCTCTATTATTACCTTAATTGCCTGTATGTATCAGATGAGATGATTTATTTCCATGTCTTCAATAACCAGTTATATATAAATGCCCCTTTGATACTACTTCCCTCAGCCTCTTCTTATCTGAGTGTAACTTTGTGTTGCCATATCAACTACCTATGACAAATTTACCACTCGTCCCTTTGTCTAGATTTTCCATGACAAACTGGTGCGATATCCATTAGTTCTCAAACTAAAAACACTGTTGTATTTTGACCAGATTTCTTCTCTCTAAATTATCTAATCAGTTAGCATAGCTTTATTTTCCCCTCCTACTAGTTTCTTAATCTACTCCCTCCACCGCAGGCCCTTGGTTCATGGTGATATTCCTCTGGGCTCTGTATTGTGAATACTTCCCCTGCTTATAACGAAGCTTCTGTTTCGCTGCCAGAGCTCTGCTCCCTGACACTTTTAGCATCACTCTTTCTCCTTCCTTAAGTTCGACAGGCCTGGTTTATCATTCCACTAAAAACCTGTGACCTGAACTTGGACTTCCTCTTCTAAAACCCTTTACAAGATTGCCTCCCTTTATCTAGCTGGTGAAGATGCTAAATCAAAAAACCCTACTGCTTCGGATAACTGCAGAAAAATGCACAACTAATATGGAAATACCAATACAACTCTGCAAGATTATGTCTCCACTTCCCCATGAGTGGAGAAAATACTACCTAGCCATCACTTTAAAAATTACTACCCAATTGCCCTAGCCAGTTTGGCTCAGTGGATAGAGTATCGGCCTGCGGACTGAAAGGTCCCGTGTTTGATTCCCATCAAGGGTACATGCCCAGGTTTCGGGCTCCATCCCCAGTAGGGAGCATGCGGGAGACAGCCGATCAATGATTCTCTCTCATCATTGATGTTTCTATGTCTCTCTCCCTCTCCCTTCCTCTCTGAAATTAATAAAAATATATTTTTAAAAAATTACTACCTAATCGATTTAAATATCGGGCAGGTCTGGTCAAAGATCAATCATTGAATATAGTTTAACTATTTGGAACTCTGCAATTTGTGGTAATATGGAATTAAATAAGGATAAGGCGAACTGTTTTTGCTATTCTGGAATACCAATAATGCCACAGTTTGGATGAGCTCATTCCGTATCAGGTTAAGAGTTAAGGGGAAAAAAAAGAAGTAAATGAAGGGCTCCTTAAAAGATCAAATGTATATAATGCTAATTTCTATCTTCTGAGCTATCCTACCTCTAAATCCCTCAAAGCAATTTCATCTTCAGGAACATTTTGTAAAAAGAGACGGGATACTTACATGCTCTCATTAGGAGAGATGCTATCATTTAGATAAGATCCATTGCTGTTTTCCATTTCTGCTAGCCTGATAAAAAACGTAAAAGCTCATTAAAACTTATGTGACTTCTTAGAATCTATTCAAGACCTAATCGAACATTCCTGAAAACTAACGGATAAATCACGTCAAGAGGAGAAAGGAATCCTTCAAATTAAAGGATGTGTGTGTTGGCCGAACCATTTGAGGCAGTGAGTGGTAGACCACAGCTGGTTAGTAGCTTTACATTTATGCTATAAATTATAAAGGAAGGTGTATTTTGTTTTTCTTTTCTCCTTCATAGATCGATCTTCCTTTCACTGAGAACAAGCCTTTGTTTTCACAAGAAAGCTTCCCTAACCACAAATATACTCTGTATCCTTACACTACCCCTTGTTTTTTAAGATCATTAAAGTTTCCCACTGATGACAGACATGCTCAGCAGTGAGAATATTGATAAAGTATGGATTCATAGTAAGTGCTCTACACCTTCTGCTACCAATTTTTAACGTTAAAAACCTCCTTCGCCTCAGCCCATCCGGAGTGGCCCAGTGGTTGAGCAACAACCTATGAACCAGAAGGTCATGGTTTAATTCCCGGTCAGGGCACATGCCCGGTTACGGGCTCAAGTCCTTGGTGGGGGAGGCAGCTGATCAATGATTCTCTCTCATCATTGATGTTTCGATTTCTCTCTCCCTCTCCCTTCCTCTCTGAAATCAATAAAAATATATTAAAAACAAAAACACCTCATTCACCTCAGATAATAAGGTTTTTTTACAACAAAAAAAAAGTTAACCAAACTCTTACAGATTTATTTAACAAGCATAAGATATCTTACAATTAGCAATTCAGATTTTAGGTATAAAATGATCTCAAACACAAAGAAGGTAAGACAGAAAAGTCCAAGGAGAAGGAAAATCAATTATTCTCTTATTTACAGCATATTATGTAAAATAAACACACAAATGGAAAGCCAATGCTTTCATATTCTCCATGTAACATAGTATCATTTCTTCACATACTTATGTCTGGGCTAGCGGTTTTCTAAAAAGGTTATGTGGTTTCTAAGCCAATTTATTAAACGTGCTCAGTATACAAAACATAACAAAACTATCAGAAATATTTAAATGCTGGGGTTCGGGAAGATTGTTCTGGACTAATGCTCTTATTAGTGTTCAAAACCAACATGCAGTGAAATGGCATGCACGTTAGAGGGCAGGTTGATTAGTAGAAATCAGACAAGTTGGGGGAAAAAAAGAAAAGATTCGTTTAAAATTATTATAGGTTAGCTTTCCTTGGTTAGTTACTTTAATCAATATTTGCCTGGCATTCAACTAGTCTCATACCTGCTAGCATAATGTTCAATGCGTGAATGAGTATCATCGTGTGAAAGTTGAGGGGACGAGGCAGGCCTATAAGGCAGAAAATGTGATTAGTCACAGATACCATCCTATAATGGAGAAAAGAAAACCCACCACACAATTATGTTATATACATGGCCTAGAATGCTTTTATTCTAATTCTGTGGCTAATGTACACATTTAGTTGTTCCTGCAGCTCACATATCATCCAGTATTTTAAAGTCAGGTTGGAGAGAGGATTTCTCATACTTCTGCTTTTATCAAAAGCCATAGAGAGAGAGATCAAAAACTTCTGTGGAAAGTTTCAATTAGAGAAAAGGTTGAGGGACACACTCTCTGTGTGACATTTTGTCCTCCTATCTTGTAATGTCTTGTGTCCTATAGTTCTGAAATTGTTTTAGCACTATGTGGTTCTAAATTTTCAAGTCCACACCTGTGCCATTTATTACATCCCTTTTATTGAATGGAAACTGTACGTTTGCCTAGATTCACAGTCCACAATTTTAGTTCTAAAGAGGCCACTCCAGTCTGTGACTTCTTAAGATTCCACATATCAAGACACCTTGGTCTGTGTAATTTTTTAAGGAAGGGATACATCTACCAATTTAGCAGCAGGTATATATTACTATTTCACAGAATAAAAGTGAATGACCCAAAGTTATATTATAATGTTTTTTAGAAAGAATAACTAAATTCCATAGGATGTCACAATATCTGAAATATTTCTTATTAGGGATATGGTGTGTTCAGAGAGGAAAACAAGAGGGAGGAATTAATTAGCATGAATTAGTGTATATACTTTTGGGGCATAAAAACCTCTTCTTTGGGTCCACAGACTAGAATTTTGGTGGGGTTAACATTTTTTCCACTCTTTCACATCCAATCTATTAATTATCCTTGAAGTTGGTATAGTACCTTTGGATTAACCTTAGGAAAAACATCTATCTGTTTTGAAAACCAGTTTGGGCTTGTGCTTTTTGTTTTAATTGGAATAGTACAAAAGGTCTCTTCCATTTCTCTCCTAACATAGAAAGCCCTTTCCATGGTCGGCAAACCGCAGCTCGCGAGCCACATGCGGCACTTTGGCCCCTTCAGTGTGGCTCTTCCACAAAATACCACGTGCAGGCGCGCATGTACAGTGCGATTAAAACTTCGTGGCCCATGCGCAGAAGTCGGTATTTTGTGGAAGAGCCAGTATTTTGTGGAAGAGCCACACTGAAGGGGCCAAAGAGCCACATGTGCTCGCGAGCCACAGTTTGCCAACCACTGCCTTAGGTAAAGGCATGAATCTAAAAGTCAGCGGTAATCAATTCAGTTAGAACTGGTTTAGTCCAACGTCCAAGTAACATTCAAGGACTTGGTAGAAACACTAAGATGTTTGTTTTTTTCTTACATAAAAAAAGAAAACCATGTAGTTATCTAGGCTTACATAGGAAATATGCTAAAAATCCGTCTTTCTTAAAAAAACACACAATCATAAAATGATTACAACACACTACAGCAAATCACTGGGGAACTGATGTCTCCTCTGATAAATGTCTTATTTAAGCAATCGGTGTTGTCTAAGTCGAGTCACCATAACCAAAGGTGGAATGAATTATAAAGACATTTAAACTATCCCAAGGAAATAAAAGGATGACTACCCAAATTACTAGGCATATCCAAAGATTTCCAGGTGTATCTTCAGTCTAGTTTTAGAGAGTTAATCTGGTAATTTCTTAGAACCCTGGAACAGCCCATTATTAGGAAAATGCTAAGGTCTGTTTTGAAATATTCACTGCAAGTAAAGATAATTTAGTACTTTGATTATTTGGCTTATAAGCCCTATCTATGGAATAGACCAGTCTTTCAATTATATACTTCTTATGAGCTAAAAGCCCACCATCATAAAAAAAATTTAATGTTTTCCCTTATAATAGTTGCTACCCTGGTAATGTATAGAAGAAAAACCTGAGACCTTGAAGCATAACTATACCAAGAAAACTAGGCAAGTAAATCCAAAACACTTTAATAAAAATCTCATACAGAAAATCTTATGCAGAGCTTTAAGTCTTAGCCTTAAGGATAATTCCATGTTATTTTTCTTATTAATGCACACAGCACCTAACACAGCATGCATAAGCACAAGAACTCATAATAACCAGAAATCTAAAAATATATATACAGTAAAGGAGGTACTTTTTAAGTCAGAAAATGAGCCAAAAGGGAGTACTGGTCAGAAAAGAAGCACTTAAAAACTAAGAATTAGTAAAAGTACAAAACCACTTAGTCCGGAAGCAAAACTATGAATGCAAGGCCTTCCAAAACATGTTTCGAAGGGAAGGTAAGACTACCCTTCTCCCTTGCTATTTCCTAAATACAAAACAATGTACACAGAAGGTTTATTTATTTTTTATAGTTAATGGCCAATTCCAGTCCACCCACCACCATCTTCTCTTTTGTGAAAATTCCACTAGGTTTTCATTCATTTAGGTTTCAAAGGAGAATAACTCAAAGAATATTATTTGACTGTCTCATTTGTGGGCAAACAATGTAAAAGATTTACGCTAGATTTAGTTTTAAATGATATGACAGATATAGGTAAATAAAGGTTTTGTCAAAGGAAAAAGGAAAGATCTGTACCTCAGTAAACCTTCAAACTCTGTGATCCATAGTAAATGGAATAAATGCTGTCATCATCATAGGATTTGTTAACGACAGATAGAATTCTTGCAAAGTAAAACACCTTAGGACCTGGCTCTTCTGCCTGAATAGAATAGCTTTACAGTATATTTTAGAAATTATATAATCCTATGAGGAAGGACCTTAAAAAGATGACTGGTGTTAAAGAAACCAGGAACTTTGGTCTGCTGGGTTTGTTTTCTTCTTTAAAATTAGAGCTTACTACTATTTCTGAATAATCTAGTTAACTTTTATAAGAAGACAAGGTGAGGGCATGTTTTAGTTGTCTGAGAAGACATTTTAATAAAGCCTGTTATTAATTTTAAAGTTCTTAAAAGTTTAAAACAAATACCCTGTAGTTAAAATCAGTCACACCAAAAACTCATTGACATAATTTTTTCTCATGAGTGTATGTATTAAATAAACATTTTTTTCTTCTTTCAAGGAAGTATTATTCTTTGCTTATTATTTTGTACTATTACTATCCATGCATTTTTAAAAATTATTCTTTAGCCTATTTATCTTTTGGATTTTTTTAACTGGTTAAAACTTATTCCAACCCAGAGTAAACTCATTTGTTTATCAGGATCCAATCAAGCTGAGAATTTCAGCACATCTATTTTTTAAAAGCTTCTTATTTATGAAAGGGTCTAATTTATATAAACTAATAGACTACCTGGGTTAGGGGAAACAATTACCAATAACAAGGAACAGAATTCATTCTCCCCACGTTGTTTACACATGATGGTTAAACAAATCAGGTAGTTCACTACTTATAGATCCCATATCTCAAAATTAAGGGGAATAATAATGCAGTTTAAAAAAAGATGCCTTACACTTCCTTTAGGCCAATAAAGACCTAAAATAAATCTCAATTAATTGTTTGCATTTATCACTACAGGATTTAAAAAAGGATCTACTTTAAATTAAATTACATGGTGGAACAATAAAAAAAGACCCAATAAAAATAAATTGAATTCTTACACAAGCCTGTCTTCCAAATTGGTCATTTACCCCTTATATATAATAGAGCTGTCTGACTTTAAATACATATTTTAATAAAGTACACTTTGAAATATCAAAAAAAACCCACACAATGATTTTAAAACATGCACACTGTTTGCTAATACATAAATCACAGACCCCCAAAATGAATTTTCTACCATTATAAACTCTGAGATAAATCAATTATCTGTTGGTATCTAATATTAGTATTATTAATACACGCCAATAGTAATAAAGACTGCAGTACACTTTTCTGCTTATGAGCTGAATATTTAGGAGAGAAGAGCAAAGTGAGTTTAGTTAAAAAATGAGCTCATGTATATAAATATTAGTCAATTAGCATGGCATTACATGATAAAAAGTCCGCACACCCTACTGAAATTATTCAGCCCAACTCAACATCCCACTATACAATGGATTATGCTGATATTTAATGGTTCACTTATAACAAGCCCTAAAGAATAAACCATCATCCTTTCAAAGGCCTTAAAGCATGGAATCTCAAGGAACGTGGCTAAAGAATGGTATTATGTAATCAGAAAGCTCTTCCCTGCTTGTAATTGAATATATAAACATGTCTCCCAGGAACACAACTAACAACCCAATAATTTCTTTGATGTGCTTTTGAACTCAAGGCCAGGATTTCTGCTCGTTCCAGTTGGACCAGGTGGGGACCTGAAAACCTTAGTCTGATTCTCCTGATCTGTGGTCGATGGCACTCTCAAAGTTTTAGCAAGGGAAGAAATAAATCAAAATGAAACAAAGGAAATCAATATGTCTTTAAAACAAAACAAACAAACAAACAAAAGTTTAAAAATCAGCAAGCAAATGTGTTGGTGGCAGCAGCACCCTTCAGCAGAAGTACTCACGCAGAATCTACCGGCCAGAAGTTGATCAGAGTAACAGGACTGCAAAACAAAAAATGAGGTGGTGAAGAGACACAGGCAAACTCAGCCTCAAAAAAAATTACTGAAAGGTCAAAATAAATAAAACCTAACCAATTAAGGATAAACCATGGAAAGCAACAGCCAAAGAAAAGTGGAAAGTGAATTAAAAGAAAAACCAACAGTGGTGTGATTGCCACCAGAGTTGTGGAGAGAAGAAGGTTTAAGTGAGGTGAAGGCATCCTCAGCTTGATCATGAGAATCATTACTACTTACTGTGAAAGAATTTCCTGTGACTCTATCTTCTTTCAAATAGAAAAAAAGTGACTCAATATGACCACACAATCAGATCCAAAGAGACACACATCTACTGATTTGTGAGGGAGGAAAATCAGAATGAAATATTGGAATCACTCATTTGTAAACAGTCCCGTATTTCTTAAAAGCTTTTAGAGGTAATTTAGCAGTTGGAGCACGATGTTTTCCCTGTGAGATAAACTTTAACTTTTGGGAAAGGTAATTGTCATGGGACAATTGACACAGAAAATGCCGACATCAGCCTGTTTTGCTCTTTTCATCTAAAGGAAATCTAGAGAAAGAAATAGGAGAGACTGTTTGCATTTCAGAGTGAAGGAAGGTATTCAGCTGAAAGGAGCCCGAATATACATCAAATGAGAATCTGTTTTGCTTTTGCCACTACTCACGTTTCCATGTTGTCCCCCTCTAAGACAGTCTGCACTGGCAGGTAGCCCATTCGGGGATGCTTCGCAAAATACCTTTTGGTTCGAAATTTGTTTTTTAGTACCTTGGCAAAGTCACGAACATCTTCTCCGGATGTTGTCTGAAAGGGAAATTGGGTTGACATCAGACTTGGGAGAGTAAAGCCTCCATAAGAAGGACCACCCCAGTGCTCCAACTCAGGGCATTCGTTCTGTAATCTCGGAGAGATTAAGGGTTGAGAGCAAAGGCCTTGGAATCAGACAAAACCAGGGTTTTGAAACCAGGCCTGGCATTTACTAGTGGGATTAACTTGGGTGAATGAGTTATTGACCTGTCTGAGGCTCAGATCCCCTGTGAAATGGGGACAATCATACCTCAAGAAGTTGTTACACTGAATAAATGAAGTACCTCAGTTACTGGGCTACTCAATAAGTGGTAATTTCTAGAAGTCTTAAAGTTGAAAAGTTAACCTTAAGTTTTGCCACACTGTACGGTATTTTAAAAATGTACTATTGTCCACATGGATACCATGTTTCACCCACTCAGTATATTCACAGCACCGTTCATTCTCCATCAGCAAATACTTTTGCGAAGAGAGAGACCATGGAAACACTGAGAGGATCACTCTGACGATGGAAGAGAGAAATACTCTAAAGCAGAGCTTCTTGAATTGATGTGTGTGGGAACCACCTGCAAATCTGAAGAAAATGCAGGTTTTGCTTGAGAAAGTCAGGGGCGGGGCCTGGCGTTCTGGGTTTCTAATAAGGAAGCTTCCAGGCAATGCCAGTGCTGCTATTCACAGGCTGTGACTAGGAAGCAGCTAGTGCTGAAGGAACATAGGATTTACACCCAGGTTTGCCTAACCACCAGGTCTAGGCCCTTTCCTTCCTGCCAGTGATTTTCCAAAGTCCTGCTAGCCACTTAATATTTTCCCAAAACAACATCTTAGAAGGCTCCACCTCGTAATTCTGGAGCCTTGGGCAAATTATTTAACCTTAGGAGCTCAGAGCCCTCATCTATAAAAGAGGGGTAAAAATAATACCAATTTCACACTGAGTAGTTTAAAAGGTAAATACCTAGCATTTGCTTGACAAGTGTTAGTAGATAAAACAGATAGGAGATGAGCAAGATTGCTAGAAAGGGGTAGATTATGAATTGTGGGGAACCCACATTATACTCCTAAACCCAACATGCCCCATGACCATGAAACCTCTCCACACGGCTGCTAGGGCTGTGCAAAAGAAATGTGCAAATGTCTTCCCTACAGCCAATGCAAACGGAAGAAAAACGTATTTATTCACTCATCAGTATTTGTTGAGTGTTTAATATAGGAAGTAATTTCATAGTATAGGAAATGCTAATTCCTATTCCCACGTGGGCCAGCCCTTGCCCTATGCACTAGGGATAAAGTAAATCCTGGCACCACAATTTAGAGCCACTTTAGCTGTGGAACATCTGGGGAACGTAGACATCACAGCATTACACAAGAGCTGTAATACTGTCCCAAATGGAAACTTCTCCCAGGCGAACTCACATCAGGGAGGCATCCAACTTACCGGAGTGCAATATTCCACCATGGGGTAGTGCATTTTATGGCCTTTTGCAACTCGACCAGAAAAAAAGCAACTTTGGCAGATGTCATAATTAAAGTGTTTCAGACTCCTGTACCTGGTAAAGAACAAAAACAAACACGTATGTATTTCTTCAAATCAAATTCCCAAAGAACATTCTTTAATAAACCTTCCTCCACACTGTCTTAATGCTAAAACCAGCCTGCGGTGTTCATTAATCCCACAATGTAAGTGATTAACTTCCTACCTCCAGATTTGTCTGGTGCTTCTCCTACAGTATCAACACATTTTGGCAGAAAGATTATCCTATAACCATATGGAAGGAGGGAAGAGAAATTCAGTTCTTATTTAAACTCCACTAGGAACTCTTTCAGATTAAGTACGAAGATACTGGCAAACTTCCCGTCTTTTGAAGACCAAATACTAGAATTTGAAAGAACTTCCAGGAGAGACAGATGCATGTATTGTAGCCCCCCTACCCATCAAGGAAACAAAAATTTTCTGAAGCAGTTTTTTCAAAAATATATATAAAGATGAGCCCGGCCTGTGTGGCTCAGTGGTTGAGCATCAACCTATGAACCAGAAGGTCATTCAGTTCCCAATCAGGCACATGCCCTAGTTGCGGGCTCAATCCCCAGTGGGTCGTGCAAGAGGCAGCCATCTGATTGATGTCTGTCTCTCATTGATGTTTCTATCTCTATCCCTCTCCTTTCCTCTCTGAAATCAATAAAAAAAATATATATATATATACATATACATATATTTATATACATATATATGAATGCCGGAAGCCGGTCCATCCTTGCTGCTTGACACAGTCGCTGCAGGAAAGAAACATCTGCACAGCATATGTTTCAATGGACCTGGCATATATAGCATACTGTTCTTAATATGTTTGCCCCCTTGCCAAAACCGGTTTGGCTCAGTGGATAGAGCGTCGGCCTGTGGACTGAAAGGTCCCGGGTTCGATTCCGGTCAAGGGCATGTACCTGGGTTGCGGGCACATCCCCCCTGGGAGGTGTGCAGGAGGCAGCTGGTCGATGTTTCTCTCTCATCGATGTTTCTGACTATCTATCTCTCTCCCTTCCTCTCTGTAAAAAATCAATAAAATATATTTTTAAAAAAAATATGTTTGCTCCCTTTAGCGCCATGTGTTTTAACCAAGGTCACCTCTCGGAGAAAGGTTGTTTCCCCAGGTGGGGATCTTTCCCTAAGGTTAGGGAGGGGATAAAACCCCTTAATTAAGTGCCAGGTGGGTAGTTAAGCTACATAATCTTTACTCCCTGGAATGGAGATAAGAAACGCCCTAACCTTTGTAATAGAATTGACAGGATTAAAATCGGCTGGTATAAATACGAATGTAACAAGACAATAAACATCAGAACCTCATCAGTTCCTAACCAGAGCTCCGACCAGAACTTTGGCTGGAAATCCTGGCTATAGGTCCTGACTAGGCTGCTGATCAACTGAAGGCTGTCTTCGTGTCATTCCTTCTTCGCCGACTCCGTCCACACCTTTGGGGACCCCTGGACCCGCTGGGATTGGACCCCAGCATATGAAGTAATTTCATAAAACAAAAGAAAATTAAACAAGAACTTTCCATTAAAATAAATCTTTTTAAATTACTTTTTCTGATTGATTGACATGATTCATCTTCAGAGAGTTACTTGAATAATCTCTTTCATCTGTCTCTCTTCAGAAATCCCTTACCACATTACCCACAAATGATAACTGAAGCCCCAATAAAGCACAAAAATTGGATTAGATGAAAAGAATTAATAATGTGTGCGTACTAGACGGTACATTTTGAATAGTGTATCCTTTGTTTCACATTCTCTCTGCCTTTCGCTTTCTCAGGTAAGAATTTGAGCCAATTCAAATAAACATATTCCTTATGTCACAAATGGGAAATGGAGGGGGAGGGGGAGATACCTTTAAAGATCCCAACCATCTTTAGGGAAAGGGGAGAGCGGGGAGGAAAGAGAAGTGCTAATTCCTAAAATAATCGAATCTGATAAGGATAAAAGGAGTGAATGTAAAAATGCTCTTAGATCTTCCAAAGCATTTCCTTTCTTATTTTTATAAAATTTCCCACTATGCATCTTACTAGGGAGGGAAGCTCAGGAAAGAAGGAATGCAATGCTCTGCCCTGTGGCTCCCCACACCCGCCCCTGCCACAGCATCATTCTTACCTGCCAAAACCAGGACGGAAAGAAGGTGTCCTTTGCAAGCACTGCCTACTCAGTGTTGTCTATCTAGGCTTTAGAAACCCCTAAAGCAGTGGTTCCCAACCTTATTTTGGCCATGCCCCACCTAAGCATCTCTAAAATCCTGATGCCCCCCACTATGATATATAATTCTTATTATTCAAAAAGTGAACTCCGCCGAAACTGGTTTGGCTCAGTGGATAGAGCATCGGCCTGCGGACTGAAAGGTCCCAGGTTCGATTCCGGTCAAGGGCATGTACCTTGGTTGCGGGCACATCCCCAGTGGGAGATGTGCAGGAGGAAGCTGATAGATGTTTCTCTCTCATCGATGTTTCTAACTCTCTCTCTCTCTCCCTTCCTCTCTGTAAAAAATCAATAAAATATATTTTAAAAAAAAGTGAACTCCCATTCACGTGGAGGAAGCCTAAAAGGCTAGTCATTGGTCTAAACAAGCTTCCAAAGAACATGGCATCCATGAAAGAGGAAAATAAAAGAACGAAAGGACAGTTAAGTACTGAGGAAGAAGTCATTAAGAAATTGTTAAAAAATAATAATATGAAGTGATATGAAAAAATAGCAAATAAAGTTTCAAAACATAATATAGAACTGGAATGCATAAATAGGTCACAATATATATTTATATACTATATATGAGACCCCTACAACCATAAGAAATGCAAAAAATTCACTGTTAATAACTCATTCTCAAATTGTCCCCCTTAAAAATCAAATTGCCCCCCTGTGGGGCATGTGCCTCACGTTGGGAACCACTGCTCTCAAGCTTTTGTAAAACCCCTTTGTAAAGAGCATGAAGTATGGAAGGACAGAGCACACAAATGACACAAAGTAGTTATTAGGCAACCAAGTATTAAAACAAGTCCAAGCATAACCAGGAAGAGTATTTACTTAGCGGCTAAGTGGATTCTGAACAGGCATGGACTATAGTTTACAACTTTATGACTTAGTCATCACTAAGGAAACCTTGATGTTGACCCAGATGTTTAAATACATCATCATTTCAGAATTTGGATTGGGGATTACTATTCAATAAGATGAATCCATTTAAAAATATTCTGTCTCCCCAAACAGGTCGACAAGGCGGAAGGTTTAAGAGCCAGTTGTTTTCTGTGACAGTTTAAGAATATCCGAATAATAACCTGCTGTGTTTCTTATCTCTTTTTACTTTTAAACGTATAAGGAACATTTTCCTTTTATAGCTGCTTTGTGAATCTTTCATTTACTTGCATACTTTATATTCCCTTAGAAGTTCATTAGGATACTACGTGAAGAGCCTAATCAGATTAGCAGATAAAGAAGTTCCAGGGTGCTTAAAACAAGTCTTCTTACTTTACGGGAGGGAAATGGTACAAAGTGCATAAGAGACTGAGCTACCGTGACAGGTCTCCCAAAATAGAATCATTCCTTAGTTTTATAACTAATTCTTGGATACTGCCTATAAACAGAAAAGACCATCGGGAAAAAAAAAAGATGGTCAAAATGTTTTGGTTGCAGGAAGGTGGAGGCACGGTTATCTGTATACTGTTGACGGACACATATCTTAGTGGAGAGAGGCAGTCAGTCGTGTTCACCCAAGACTGTGCCTCTGCAGAGCTGAAAGGCACAGGTGGAGAGAGACACCTGCCTAAAGAGCCAGATCCACCAAAATAACGCAGTGGTCAGGGGCGTGATGGATCACCTCCTTTCCCACTTTGAAGACTAACAGCAACTGGTACAGGAGGTAAAAGATCAAGGCATTAAAAGGCAAGAAAGGACATGACAAAAAATTGACATCTGGAGGGCTCCTGATACCTGAATCCAATGATTGGGCATTCCTTGCAGATGTTACACTTGGCCTGATGCTTGGCGGTTTCCGCAGCAGCCACTCTGTGCAGGACTGGCAGCCACACCATGGACTGGGGTTCCAGCCTCATCCAGTCTAGGAAGAGGGCCGCTTCGATCTCAGGCTTATTATTGGCCTGCAGAGACAGGAGGGAGAGTGAAGGGTGGGGGGGGGGGGGAGAAGGTGAGAAAGTAAAGGAGGCACATGTCAGTTGAGGTCACGAGTTAAAAGAAAAAAGCAGTAAGTTGTACAATGAAGGCCAGTTTTTGCAGTTCGTTTCTGCAAATGGTCCCCCTAACATTCACATGAGCCATCCACCCCTAAGGCTGTGAGCTGCCATTACTCTGGCTACGAGATGACAAGCAAACAAAAAACAAACTAATGGAAAGCAAAATACACGCCTGAGTGAGACTATATTGAGCTCCAGTGTTTGAGCAGATATATAAGTTAGCCAGAAGTAAAAGACAAGTGTTTATTGATAAAATTTCAAAGGAGGGAAAAAAATAACTCAGAACTATTGATTCCTTTTTTCTCTAAAGAATCTATTTCTCAATGTGTCATAGAATCATAATGAAGAGGTTTCAAAATTCATCTTGTCCCAAAGCTTCATTTTACAGACAAAAAACAAACAAACAAAAAACCCCACAAAAAACAACAGACATAGATGAGAGAAGTAGCTTTTCAAAGGCCATACAACTAATTGGTGGCAGAGCTGAATGCAAACTGCCAGGCCTAGTGTCGGTTTCTTGGTGACCTGCTGTTTCTTTGTCTGTGTCTTTATTTTCCCCTCTTTCTTTCTCCCTCTTTCAAAGTCTAAATTTTAATAAATATCATTCCTCCCAAGCAGTACAATGATTTTAGAAAGCTCAAAATATATTTACCCATCACTTGATTTATATATTATCATAGTCGTGCATTTTAATTAGATCTTGCTTTTTTAACCCCACAAGACTCTTTTAATTGTTTTATATTGTTAGATTGACGACTTCCTTTTTGTTTTTCATTCCTTTAGTATCTTCTGGTGGTGAATATCTCGGGTTTTATCTGAAAAATCTCTTTTTTATCCATATTCTTGGTAGCTATCTTCATTGGACATAGATTTTTAGGTTTGGGGGGTTTTGTTTTTACTTTGTTGTAGCACACTGAAATATTATTCCACTTTTATCTCACTTTTTCTGCTGCTACTGCTAAGAAGTCAGCAGTAAAGCTGACTGTTGTTCCTTTGAAGGCAATTTGTCCCTTTCCTGTCTTGTATTGTGTCTCTAGGGTTTTATTTATACTTTTTAGAATTAACTGGGCTTCTGAAACCTGTGGGTTCAAGTCTTTAGTCAGCTCTGGAATCTTCTCAGTCATCATCTCAACAAATAGTGTCTCTTCTCCATCCCCTGTCTGCTCTGCTTACAGAAATCTATAAGATAAATGTAGACTTTTTCTATCTAGCCTGCATTTCTCTAGTTTTCCCTTTTTTTGTCCTTTATGCTTTGTTGCAAACAATCCCTTCTGCCTGGAATCTATTTCTCTCTTTAGAATCATTCCGTCTGTTGTAAGCTCATACAGTATGTTTTAAACTTTGGTTATTGTACTTTTTAATATCTAGAAGTTCTAGTTGGTCATTTTGTTGTTGTTGTTAATCCTTACCTGAGGATATTTTTACATTGATTTTTAGAGAGAGTGGAAGGGAGGAGGAGAGACAAAGAGAGAGAAACATCAATTGGTTGCCTCCCAACTGATGCCAGGGATAGAGCCCGCAACTGAGGTACGTGCCCTTGACCTGAATCAAACACACAATTTCAGTTTATGGGCCAACACTCTATCCACTGAGAACAAACCAGCTACTGCTAGTTGGTCATTTTTAAGGTCACTTCTAAAGATTGTGGTTCCCTGCAGATATTTTCCAATGTCTGTTATTTTCTCTTAAACAGAGTGACCATAGTTTTCAAAAAATAATCTCTAATGATTCCAAGACATAAAATTACTGTGGATCTGCTTCTGCGGTCTGCTATTTCTGCTGCTTTTTGCTCACCTTGATTTCTTGTGAGCTTATTATTTTTTTTACCATGTACTACATTGACCTTAAAATATTTTCTGGAGGTGCTTTGAGCCCTTGACGGAAAATGCCTTCTCTAGTAACGATTTTCATTCACTTTGCCAAGAACCCAAGGGCACTACCTATTCTGAGACCAATTTAAACTGAATATATGATGGCTATTTAGTATTATACAGGCAATGTGTATTTGAATTGCAAACCCATGTTGCTTCCCTTGAATGTGGTTTGTTAATAAAGATTCTATTCACATTTCACATAGGAAGGCAGTAGCATTTAGATCAACAGGTCACTTGCCTTGCAACACCCACCACTTCAGCAGTACCAGTCATTACCCCTGACTACAAATTTCCCAACATTGTAATGAGTTGTTTAACCTTAAATTTCCTAGCTGCAAATGGTATAAATTCAAGCTTCTGATAAAAGCTTTTGTTGAGCACTTTTTGAGGTACTTTGTGGAAAATTTAAAAGCTGAAAGGGACCCACAGAAGTGAATTCATCTTGCAATGGCACCACAGAGCTGTAAGACCTTTAGCAGTCATAGAGCTCAAACTCCTAACCAACGCTAGTGCATTCTCTTAGACTCTATATAAACACCACCCGTGCACGAGAGCAAACATCTTTAATGGACGATCTTGAATATTTATGTCCAGGGAGCCCTATTAAAAGTGTCTTCAGCCTGAGCTGAAATCCACCAGCAGAACGAATAGAATTAGAGGCTCCAGGAGTTTGACCCCTGTTTGCCACTTATGGGCTGTGTGACCTTGGGAAATAACTTTATCTCTCTGTGTCTTAATTTTCTTCTGCCATGAAGTGGAACTATTAATAGCGCCTATCTCATAGAGTTGTAAGATTTAAATGAGTTAACAAGTGAAAGGCACTTGGAACAGTATCTGGCACATAGCAAGGGCCATGTCAGTATTTGCTGTTGTTACTGTCATTATAATTATCCATCTGACCAGAAACCCAGAAGTCTTCAGCCTTCTAACAGCCTTTTAAGTATTTTACCAAAGCTGTCATGTCCATGCCACCTCATCCCCATTCCTTTTATTTCTTCCTCATATGACATGGCTTGATTTGCCACTGTCCTTTAGAAAATTATTCTCCACATATGACCTGCTGGGAATGGACCCTCCATTTCTCATCCAATATAACTGGATGACTTGCTTTTGTTCAATACTACAGGCTCGCACAGGGTTTCCACTCAACTAAAACCTCTGAGTCAGTGTTTCCCACTGTATCCAGCAGATCAATCATCCAGCAAAATGCTTCATAAAAAGGTTAAATGAATTAAGGAAACATTGCATGTTATACCCACCTCTTAAAATTCTTAATGTACATTAACATATTAGAAGCTAAGAAGGTCATCAGTAAAGAAACATGTTAAACTTTGCTTAGCCTCAGAATTTCCCACATTTGTTACTCAGTGATCCCAAGACCCCCCCTTTTTTAACTTCTAAGGCCTGTGAACACCACAAGTTACTAATGCTCTATGCCAGTGATGGTGAACCTTTTGAGCTCGGCATGTCAGCATTTTGAAAAACCCTATGAAAAATGAGTTCTCGTGTCATCACTGCATAGAGCAGTGATGGCGAACCTATGACACGCGTGTCAGAGGTGACACACTAACTCATTTTTGGTTGATTTTCTTTGTTAAATGGCAATTAAATATATAAAATAAACTGAAGGATCTCGGGTTCAATTCCGGTCAAGGGTATGTACCTTGGTTGAAGGCTCAATCCCCAGCCCCGGTTGGGGTGCATGAGGGAAGCAACCAATCTATGTGTCTCTCTCACATCCATGTTTCTCTCTCTGTGTCTCTCCCCTTCCCTTCCACTCTCTTGAAAAAATCAATGGGAAAAAAATATCCTTGGGTGAGGTTTAACAAAAAAAATAAAACAAAACATGAGCCACATCACCAGAACCTGCACCTCAGGTGAACACAAGTCCAGGACTCAGCCCTCTCTGACTGTTGAAGTGTGACTCTTTCCAGTTATTGTCTAACCTCTACTGCACATGTTTCTCATCTCGTACACAAAGACACAGTGAGAGACTTTGTCAAAAGAACTACAAGTTTCAGTTACAATGTCCTATAACAATCTCTTGCTCCACTGGTCTCGAAACTGACTTTATCAAAATAGCCCCTTGTAGCTAGGAGACAAACCATTACAGAAAGGCAGTAAACTGAAAAGCACCACCAGTTCATTCCTATTGAAAGCATGGGTTGATTGATGCTTAATCTGAACTTATGTATTTTTTTCTGACTTAGGTTTAAATGATCGTTTGGTTAATGATGGAGTCAAAGACATGCTGCAGAGTAAGAATTCATGCCTAATATGGAAAGCAAAATACAGCAGAAAGCTTCTATTCATTCTGGAAAACCAAACAATAGTCTGGCCATGAGTCAGCAACAAATGTAGGTGCAAATCATAAAAGAATGAAAGGAAATAGAATGTCTGTGATGTATGACTAAAGGCATAGCAAGTATCGCGTGAGGAAGTGATCTCATTGCCCTCGGTACTGTTCAAATCCTTCTGGGAAAATGGTGTCTAGTTCTGGTGGCTAACAGCTGACCCAGCATTTAGAGAAGGCTTGGCAGAAAGACACAACAATAATTAAAGGGGTTGAAAGACCTCTGAGAACAGCTTAAGAAAATTGAGATTATTTAGCCATGAAGGGAAAAAAAAAAGGAGCAAGAAAGAGTAGCTAAAGGGGAGATTTACTAGTAAGAAGGGTTTTCAATTACGTGAGTAGCTCTTGTGTAGGGGCCTGTGACCAGCTGTTCAATCTCTCCACTGAGGACAGAACAAGAAGAAACAGGCTTAAGCAGCATGAAGAATTTAGGCTGTAACTCATACGGAAGAATTTCCTGATTCTGAAAGTTGTTAAAGCATTAGTGTGAATTACCAAGGGATGCTATAGACACTTCTCCTCTTTCAAAATACTACAGATTCTCCCGCGCTTAAAGGTTGGAAATGCTCAAGGTTCTTTCTAGCTCCTATGATGCAAGATCCATCATTTGGGCTCCTTTAAAACTGCTCGCCTATGCCACATGGCATCACTGAAGACAAGGCACTGGGATTCACATTCTCATTCTGTTTCCATCTTTCATTTTTACTACAAACCATTCTCTATCCTAGTGATACTTCCTCTCCCCTTGTCTGGCAATAAAGAAAAAAAGAATTAAAAATCAGGCAAGCATCTAAAAAATTCTACCAGAGCTAAAACTTTTAAAATCTAGCATTCTGATCATTCTAGAGAAAACAAATATGGATAGAGTGGAATAGTAGGAAGTTGTTGAGGTCAAAGGACAGGTACGCTGGCATTGGATTGAGATCATCCTTATTGGTTTCATTATTTGCTGACATATAAAGACACCTCAGATATCTTCTCTCGGTATTAAGGGTGACCTTGCCCTCACCCCTAAATGCCATTCTCGAACCATCTAAGCAAAAACTCTAGGAATCGGCCATTTAGCTCTAGGTGTGTGGGGGGTTTTTTTTTCCCTTATTTTTGGCAATACCGCCTTTTTTCTCTTCTATAGCATGCACACACAAAAAGCAAAGCTACCACAGCTCCTTCCGTGTGATAGCCACACATTAAAAGTATGTTGTGGCCCTGGCCGGTTTGCTCAGTGGATAGAGCGTCAGCCTGCAGTCCAAAGGGTCCAGTTTTGATTCAGGTCAAGGGCACATGCCTGGGTCGCAGGCTCGATCCCCACTGGGGGGTGTGCAGGAGGCAGCCAATCTATGATTCTCTCTCATCGATGTTTCTCTCTCCCTCCCTCTCCCTTCCTCTCTGAAATCAATAAAAATGTATTTTTTTTAAAAAGTATGTTGTGTTTCCAATCCTTCTCTGTTGGTCCTCACCTATTAGCAACTCTCCACCAGAGCATGGAGGTCAGGGGAAGAATCCAGTGTCATTACTGCTTCTCCATTATAGTACACTGCAGGGTTGCTTTATAGAACTGTCATCTTCACAAGGTATAAAAATAGTTAAAGGCATCCCAATATCTGCAATTTCTAGCCAAAGGATGTAATTACCAATATAATAATGTGGACTGATATTATGTGGCAAGTTTAGAGTTAGGGGATTTGCCAGGGTTCTGAATAACTTCTGGGTTTCTTACACATTGTGCTTCCCATAAAGGACCAGGCCCAAAATGGCTGCCAGGGGGTCAACCTGAATACTTATTTTTCTCTTAGGATATATATGGGTTCATGGCCGCAGAAGAAGTGTGATGGTAAGATTTCTCAGCAAGCCCTACATCCAGCCCTACATCCCAGCTACCAGACACATATAAAGGTCTTTTTCTTTTATTGTGTGTGTGTGTGGTGTGTGTTTGTGTATATCCCTTAATTTACTGTTGTAATTACACATGATCTTCCTACTTTTTCCTTTTAATTTTTGCACTAGCTTTATAATTGGTTGACCCATTGCTTTTACTAAATGTTTGCCTTTACCAAGGTGAGAATTTTTTTTTTCTTTCTTATTTTCTTTCTTTCTTTTTCAATCCTTACCTGGGGATATTTTTTCCAATGATTTCCAGAGAGAGTGAAAGGAGAGGAGGGGAGAGAGAAACATTGATGTGAGAGAGACACATCAATTGGTTGCCTCCTGCACGCACCTCTACTAGGGCTGGGAAACCTGCAACCCAGGTACGTGTCCTTGACCAGGAATCAAACCTGAGACCCTTGGGTCCTTGGGCTGATGCTAAACCAGCCAGGGCTTATTTTTAAGAGAAGGGAACTGGCATCTCAATTGCGAGAGGTTTTTTAAAAACCATGTCGATACTTTAAAAAGAAACTGAAAAAAAATAGTATAGCAAGAATTAAACATGTAAGAGATTGTACCCAGTAGTTCCCAGATGATGAAAAGGAACTATTGCCCTAGAAACAATACTTGCCTAAAACTCCTTTGTTTCCCCTAGATTGCAGGTTACGTAAGGACAGAAACTATGCTTCTATCCCCTCCAACAAAGTTTGCTAAATTGAAGAATGGGTAGCAATTAAGTAGCAATGTGATCACAATACAAATTTTTAATATCTAAATGAGCTTAAAATGGAAAAAAAAGCCTAGTCATCCTGAAGAGCTAAAAGAATTAAACTTATAAGGTTTGTCTAAGGCAGTGATGGTGAACCTATGACACGCGTGTCAGAGGTGACATGCGAACTCATTTTTTTGGTTGATTTTTCTTTGTTAAATGGCATTTAAATATATAAAATAAACATCAAAAATATACATCTTTGTTTTATTATGGTTGCAAATATCAAAAAATTTCTATATGTGACACGGCACCAGAGTTAAGTTAGGGTTTTTCAAAATGCTGACACGCCGAGCTCAAAAGGTGCGCCATCACTGGTCTAAGGAGCAGAAGCCAAAATAAGTACATTAATGAACTGCCCAAAGTTTACTTTGAAATAGTTTTTTTTCTCTTTTTTTTTAATTGATTTCAGAGAGGAAAGGAGAGGGAGTGGGAGATAGAAACATCAATGATGAGAGAGAATCATTGATCGGCTGCCTCCTGCACGCCCCCTACTGGGGATCGAGCCCGCAACCCAGGAATGTGCCCTGACCAGGAATCAAACTGGGACCTCCTGGTTCATAGGTCAACACTCAACCACTGAGCCACGACGGCCGGGCTAAAATAGTTTTTTTAAGTTAATGTCTGGTTCATCTGCTATGGTATCACACACAAAAGACTAATAGTCTATTTCTAGATTTGGAGGATATGTTTAGAAGATAGGAATGGCTGAAAATATAGGAATCCACAAAGTTCATACTGAGGGCCTGAAGGGGAACCCCATAGGCAGGCAGCCACGCTCTATCTCAGTGGTTCTCAACCAAGAACCATTCTGTACCACAGAGAACCTCTGACAATATCTGGAGACATTTTTGATTGTCACAACTGGGGAAAGGGTTGCTACTAGTGTCTAGTAGATAGAAGCCAGGATCCTGCTAAATGTGCAACAATGCACTGAATAGCCCCCTACAACAAAGAATTATCTGGGCCAATGTGCCTGCAGTGCCAAGATTGAGAAACCTTACATTACCACGGTTCATTTGTCGAAAATAAGAAACCAACATGGCCCTAACTGGTTTGGCTCAGTGGATAGAGCGTCGGCCTGCAGACTGAAAGGTCTCAGGTTCGATTCCGGTCAATGGCATGTACCTTGGTTGCGGGCACATCCCCAGAAGGAGGTGTGCAGGAGGCAGCTGATCGATGTTTCTCTCTCATCGATGTTTCTAACTCTCTATCCCTCTCCCTTCCTCTCTGTAAACAATCAATAAAATATATTTAAAAAAAAAAGAAACCAACATGGGTATGTGACTACTAACTAAGCCCCAGACTTTCTTGGGAGCCCTGGAGGGTGCCTAATAGGTAGGTTGCTATCTTATACATCAGATAAATTGAGAAGCTATGATAGGTCTGTTCAACTGCTGATGCTATGAGAGAAAGGCCACACTAGTTAAGAGATTGTTAACAGAGGAAAAAAGAGACTAAAAAAAAATTTAAAAAGAACTAGCTGAAAGTTACAAGGGAACATGCTAAAATCATAGCACCTGATTTGAAATTAAGTTGCTTCTCAAATAGACAGCTCTATGTAATGTATTCCAGGACAAACAGCAGAAATTATGCAAATACTTATCCCACACAAGGTAAGGCAGGTTAACTAGTAAAAGCGTGTGCCTGAGTTATGTGTGTGTGCATGAATGTACATTTTCATTTTATTTAGTAGAGTTCCTGCCCATTTAGAGGAAAAACAATAACTAAATACATTAATATTAAATACATTCATATGCATGAATAGAATTTCCAAACATTCTTATTGGTCAATTTAGGGAAGACAATGGGGACAAACCACAGATTTTTTAAAAGGTTAATCTCTCTTTCCTGGACATTTTCTTTTTTTAAAAAAATATGTTTTGCCCAGCCTGTGTTGCTCAGTGGTTGAGCTTCAACCTATGAACCAGGAGGTCACGGTGCGTTCCCCATCGGAGTAAATGCCTGGGTTGCAGGCTCAATCCCCAGTATGGATCATCACTGATGTTTCTATCTCTCGCTCCCTTTCCCTTCCTCTGTCTAAAATCAATAAAAAAAACAGAGAAACATCAACATCAATAGGCTGCCTCCTGCATGCCCTCTACTGGGGATTGAACCCACAACCTGTGCACATGCCCTGTGCCCTGACTGGGAATCGAACCGTGACCTCCTGGTTGCATGGATTGATGTTCAACCACTGAGCAACACTGGCTAGGCTCTCCTTCCTGGCCATTTACATTTGCTGCTTTCACTAGTAAAATGTCCCCTTCAAAAATCCAACTGACGATTTTAGTATCATTGCCACTGTTAATGAGTAATGGCATTAGTAGCTGACAACCCAACATTTCTGGCTGTGATTGTAAAAGGCCCTAATGTTTGGAAAGATTTGCTGAATTTAAATGGCTCAAAATTGTTTTGTGAATTACAGTCTGTACACAAAGATTTAAAACTACAAGCAGAATGACTAGCCAGGGTCAGACTGTATAAGGACAGGCAGTTCTTGACTGTTCCTTGAGCTGTCATTATCATTTCTTTAACAACCTCTAAATCTACCAAGGGCATCAGTGGAATATTTTACATAAGAGAGAAGTCTGCACCAGCAATGAACATAAAAGGAGGAACAAGAACAAGTTGTAAAGAATATTAATGATTCGTCTTCCAAACAATCCCAATTTTTATGAAAATCAAATGAGTGATAAAAAAAAATCTATAAAACTATACGAAACCTGCATGTAACAAATAAAACAGAAGGAAGGTGGTATTTTGACCCTGTTAGACACAAGATACTTATATTTTACCTTTGAGTTGTTAATAAAAATATAGTGTACAAACACAAGGAATCGTTTATATGAGGTTCCACAATATTTTCTCACATCCTACTACTTCTATTCAGAGAACAGCTGGTCTCTTGTGAAAGGCCATGTGTACTATATGTACAAGACTGTTTTCCATATCTTATATCTGTTATAAAAATTGTTACCCAGAAAATCAGGTAAGGCTTTCCTGATTATGACCAAGCTTTGAAATAAGTACAGTGATCCATTTCCCTTTCTGATTTTTTCTATTTATAACATTTACCATATAATCAAAGAAACTTGGAGATAAGTACTATTGAGATAGTGTTACAGATGAAAAAAAGGCTCAAAGGGGTTAAGGAAGTGGCTCAAGATTATCTACTATTTTAATACTAAAAATATGTATGCTTAAAGTAGTCTTAAGAAGGTTAACACAAAAGTGATTTCCTATGGAACCATACAGGCTGATTTCTGAAATTGTTTGAATCTAACTTGTTTGAAGGTGCTAGAGGCTCTAATATCTAAGTAAGGCCTACCTGGGTTAATACCCAGCTAGCAAATATTGAACTGAATTCTATGCTGACCTACTGAGAGCTATATGAAGATACAAGTGAATTTTCAGAAATTACTGTGATAAATGCATACTCCTATCTCTCCTGATCACCTTCTTTACCCCTTCTTTTTGGCATTATGTGTCCTTCTTCCTATGGTTAGATGGTATGGCATATATGAGCCACATAGACTGACAGGTACAGGTCAAGATAAACTGAGGGAGCAAAAAAGAAAGAAAAAGAGAAAATCCTATGAGCTTCTCAATCGTCATTAGCACACAGCTCATGTTATATGATGCGGTCAACTTGTCACTCCCACAAAAGTCGGTTAATATGGAAATGAATGTATCAGACATATGTTTACATTGCTTTGGGGGGAAAAGGACTGTCCTTGGTGATAATCAAAACAAGAGGGAGAAGTGAAAGCTTTTTCTTCAAAGAAGAAAGCCTGCTAAGACATGAAGACAGAATGGTAGAATTAGAAAATCACTACCATGTAACCACCAATAGAATCAATGAATTAGAAAAGGACCATCAATAGACACTAAAAGAATAGGGTGAAAGGCTGTACAAGAATAGCATATTCATACGGTCTCAAAATACCATAAAAATGACTTTTTAAGTACAATGGATATATCTGACTACCACCACCTTCACATTCTTAGTGTTAAAAATAAGAACAAAATGTTATTTTGTCCCTTCAGATGTGATATAGTGGAAAGTACACACTATCAACTCTATCATCTTCTTGCCAAAAAATTTTAACCTGAATCTAATCATAAAGAAACAACCAAAAAATTCCAGAATATGGGACTTTCTTTAACAGAACTGGCCTGGACTCTTCAATAACATCAATGTTGTGAATGAAAAAAAAATGCCAGGAGACTGTTCATATTAAGTGAAAGTTCAGAGACATGACAATCAGATGCAAGACAAAAACCTTGACTGGATCCTGGAAGAAAACAGCCAGATGTGAGGAACATTCTGGGGCAATGGGGCAATTTCGATGTGGGCTGCATGGCAGGTGATATTGAAACCTCGCAGAAACTCCATTTCTTAAACATGACCCTTTCTCCTTCTGTCTGTCTACTCCCTTCCTTAATTATTAAGCCCTTAGGACATCAGCATCAAACTATTTCCTCAGGTCTATTGACATCTTGACTTCAGTTGTATTTCAGCCCCAGGGCCATGAAAGCTGAATGACTCTATGGACCACACCCTCACCAAATCATACAGCAGTGGTTCTCAACCTTCCTAATGCCGCAACCCTTTAATACAGTTCCTCATGTTGTGGTGACCCCCAATTTCATTGTTACGAATGGAACATAATTAAAGCATAGTGATTAATCACAAAAACAATAGGAAATTATATATGTGTTTTCCGATGGTCTTAGGCGACCCCTGTGAAAGGGTCGTTCGACCCCCAAAGGGGTTGCGACCCACAGGTTGAGAACCGCTGCCATACAGAAAGATGCCCTGGCTGACATCAGGACCTGACATAATGATCAACATACTCTGGCCCCAACCAATCAGTAGAGCCATGACCCCAACTCCTTCAGCTACTGTGAAAGCTGCTGAATATTCTATTGAGATCTTCCCCTGGGACCTCCCCTAAAATCTCCACCCTTAAAACCCTTAGGACAGAGGACCCAGGGTGCCCTTCCTCCCAGGAGCACACTTTCAACTAAAATAGTGCCTTGCCGAAACCGGTTTGGCTCAGTGGATAGAGCATCGGCCTGCGGACTCAAAGGTCCCAGGTTCGATTCTGGTCAGGGGCATGTACCTGGGTTGCGGGCACATCCCCAGTAGGAGATGTGCAGGAGGCAGCTGATCGATGTTTCTCTCTCATCGATGTTTCTAACTCTCTATCTCTCTCCCTTCCTCTCTGTAAAAAATCAATAAAATATATTTTAAAAATAAATAAAATAAAATAAAATAAAATAGTGCCTTTACCCCTCCCCATCCCTTCAGGTGGGTCAACTTTACTTTCCTCACTTCTAAGCTCCAAGGGCCATTCCCTTGACTCTATAACTTGTTTTCTAAGCTCATTTCTTCTATGAATTGCTTCTTCTACCTCTGTGATTTCTAAATAAGTGCTCTCTTATAGTTTGAGTCTTGGCTCTGAATCTTTCTTAGCCAGAACTCAAGTACTGAGGTTGCTGAACCCAGGTCCGTTCCTGCTGTCACCAACAAGGCAAAACACTAGCCATGCACAAGAGACATGGGAGTTCAATATACTATCCTTTCTATTTTTTTTCTTTTTATTCTTCTTTATGGTTGATTTTTCCCCAAAATTGAACACTGGCTGAAACCATTGTTTCTTCCAAATCACCCTTCATGGGGGAGGTCACGGCAGACAGGAGGATAAAAGTGACTTTAATCACTGTGAAAGGGGAGGGGGCAAAGGCATTAATGTCAATGGCATAAAATGTGAAAGTTCCTTGGGATTAGTTTTCTCAGAAAACACAAAGCTAACATCACACTACTGATTTCCTCCTTCTTTGTTCTCTTACCTTCATTGTTGTTGTTTTTTTTAAATCAGGGGTCCTCAAACTACGGGCCCGCGGGCCACATGCAAATACAAATATTGTATTTGTTCCCGCTTTGTTTTTTTACTTCAAAATAAGATATGTGCAGTGTGCATAGGAATTTGTTCATAGTTTTTTTTAAAACTATAGTCCGGCCCTCCAACAGTCTGAGGGACAGTGAACTGGCCCCCTGTTTAAAAAGTTTGAGGACCCCTGTTTTAAATCCTTACCAGAAGATTTTTTTCCATTGATTTTTTTAGAGTGGCAGAGAGGGGGAGAAACAGGAGAGAGAGACACATCGATTGGTTGCCTCCCTCATGCACCCTGACCAGGGCCAAGGATCGAGTATGCAACCAAGGTATGTGCCCTTGACCAGAATCAAATCCAGGACCCTTCAGTCCGAGGGCTGATGCTCTACCTATTGCACCAAATAGGCTAGGGCAGTGGTCAGGAAACTGCGGCTTGCAAGCCACATGTGGCTCTTTGGCCCCTTGAGTGTGGCTCTTCCACAAAATACCATGTGCGGGCACGCACGTACAGTGCAATTGAAACTTCGTGGCCCATGCGCAGAAGTCGGTATTTTGTGGAAGAGCCATGCTCAAGGGGCAAAAGAGCCACATGTGGCTCGCAAGCCGCTGTTTGCCGACCACTGGGCTAGGGCAATTGTTCTTACAGCATCCTTTCATATAATGAGCATAGATGTGCTTTTCCCAGACACCTAAATGTGAATTTTTTGGACATAAAAATAAGTTTAAGGATGCCCCACATTCACAGAAATTTTCCTTATTTAAAATAAGAATTGAGAGGTCAAGAATTATATTCATGAAACAAGAAGTAAAAAAAAAAGGCTTCTCATAACTGCTGTCTTGGGTAGAAATCAAGTATTTTATTTAGAGTTCTGAAGATAATGAGGCCAGCAGTCACTGATCTAAATATTAATCAGGATTCTGAATCACCCATTAAAGATAAAATCAGCCCAAACAATAACACATGGTGATTATCCACTCTTCATTTACATGTTCAAGGACAACTGTTCTGACCTCAGGCTCTCCACTCCACCTGACTAATAAACCAATTAACACCATGCCTCTAGGGAACAAAAGCACAATTTTTAAATTTATGCTGATCCATAAATATATTCAATGTTATTAATTTATGCTAAAGAGTTCTTATTTAACAGGAAAGTTTCACATATACATGGTAAAGCACATACATCTGTCTGTAGGTATCACTGAATATACTTTCTCAAGTAGGAGTCAGGACACAGAATGCTAAAGCACAATACATCCCATTAACCCTTCCACTATTGCCTCCTACAATCATTTAAAATTCAGTTCAAGAAAAAGCAAAAGTATAGGAACAGAAAACAGAGTAGTAGTTTCCAGAGATTGCGAGCAGGCAGGATGACAACAAAGTCAGTGAATATATAATTTTAGTGATGGTGGAAATGTTCTGTGTCTTGATTATAGTGGTGGTGACACAATTATATGCATTTGTCTAAACTCACAGAATTGAAAGCCAGAATAAATTTTAACTTATGTGTTGTATAGCTTTTTAAAAAGTAAGAGAAAAATTTTAAAATATTTTATCAAATGCAAAAAAGAAACCCAAACAAAAAACTCTAGCTTTTAGCCCTAGCTGGTTTGGCTCAGTGGATAGAGCATAGGCCTGCAGACTGAAGAGTCGTGGGTTTGATTCCGGTCAAAGGCACATGCCTGGGTTGTGGGCTCAATCCCCAGTGGGGGCGTGCAAGAGGCAGCCAATCAATGATTCTCATCATTGATGTTTCTATCTCTCTTTACCTCCCCTTCCTCTCTGAATTCAATAAAAAATATATTTAAAAAAATAAACTCTAGCTTTTAGATTAGAGAATTAAGACACACTAAGGACCCTGGATAAACAAAGAAGGGTATTATCTGTTTATTCTAGGAGCAAGTTTTGTACTTCCCTTAATCTTAAATAATCTTTGCAGAAAGAACTTTCTTTTTAAAAAATCCAATTTACAAGCCAGTGACAAACATGGAAAAAAGGAAAATAGACAACGCTGAATACATAGTTATTTGATTCCATGAGCTTTTGGGGTAAGTTTCTATGTAAATTAGAATGAATGGTGAACTGATGAAAGGGAGTTTGGAATAGTCTTTCAACTAAAAGGATGGTTCTCAAAAAGATATTTTTTCATTAGCACCTCTGCCTCAAGGAAGAAAGGAAGGAAGGAGGAAAATTTGGTCATAACAATGAAGTACAACTTTATAAGGTTGAGGAGGGAAGAGGATGACATGTGCTTTTCCTTAGCAGTAGGTGTATGATGAATGAAACAGGTTCAACTACAGCACAAATCTATTTCAAAATACTGATCAAGAAAATATATATCACTCCACAGTGAAAAGTTAACCACATAAACCACAATAAATTAAATTGATAATTATGAAGTTAAACCCACCATAACTTATAATAATTTTTCCCAAAACCCAGCAATTGAAAACAAATAGTCAACTCAAGACAATGCTGATAATCTATATAATAAAGAGCCAGGGTCAACCAGACCAGAAGTCAGTACTAGGTTGCCGTGGGGACCCAGCACTGACTACCTAAGGGGCTGCGGATCAGGCCCAGAGAGAGGCCTGCAGAGAGAGAGGCAGGGACTGATCCGTAGCCTCTGTGGCAGCCGTTGATCAGAACTTGCCTCTTTTCCTCTCCCAGCCTGGCCAACAGCCATGCCTCCATTTTTCTCCAGGCCTCCACCAGGGCAGCTGGATCAGCACCGCCTTTCTGATCAGGCCTCGTTGATAGGCCCAGAGACACTGACTGGCATAGAAACTGACCAATCAGAACCAAATCTGGGTGAATGTAAGGAGCCAATGGCTCCCTAGGAGGCGGAGCTTTTGACGCTGACTGGCATAGAAACTGACCAATCAGAACCAAATCTGGGTCAACTGTGAGGAGCAATGGCTGCCTAGGAGGCGGAGCTTTTGACACTGACTGGCATAGAAACTGACCAATCAGAACCAAATCTGGGTCAAATGTGAGGAGCCAATGCCTGCCTAGGAGGCGGAGCTTTTGACGCTGACTGGCATAGAAACTGACCAATCAGAACCAAATCTGGGTCAACTGTGAGGAGCAATGGCTGCCTAGGAGGCGGAGCTTTTGACACTGACTGGCATAGAAACTGACCAATCAGAACCAAATCTGGGTCAAATGTGAGGAGCCAATGCCTGCCTAGGAGGCGGAGCTTTTGACGCTGACTGGCATAGAAACTGACCAATCAGAACCAAATCTGGGTCAACTGTGGAGCCAATGGCTGCCTAGGAGGCGGAGCTTTTGATGCTGACTGGCATAGAAACTGACCAATCAGAACCAAATCTGGGTCAACTGTGAGGAGCCAATGGCTGCCTAGGAGGCGGAGCTTTTGACGCTGACTGGCATAGAAACTGACCAATCAGAACCAAATCTGGGTCAACTGTGAGGAGCCAATGGCTGCCTAGGAGGCGGAGCTTTTGACACTGTCTGGCGTAGAAACTGACCAATCAGAACCAAATTGGCTGGCAGAGGAGGGCAGTTGGGGGTGGTCGGACATTCCCCGAGGGATCCCCAATTGGAGTGGGTGCAGGCTGGGCTGAGGGAACTACCCCGCCCCCCCTGCACGAATTTCATGCACCGGGCCTCTAGTACTCTAATAAAAGGTGAAATTTGCAGGAATTTTGTAATGAGGAATGAATACGCTATATTTATATAAAGCTACCCATATTAACCTTATTAAATGTTAAACCCAGCTTGTTACCTAACCTGATTTTTCTCTCAAAACTAGAGCTTGCACGTTAATAGTTTTTTTTAGTATACTTCACAGTTCAGCAGTTTCAATTCCTGTGTGAACCATCTAAGGAGCAGCCTGACTTCAAGGCCTTGGCTACTGCTGACTGCCAAGACACAGGAATCCAGATGGCCAACTCAAGGATACTGACCATGAAAACCCATATCAGGACCAGCAAGGACACTGCCTACATGTCCACAGCCCCTTCCCTGATCTCTTTGTTTTGCTTTCCTTCTCCCTCCTTATAAAAAACCCTGCCTGCACTGAAATGTTTGGGACCATAGTCCCTCATTTTTCTCAGGTGGTCACTACTTGAATAAACCTATTTCCTTTTGCACTAGCACTTGGGCTCACAATTTTGGCTTTCATTGCAGCAGGCAGCTGACCCTGGATCTGGTTACAATTCTAACTAACTGTCCAGAAACAGGCCAGGTAGGAGCTTGGTGATGCAAACTGTTTATGAATATCAAATTATTGTAACTTGCTAATATAATAACTATTAATGAGTACCCATTAAAAGGTGTGTAAAAAGAATGTCTATGGAGATATAGGAATCATATTTTGATTACTGAACAAGAAGCTAAAGGAAACATACTCAAAGTGTAATTTTTGGGAGTTATTTTAAGGATGAAAAATATAAAAATGTGATCAATTGACATGGGGAATGCTGTCAAACTGTTTAGAAAGTGTCCTGGCATGGTATTTTAACACTTGTAGAGAAAACAAAATCTCAAGTGTCTCTAAAATCTAATCTAAAGATGCTTGGCTATAGGTAGAAAGAACTGTTAACCTTGGCAGGATATTGTCATGTTATAATACTTTAGATAATCATAGCTAACACTCAGGAAGCACTACTATGGATTTGCCCACCACAACTCTAAATGCTCTATCTCTATTGGATCTTTTAACCCCAAGAGTTTAGGGGCCAGGAAGATCAAGAAACATACCCAAGGTTGTACACCCAGCAAATAGTACAGCTGGGATTTGAAGCCAGGAAGAGGGTTTCAGGGCCTATCCACTTAACCACTCTGCTACTCACTAACCCAGGTATTCTAGAATTATTTATTATTTATATATGATATACACATATATCACACACACATACACACACACACACACACACACACACACACACACATATATATATATATATATGTATAGTAGTCCCCCTTATCCAAAGTTTCGAGGTCCCCCTTATCCAAAGTTACATGGCAAGTTTGAGAAACAATTAGTAAGTTTTAAATTGTGCACCAAAATTTCATGTCATCCTTTCCTGGACATGAATCATCCCTTTGTCTGGTGTATTCATGCTATATAACTATGATCTGTCAGTCACTTAGTAGCTGTCTTGGTTGTCAGATTAACTGTTTTTGTTTTTCACAATGCTTGTGTTCAAGTAACCCTTATTTTATTGTTATAATTGTTCTATTTTATTATCAGTTTTTGTTGTAAATTTCTTACTGTGCCTAATTTGTAAATTAAATCTTATCACAGATGTGTATATATTTTTTTAAAAACCCATAGTATAATAGGGTTCAGTACTCTTCTGCATTTTCAGGTATCCACTGGGGGTCTTGGAATGTCTTCTGTGGATAAGGGGAGACTACTGTATATACTTGTTCTCAATAGTTGAGATTGGAATTTATTCTCATTTCTATATCATTCTACATTACAGCAACTGTATATAGATGATATTCATTTTGTCATATGAATATAAAAATTCAGAAGATAGATGAAAAAGCAACTTATTCATTTTCAATGCATGAATACAACAGGAGGCAGAAAAACAGATGTAAAATAAACAGATTTTGACACCGAAGCTCTTGTAGGTGAAGCACACAGAATATAAACTTGGCATCTCAATTCTATCTAAACAATAAATTCCTTAAAATGTTTACAGAAGAGAATACTACAAACATGAGGAGGGGGTATTTCTCAGGGCACTGTCAAATACTAATTTACAGATACATGAATCTTTTCCAGAGTCACTTAAAAGTGTAACATTTTCTCACTTAAAAGGAAGTATTTGGTTTCATTTGAAAGTAGACCAGGATTAGAGTATTTTAAATAAAAGCCATGGGTGTGTGTGTGTGTGTGTGTGTGTGTGTGTGTGTGTGTGTGTTTAAGTGCACTGGGGTAGGAGTAGAGGTGTTCATTTAGAACCTAAAATTCACCTAAGGGAACACATTAACACTTCCTTAGTTCAGTCTAGTATTTGAACTGGTTAAAGCCATCAATTTCTATTCTGATGGTTTAGCACAGCGGTTCTCAACCTGTGGGTCGCAACCCCTTTGGGGGTCGAACGACCCTTTCACAGGGGTCGCCTAAGACCATCGGAAAACACATATATAATTACATATTGTTTTTGTGATTAATCACTATGCTTTAATTATGTTCAATTTGTAACAATGAAACTGGAGGTCACCACAACATGAGGAACTGTATTAAAGGGTCGCGGCATTAGGAAGGTTGAGAACCACTGGCTTAGCAGAAGGAAGTACTGGCTTGGAACACAGGGAACTTGGGCCTTCTGACATGATATAATTGCAGGATATAGAATATATTCAGTCTACCTCTCTGGGATTCAGTTTTCTCATGTGGAAAAGGAGAGATGAAAGACTAGACTTGGGGTAGTGATCACAAAAAACAATACACAGATGATGTATTATAGACTTGTACACCTGAAACCTGTATAATTTTATTAACCAATGTCACCCTAATACATTCAATAAAAAAGAAAAGAAATTTTTAAAAAGGAGAGAAGGAAACAGTCTCCAGGGTTGCAGTCTGTGACTCATTGCCAGGGCAGGTCTGGCCTTACCGGGGTCATAAGGATCAATCTGCTCTGTCAACAGAGATGTTTCCATGGAATGTGAAAGAGGAATAACCTGATGATACATTCACTGAATCTGTTATTTCCAAAACAAACTCATTTCAAAACTTTACTTCGATTGCCCCTAAAGAGTCAATTTCCCAGTAAAATGTGTTGACTGCACTCTACTTCTAATGTAGAAACATATCCTGTTGCTTCATTAAATATCAATGGACATACTAATGTCAAATCCATAAATTTATAGTGATTTTTCCTTTTTAATATCCACAGATATAATTTCACTTCCTGGCTTAATGGGTAATTTCTTGAAGAACCTCTACTGATTTTTATTTGGTTTTTTTTAATATATTATTTTATTGATTTTTTACAGAGAGGAAGAGAGAGGAATGTGCCCTACTGGAGATGTGCCCTCAACCAAGGTACATGCCCTTGACTGGAATCGAACCTGGGACCCTTCAGTCCACAGGCCGACACTCTATCCATTGAGCCAAACTGGTTAGGGCTCTACTGATTTTTAAATGGTAAAACATTTTACTTGGATTTGATAGTGATTTCCTTTCCTCTGTCTTTTAAAAAAGTTTTTGGGACATTTTTTACATGTTCTTTTATTATGGTAGAATACACATACCATAAAATTCACTAACTTAGCCATTTTAACTGGACAGTTCGGTGGCATGAAATACATTCATATTGTTGTGCAACCATCACCACCATGCATCTCCAGAATTGAGGGATATGGGTTGAGAAAAACCTTTAAAAGACCATCCAGCAAGCATGGCACACGAAAACACGCCTCTCTCTTCCTGCCCCTGCCAGGCCCACCTGTGAATCAGAAGCTAAGGCCTTTCTAACTGTACCCACTTGAAAAGAGGTAAGTCTTCCAGTTGGTGACAAGAAAACAAGGGAAAAAGAAAAGGACCATGGTCTGGAGTGAACTTCTTCTGCAATACAGGGAGCGCATTTGTAGGAGAAACAAGTACTACCCTGTTGTTTCCTGGGGCTGCTGGAAACAGCTGCCTCTGAGCACAAACTTGCTGAAGGAACCAGCCAGGCCCCGTTCCCAAGGTCTTACACTTCAAAGGGCAGGGGGCATTTTCACTCCTGTTATCTTTCCCTACAGCAAATATCACGTTTCAGGTTCCCCGTTGCAGTGAAAGGCAAGGTGAGTTGCCAGAGCACCTGTCTGAGGAAAAGCACCCGGGGCCAGGATGTCAATTTTGCAGAAAGCATTCACAATGGATCTGTTCAACCTGATTGCAAATTTCCAGAGCTCAGAGGATCCCCAGATCTAAGTAATATAAACCTTACCTGGCTCTGCGCATACAAAATGCGCACAATACTCCACTAGAAACATCCAGATTGCCAATATTCAGCTTCTTAAAATAAGGACCCCCCCCCCACAACTCTTCTATGTTCCCAGGTTTGTTATGGCATCTTGTATTCCACCAGGGACCCAGGATAAATGCCTGTCATTTCACCTTGAGAAGCTGGGGAACAGTACTGTTGACCCTTGAACAACATGGGGCTTAGGAGGTGCTGACTCCCTGTGCAGACAAAACTCTGCAC
>NW_005871068.1:8571230-8581052 GCF_000147115.1 Myotis lucifugus
CAGAGCATAACAATATTATTGATAAGCATAGTAGGTACAAATGGTAGGGAGAAGCTCTTTCACAGTAGTGAAAGCAAACAGTGGGCAATTATGAAAACAGATTAGGAAAAGTCTGAGAGTTAAATAGATAAATTAGGATTTATTCAGTGGACAATGGCAAGAAACTGAAGATTTCTAAGAATGGTGTCAGACAGTGAATACATTTCTCTAAAACCAGTATAAGGAGCAGTACGACCAATGGAAGGGACCTGGGTGCAGAGGAGAGGCTTGTGATGAGAAGGCCTGAAAACAGTGTAAGAGAGGCAATGAAAAGGAATCAAACAAGACATTTCTTTCCCTTAAAAATAAAAGCAAGCCTGTCTGGTGTGGCTCAATGGTTGAGCATCAACCGATGAACCAGGAGGTCACAGTTCAATCCCAGTCAGCATATACCCAGTTTGTGGGTTCAATCCCCAGTGTGGGGTGTGTAGGAGGCAGCCGATTGATGATTCTATTGGTATCTCTCTCTTTCTCTCCCTGCTGCTCTGAAACCAATTATATATATATATCTATACATAGATTGATAGATATAAAAGCTAATATGCTAAGTGTCTGACCGAGCGGTTGACCAACCGGTTGCTATGACATGCACTGACCACCAGGGGGAAGATGCTCCAACTGGTAGGTTAGCTTGCTGCTGGGGTCCAGCCGATTGGGACTGGGAGAGATGGGGCCAGACACCCCTGGAGCCTTCCTATGGTCCCTCCCTGGCCACCAGCCCTGATCGGCCCCAATCGGAACTGGGCGAAATGGCCCTGATGGGCCCCGATTGCCAGCCAGGCTGAGGGACCCAACCCGTGCATGAATTTCATGCACTGGGCCTCTAGTATATATATATTTTTTTTAAAAAAAAAACTACTACTTACTAATTTTTCTTCTAATTCTAGATGTTCAAAGGGGAAAATTTGGAAAATACAAAATAGGAGAGAGAAGAAAATGAGAACCACCTCTTACCACTATTAATATCTTGACTGATGTCCCCCAATCTCATGAAAGACATTCCCAAGACCTTGAAAACTGGCTAGCCAGGGCACATTCAATCAGTATGAGAGGATGGACTGAGTTCAAAGTTTTGACACTGAGGAGAGAGGGCTGCTACTACAGAGACAGAGGCGTATGGAAACAAGAGATATGAGGTTAGGGAAGAAGGTGAGCATCCAGCAAAAGGGTATAACGGGCAGACCTGGACCAGACTGGGCTCCTCATAAGGGGACAGCACTGGGGAAAGTGAAGCTTCTGTTAAGTGGCCCCTTCAACCAAATTAAAGAGAGCCAGGGACTCTCTTACTCATTCCCAACAAACACACCCACTCAAGATAATTATGTGGTGATAGAGGTGCCAATAATCAATACAATGGCAATCATATTATTACAATATGTATGTATCAAATCAATGTGATGTACAGGAATTCCTCACTTAACATCATCGACAGGTTCTGTGACTTTAAGCAAAATGACTTATAATGAAACCAGTTTTACCACAGGCTAATTGATATAAACAGAGTTAAGCTCTGGCCGGTGTGGCTCAGTTCATTGAGTGTTGTACCATGCACCAGTTTGATTCCCGGTCAGGGCACATGCCCAGGTTGTGGGCTTGATCCCTAGTACAGGGCATGCAGGAGGCAACTTATAGATGTTTCCCTCTCACATCAATGTTTCTCTCTCTTTTCCCTCTCCCTTCCTCTCTCTCTGAAATTAATAAAAACATATTAAAAACAAACAAACACAAGAATTAAGTTCCTACAGCATCTCATCAACATTATAGGGTAACAATGTTGAACAAACCAACATTATTTGAGGACCTGCTGTACACCTTAAATTTACAGTGTTATATGTCAAATATATTTCAATTAAAAAAAGAGAGAGAGAGTTGGCAGTGAGGGTGGCAGTGGCTGCCTGATGATGTTGGCAGTAGCACAGTCAGCACAGTGTGGTGACAGGACAATGGCTTCAGTGGTCCTGAAGCCAGCCCAGCTTACTCTGCAGGAGGGACTGTCTCTGAAAAGATGGCTGCAGGTTTTTTTTCTGACCATTACTCTCAATCCAAGTCACAACACACAAACACACACACACACACACACACAAAACTACGTATATATACTAATTCATACATATGAATGTGTGTAAGAGAGTTTCACAACTAGAACTCAAAAACTAATTGAAATAACTAAAGAAAAAATACTTAGGAAAAACAAAACACATCATTCAAGCTGTTTTATAATTGGATTTTTAATAACACACCAACATGAATCTGTACTACTGTGGTCATTAGTAGTCACTGTATGAAAGTTACTTGTGTCTATATTCTGGAGTAGAAATATTGATGCAGCAACATGCAAGAAAAAACTCTAGAGGTAGGGATAGTCTATTCACTTTTTGGAAGATGTGAGTATGAGGTGAAAATATGCATTTATTTCTCTATACCTATTTTAAAGTTACAGCTAATTTGCCACAATTTTGTCAACACAAGCCAAATAGTATATACAACTCTGCATGAGTGGGCGGACTATATGTGCATTTAGTCCATTTGCCAAGTCAATTATTGAATGAATGCTCAGAATGCTTTAAACATCCAAATATTCACAATGTTCTGTCCAGGAGGCCTTCTATAGTTTTAGCCTAGTCTGTGGTCAAAGACTACAGGTCTATCCCAGTTATCTCTATGGCTAGTTCTATTGGTAACGGGATTAGAATAGATTGAAAAACCCCATGCTAATACAACCAGCTCTCAGCATTTAAAAAAGAAAATAAGAACACTGTGACTAATGTAATACTGCAAATGTCTGACTCCTTCGGTGCTGGTGGCATTACAAATAGAAACAACTTTTGACAAAATGCGACCTGGTAATATGTATCAAAGCCATAAAACTGAGAGAAACCAAGATGGCGGCATAGGTAAACACCAGAAATTGCTGCCTTGCATAACCACTTCAAAAATACAACTAAAAGACAAAACGGACATCATCCAGAACCACAGGAAGGCTGGCTGAGTGGAAATTCTACAACTAGAAGGAAAGAGAAAAGCACACTGAGACTCAGAGGAGGTATGGAAGAAAAGTGAAGAGGTATGGAGGCGCACGCAGAAAAGGCTGGCAACTGAGGACGCAGGACGCGGTTGTCTTTTTCAATCGGGTGGGAGACACAAGCTCCCGACTGCTCTGAATTCCAGTTCCAGGTGACTCTCTGGGGACCCAGACTCATACGGGGAGAAACTGGACTGTCTGGCATAGGGCGGAACTCGAGGGCGGCTTTCTCTCAGAGGTGCTTGCAGTGATTACCATGGGACACTGAGACTCAGGGCCTCTTAGGGCGGGGCAAAGGATCAACCATAGCTGTTTGCTCCGCCCTGTTGATTCCCTGAGACCCCACCCCACCCAAGCTGTGGGCAGAGGCTTTTGCATATGAATGGCCTGGTCCTTTGCAATCTAAAATTACCTAACAAACTGCAGCTGGGTCAGAGAGACCCAGAACATCCAAAAGAAGGCCCAAGGCCCCACAGCAGCTTGCATTGCTTCACAGCTGGGCCTCATCTGGGCACCTCCAAACCCCAAACAAAGAAGAGGAATCTGTAGATCTCTCCATAGCTCCTGCTGGGTAGCCTCAGGCAGAGGATAAATTAGCACCTGCTTAGATCCAAGAGCCATTGTACCCAGTGCTCAGAGTGGGACCATCCAGATGACAACTCCTCAGATCCATAAGGGACACACTCAGGGGGCAGACTCAGTGAGCACCAAAGCCCCACTGAAGCATGTCTTGCCCCATAAGAGTGTCTCCAGCACAGAAGTTCTCCCACCGTAGACACAGCTGATTCTCACAGCCAATTGGCCTGGAGGTCAATTCCTCCCAGTGATACCTACAACACTCAAGGCTTAACTACAACAAGACTGTGCACAAAGCCCACAAAGGTAATTGGGGAGGCTGAGCCACTGGGCCCTATAGGACACCTAGCACACAAAGCCACTCTATCAACACAGGGAAGCAGCCAAAATGCGGAGACAAAGAAACAGGTCACAAATGACAGAAATGGAGGAAAGCAAACTACTGGATATAGAGTTCAAAACCACAGTTGTAAGGTTTTTCAAGAATTTTCTAGAAACCGTTGATAAATTTAGTGAGACCCTCGAGGATATGAAAAAGGACCAACTAGAAATTATGCATACACTGACTGAAATAAAGAATATTATACAGAGATCCAACAGCAGACTAGAGGATCACAAGAATCAAGTCAAAGATTTGAAATATGAAGAAGCAAAAAACACCCAACTGGAAAAACAAAAAGATAAAAGAATCCAAAAATATGAAGATAGTGTAAGGAGCCTCTGGGACAATTTCAAGCGTACCAACATCTGAATTAACGGGGTGCCAGAAGAAGAGAGAGAGCAAGATATTGAAAACCTATTTGAAGAAATAATGACAGAAAACTTCCCCTACGTGGTGAAAGAAATAGACTTACAAGGCCAGAAAGTGCAGAGAACCCCAAACAAAAGGAATCCAAAGAGGTCCACACCAAGACACATCATCATTAAAATGCCAAGAGCAAAAGACAAAGAAAGAATCTTAAAAGCAGCAAGAGAAAAACAGCTAGTTACCTACAAGGAAGTACCCATAAGATTGTCTATTTCTCAATAGAAACTATGCAGGCCAGAAGGTAGTGGTAAGAAATATTCAAAGTGATGAATAGCAAGAACTTACAACCAAGATTACTTTACCCAGCAAAGCTATCATTCAGAATTGAAGGTCAGATAAAGAGCTTCACAGATAAGAAAAAGCTAAAGAAGTTCATCACCACCAAACCAGCATTATATGAAATGCTGAAAGGTATCTTTTAAGAACAGGAGGAAGAAGAAAAAGGTAAAGATAAAAATTATGAACAAATACACATCTATCAACAAGTGAATCTAAAAATCAAGTGAATAAAAAATCTGATGAACAGAATAAAGTGGTGAATATAATAGAATCAGGGGCATAGAAAGGGAGTGGACTGACAATTCTCAGGGGGAAAGGGGTGAGGGAGGTGCAGGAAGAGTCTGGAAAAAATCGTATACCTATGGATGAGGACAGTGGGGGGGGGGGTAAGGGCAGAGGGTGGGTGGAGCCGGTGGAGGGGAGCTATGGGGGGAAAAAAGAGGAACAACTGTAATAATCTGAATAATAAAGATTTAGTTTAAAAAAATAACCTTCAGCCACAAAAAAAAAGCCATAAAACTGTTTATATCATTTAGTCTGGTAATCTCACTTTTTAGAATTTATCCTAAGGAAAAAAACTTCAGTCAAAAAAAAAGAGCTAACTGCAAAAAGATGTTCATTGCAGCATTACCCACCTTATAAAACAAATAGGAACAACCTAAATGTCTATCCATGGAGTGTTCAGGCATTTGGAGGAAGAGAGTGTTTCTGGGGGCACTGATTATGGTGTGGAAAACACAATGGGGCAGGACAAGAAAGAGAATGGACAAGACTGTGTTGAGCTACTGATGGGTATTAGCAGACGGTAATTGATATAAACAAGAGTTAAGTTCCTACAGCAAGCACGTCAAACTCAAAGGCTAACACGGGCCAAATAAACAAGGTTTAAGTTTACGTGGGCCCCAAAAAAACAAAAGCTTCAATTTTCATAGAGTCGTAGGTTTATTTCGATAGAGACATGCTGAATACAAAGGGCTGAAATAAATGAGTCATCGTTAACATAAAATAATAGAAACATCGATGTGAGAGAAACCCATCGATTGGTTGCCTCCTGCACAAGCCCCGACCAGGGCTCAGGCCAGGGAAGAGCGTGCAACCAAGGTATGTGCCCTTGACCAGAATCGAACCCAGGACCCTTTGGTACACACGCAGGCTGATGCTCTACCTACTGAGCCAAACCAGCTAGGGCCAGATGGAGATTTCTTTTCCTTCCTCTGCACTGTCCTCTCTCCCTGAGACCTGGAGTTCCAGAAACCTCTGCAGACAATTTAAAAAGGTTTCCAATATCAAAAATCCCCTATCTATCTGCCTACAGAAGAGCTATATAAGCAATGAACGTTCTGTGTTTTAAAAATATCTATACTAATAATAGAGAAATATGCAAATTGTCCAGGACACTGTCACAGTAACAGTAACGACCAAACAGCAGACTGCTTGGGACGACAAGGCCAGCAGGTGGGCTAGTGAGGGACGACCAAATGACTGAACAGCAGGCTGCGTGGAGCGACCAAACTGCATGGGGCAACCAAGCCGGCGGGGGGGTTAGTGAGGGACGACCAAACGACTGAACAGCAGGCTGCGTGGGGCAACCAGGCCGGCAGGGGGGTTAGTGAGGGACAACCAAACAACTGAGCAGCAGGCTGCGTGGGGCGACCAGGCCAGCAGGGGAGGGCAGTTGGGTGCGACCGGTCGGCAGGGAAGGGCCTAAACTGGCAGTTGAACATCCCCCAAGGGGTCCCAGATTGGAGAGGGTGCAGGCCGGGCTGAGGGACAGGGACACCCTCCACCCCCGTGCACAAATTTCATGCACCAGGCCTCTATTCTAAAATATAAAACATTAAATATGTTACTTAAGAAGGTGAATAACTTACAAACTGGAAGCAGCTTCTGACACTCGGCTCAATGTTACTGCCCCCAAAGGATGCAACTTCACCCAACTGTCTTGGGATTTGGATGGAATCATGCAGGAGGAGGCCCAGCCTGCGCTGGTCACAAAATCCTGTTGAACTTGCCACTTGCTTGAAAAGGTCTACAAAAGGAAGAAGAGAATCGCAACAATGAAAAAGCAGCACCAAGTAAGTGCTAACAGAACCCAATGGCCAACTCACTTCCAGTACCAATTCTCAAGAGTAGCCAATATTCCCATAGGGCAGTTACTTCTACCGTATGTTAATCTAGACATTTAATATTTTTATGGATGAACTACAGCCTTCAAGAAATGAGTTTACATACAATCCTGACACCTGAAGTTTTCCTAAGTCAAAATCCTTTGGGAAATTATGTTATGTATAGGATATAACTACTATAATAAAATAAATGTTGTAGCATTAAGAACCATAAGCACCATCCCCTTTGGACATCAGAGATTCAAAAATGTATCAAAATTGGGACTTCTTTATGAAGCCATCAGATCACTGAGTTTCTTGTATGTGTTCCCACAGGATGCTGTACATATTTGTAATTAGCTCTCATCACTTTACAGTGATTCAATAGGTGGCTGTCTTTTTGGATGAAGGGGGTATCTCCTTGAGAGCAGGGCCCTTATCTTGGTCAACTGTGTGCCGGAAATATCTACAGTAGAACAGTTGTACCTGCAGAAAGCAGGTGTCCAATACAGTGGGTTCATGGACTGAATGAACATACCAAACACTTGCAATATGTTTTATTCTCAGAAATAAAATCATCTTAATCACACATTGTATTCAAATAAAAGTTGCCCAAAAAATTAAATCTAAGAAAGTTTTTCCTACTCATAAGCATACTTTTTGTTTTTAATCCTCACCTAAAAATATTTTTACATTGACTTTTTTAAGAGAGAGTGGAGGGGAGGGAGAAAGGAGTGGGGGAGGGAGGGAGAGAGAGAGAGAGAGAGAGAGAGAGAGAGAGAGATGAGAGCGACAAATTGATTGGTTGCCTCCCATATGTGCCCTGGAGCCTGCAACCAAGGTATGTGCCCTTGACCGGGAATTGAACACTAGATCCTTCAGTCCAAGGGCCAACACTCAAACCACTGAGACAAACTGGCTAGGGCTCAGAAGTACACTTTAAACTCTAAGAAATTAAATATGTTAGTGAAACATCTAAGATGGCAATAACCAAAATGAGACTGCACACAACCACTTTTCATCATCTATCCAATACATACACATAGATTTTTTTCAAAATTATGAATTATTTTCAAATATCCCAATTTGAAGTTAATATTTCGGTTTCACCAACCTCAAAACACATTCCTGCATAGTCGTTATTTGAAACACAAACTTGAAGCTCCCTTGATGATTCCATTTAGTATTACAATGTGCTGTTTCAACAATAGCGTTGACACGATTAGATTATTAGCTAACCTATAATAAGTAACTATAATACTTAAAAGAGGAATAAACACAGAAAGATTCTATTTTATCCAAAATATGTTCTTAAGTGGTTAACAAAATCTGTTCAGTTATTTTCTCCTAAAAGGATGAGAAAACTTAAGTGGAAACTACATAAAAGTGAGAGCTTGAAAGGCCTGTGTATTTTTTGGCTTACTCCTAGGGGGGAAATGAGCAGTAGGACACAGAGTGGCTTTGGAGGAATTTAATCTCTTTTATCTCCTGCCTGTCCTTAAACTCAGCACATCTCCTCATCCCTGAGAGGCTAGGCCTTGGGGGAAAAGAGAAAAGACAAAATAGATGAGGTTTCTTTAATATTCCTACTGAAAACATTTCTTACAAGCATTTAAAGGGGAAAACACATATGGTCCTTCACAATGGGAATGAATGGTTGCTTAGTCATCTCAACCATCACTCCTCTAGTGTTTGCTTTTAATTTGGATTGACAGATTTTTAGCAGAAAAACCCAATGGCTAATCAGTAGGACATTCTATAAGGTGATATTTACCCTATAAAAAGTGGCAAGCTATCTGTCTCTCCAATAATAAAACGTTAAGTCACATCACAGAATTGGCTATGTCAGTATACCTTGCAGTAAGATGATTATAAAATAAACAATGCTTCTAAAACATGAATGCCAGGCAGTAGTCTTTAAATAAGAATCCAAATACTAGGCAAGAGCATGGATTAACCTTTCACATTTACTTTCCTGACTTATACAAAGGGGTTAGGAAATCAGGTTTTATCCCCTAGGAACATGTGTTTTATTCAGACACAGTCAACGTAATGCAAAATAATACTTGGACTGGAGAAGATAATCCTCATTCTCTATTTAAATACCTGCAAGCTAATGTTTGACAGGGAACAGCACAAACCACCTTTTATGACATTCTAAAAGCAGTTTTCTATCTTACACAAAGAACTTGCTGTCAAATAAGAACATATGTCATTCCCCATCTAGAACTGAGGCAATTAGCCAATATTACTAAAAGAATACAGAGTTAATATGCATGACTTACATCTGTACTTGTCTTCCAAGTGTGCTTTACACAGAGAAATGATGCCTGTTTTAAAAGACAGGACCCGGATCCTCCCCGTTCGTCCCCTATTATAAATAATCAAATCAGAAAACAATTATTGATTTTTTACTAGATGGTAAACACTTTTCAGCTAAGAAAAAAAATCATTGGATACGGGAACTCAATTGACCACTGTTTTATTAAGATTAAGAATTTTTCTGAGTTCATTATCTATTTGGAGATGACTTAAAATGTGATGGAAATTTGAACAACTCGAACAATGAATATATACCAAGTATTCAATTCTTAAAAGCCCTTACTTGAATTGTAAGAGTGGCTCTACATAAAATAGGAAAAATATCCTTCTAGTCATCCATGGAGAGACACCTGGGTTTAAGTCGGTAAGTGGATGAATTACTATTATGCACTAAGCTACTTTGGTTATTGAAGCCCAAGAAAAATTACCAGCAACTCGCTACTCTGCTCTCTTCAAAACTCTTTCAGACTTTCATTACACTGTCCGTATTCAGAAGAAAATTAACCACTTCAGGCCATATGACACATAATATGAAACATGAACGTTTATCTCCACAAGAAAAATATGATACGCTATTAGCTTCAAATATATGATCTTAAAGAGCAATTTTAAAATAACCTATGCTTATATATATATATATATATATATATATATATATATATATATATACA
>NW_005871068.1:8581152-8671130 GCF_000147115.1 Myotis lucifugus
ATAAAACTGAAATAAAGCATTCCACTTGACACATTTATTAAGTTCATTAAATCCATGGGAAAAATTTTAAATAATAAAAATTTTTCATTTTGTGAAAAATGTCTTTCAATAATTTTCAGCTTTTGTTATGGAAAACAACTGAACATTAGATATTGGTTTTCAAAAAAGTAGACTAATTCTTAATTTAGCACTTTGAAATTACAAAGGATAGGTCCCAGTTGCAGGTTATTTTTGGTGAACAATATGCTCAACTTTCAACTGATACAATTTACTAAATCTCTTAGTCAAACAGAAATCCTGGATTCTAATGCATTAACAATATTACTATTGTTGGAAGATTTTCTTATCATTTTCTACTCTTTAGAAAAGGCAAAACAAATAAACTTAGTACAGTAACTCAGATCTTCAAGGAAATAAACTGTACTCAAAAAATTTTCAGGCAGGTAGAAATAAAGTTATATATTCAGAATCCATTCACATGTCATCTCCAGAGAAAACAGTGCTAAAATATATCTGAGAGAAGACCTGAATACAAACCCTTATCAAAGCAAATGTAAGGGTAATCCACAATTACAGGCATGGTAGATACCGATCAGATTTCAATAGCCAGGTGATCTTAAAATTTAAAAAGCAATACCTTCTAAAAAATAACAAAGAAAAAAGCGTATACATTTTAATCCAGGAGGTGTTGGAAATCCACCACAAAGGCAAAAGGCAAAGTAGTTGATTGCAACTCCTTTTCAAAAACCCTCCAAGATTTCCAAATGGGGAGATGTTCTTTCTGACATGGGAAATGAGGCATGTAATAATTCTGATGTCTAAGAATTCAGTCAAAATTAAGACCAAGTCCTTCTGCTACCTTCCTCAACTGTCTTCATTAAGCTCAAGACAAAAATTCCAACTGGGGATCTCTCCTGTGTGCAATCCCAAAGAAATAAACGAGTGCTATCTAAGGAGTGATGAATGGAGGTCCCATTGAAACATTTCTCTCTCTCTCTATTTTTAATTCAAAACTTCCTTCATTTGAGGAGCTGAGTTTGCTGAATTAAGGGCTTGTTTTCATTTTCTGTGGCTTATCAACTCATCTCTTGCAAAAATCTCCTGAGTATTTGGATCTGGTGACAGGTTCGGCAGCATCTCCAGGAACACATCTGCCAGTGAGAGGAAGCCACCCCCAAAGTAGATGGGGCGGGGGACTCAAAACACACAGGCAACAAAGGGAAAGGACCAATGGCTACATGTGGAGTCATTGAAAAAAATTCGTATCTCAGGGTTTTGTTTGTTTTCTAATCTGAAAACAATCAATGTCCTAGCTCTTACCTCCTAGCTTGTCAAGACAAAATAGTTTCGGTTCCAATAAATGCAAAAATGATTTCTCACAGGGACAGCATTAGGTCACACAGCTTCATGAAACTTTCAACCTGAGGACCATATTTCTAGACTGGGGCCCTGTTGTGCTGCTAATTAAACCGGCACCATTCTGCCCACTAAGCCTCCTGTGACAGAGTCTGAAAGACAAGCTTGCTGTACGTACGTGTCATAAACATTCAGCAGCCAATTGAGACACATATCCACGCAGAGAGGGACGTTGACCAGATTGTTGTGCTCTTGCTCCAGGCGGTCATAAATAGTGGTCAAACAATTAATGATCTGCAGGATGTCCATGGGCTGGTCATTTTGCTTGAGGTTGTGCTGATCCAAGGCATCACATGCGGCTGACAGGCTCAAGAGATCCACTGCAAAAGCCACAGAAAATCACAAGCGATTCAAGGGGGGGAAATCCTCCTTTCACTATTTTTTCTTTTCCTTGGAGAATCTGGTAGAGATGTCTCATACCCCTTAGTGAACACCTAATCCGAACCCTACGCTCTTTTATGTATTTATTTGTTATTTTTCAATTACCATTGACATTCAATATCATGTTGTATTAGTTTCAAGTATACAGACTTAGCCTAACCAATCATATACTCTACAAAGTGGTTCCCCGATATTTCAAGTATCCACCTGATCCCATACAGACTTCAAACCCTACCCTCTTTTATTATTTTTTAAATATATTTTTATTAATTTCAAAGAGGAAGGGAGAGGGAGAAAAAGATAGAAATATCAATGATGAGAGATAATCACTGATCAGCTGCCTCCTGCACATCAAGCTTGCAACCCGGGCATGTGCCCTGACCAGGAATTGAACCATGAGCTCCTGGTTCATAGGCTGACACTCAACCGCTGAGCCACGCTGGCCGGGCAAACTCTACCCTCTTTTAAAGTGTTTTGTTTTCATCCTTCAGCTCTAAGTTTGCCGACTTTGATGAGCATTCAGGATCTGAGGTTGTTCTCACATGTCACTGGCATTGACTAGATGAAGATGTGAGCAAAGAGACAGTTCCCATTTTTAAAGTATTGGGAAATATTTGAGAGTTGAGGGGGCCTATCGAGTTCTACATAAACCAAGTCATTTTCAAATGAATAAGGAAAAAAACTATTTTACTAGAGATTTTGAAAAAATTCCTGACCATATTTTCTTGTATTAGTATTAGAGAAGGTCAGTTTGATTAATCTGTATGGTTAGGGTTGTGTAAACTCTATTTCCAGTTATGCATTTATAATTATTAAGCATTTTTCTCCTTAAAATATTAGTCACCTCACAATCTTTCTGCTACCTTAATATTAGGTGAAAAAAATAATCAACTTCACTAAAACTTTCCATAGGCAAACTAAAGTAACTGCACAATCCATCCAAGCGATTTCTTCTTTCACTTTCAGATTGTATTTTACATTGTACTTTTCAAATCCTCTAAGAACTTTGAGTGGCGGGGCGGGGAAGAGGGACGGGGGTGGGGGGGTCCCTTGATGTGAGGTGGTATTTATTCATATGCTGGAAGACAAAAATTTAACAGAAGTGAAATCTCAACCTTGTCCAACATCAGCATATTGCATGCTTTATTGAAAAGTGCACGAAAAGATGCTTTTTTTTTTCTAAAGCAGGCTTATTAGGCAAATTGGAAATGCAACAACATGCTTTTATAACACCTTATACACCTAAGCTCTGGTCTGAATTCTCAGTCCTTTGAGAGAAAGAATCAATGGTAATTAAGTAAATTTCTCACGCATCTGGGGTGGGGGGCGGGGGGGGGGGGAAGCAATACAATGATAAATGTTACTGCAGCTAAACACCGGCCAACCCAGTCTATAAACAGCTTGCCCAAAACTAAGCAGATGTAAATTTAAGGCTTTACTGTATTTCACCAGCTATTTGTGACTGGTTCTAAGTAAATGTTAAGGAAAAAACAAAATAGTGGTTAATATCCTATGTAGGTTAATACCTATGTAGTACATAGTTTTCACCTTAAAAAAAGGAAAATAGTAACTTTCCAAGTTTCCCTAGAAACATGACCTGGTGGTGGGAGCCGGGGGGTCTTTGTTTTTCATCCCGGAGAGCAAAGCTCTGTGATTCCTTTACCAATTTCCCTAGAAGGCCCTGGATGAGCACTCATCCTATCAAGGCAAAAGCCGTTGGGGAAGAGAAAATTTTTTCTGTACCCTTCTAAGTTCTTCTGGCTAGTCTAAGAATTAAATTCATATGAAACAGATTAACAGGAGGAAAAAAAGATATTTAATTTTGTGTAAATGGGGAATCCACATAAACATGAAAATTCCAAAGACAGTAAGGCAAAATGAGGTATAATTGTCATTCTGGAGTCTGGACTAAGGAGAAGGAGGTAGAGGTTTGGAACTTCAAAGGGAAGTGAGGCAATTCACAGGAAGATAAAAAGAGTTAATGTTTAGTAAAAACATGTTTGCTGGGCCATACAGAAACTGTGGGACACAGAGAGGACTTTGATCGAATGGGCCTTGCTAGGTTCCTCCCTATCACACCTACTTCATATTAAACGAATAGCTCCCTGCCTGGAGCAAATCTATCTAAATTCTTTTATGCAGTTAGGGGCAAGGTCAAAGGTTCTTCCTGAGTCTGTGTTTTCAATGCAAAGTATTCCACGTGACAAAGAGACACATTTTGGGGTGGAGAGTTTTGCTACTCTACAGACCCCCCTCCTTTTGCTTAAAAATACTTTCAAGATAATGACCTCTTTACACGGAAGCTGAGACGTTGCTTAAAGTAGCAGAAAGGAACATAACTTGATTTGAGAGGAAGGCAGGTAGAAAAAAGAATAAAGAATTTTAAAAATAACAATGAAAGCACGAAGGAGGACACAAGGAAGCAAAGGCGGAGTGGGGACTGCATGGGAGACTGGAGAGAGGTGTAGAGAAAAAATAACTCAAATTTTCATTTTCTCTTCTATGGGCACAGTTTCAGGCGCAGGTAGTGAGAGCACTTAGAAATTCAGCCCACCATTTCCATTAGTGGAAGAGAGGAATAGATTTCTTCTAAACACCAACATTCCTAAGATGTTTCTTTATACACTGAAGGAAGCTATGGGAGGTTTGAAGTTTATTATTTTCTTTTGTTACTCTGCCTTAATCGTAATAAATATTTTGCTTTAGACCTAAGGACATAAGAACCAACAAGTGAGAATTTTTAGACTCACTTTTGTATTGAGTCTAATTTACCATTGTGATGGAAACATACACACTGACAGCAAAATTGCATGAATTTCTTTTTATCGGGTCTACTCTTATCTCTGTACAGGTGAATGGGTAACACGCAGAATAGAAAATTTGAAGTATAAATAGCTCTGGAGTGGAGCAAAGAAATTGCTCCGAAATAACAGGAGCAGAAGATGACATAGTTAGGAAATAAATACTGTGCAGTGTGCTCCGCTAAAACCAGATGTGCTTAAACACAAGTACAATCCATCACAGAACATTGGAAAACACACTTCCCAAAACAAACATATCAAACAGAATTCCACTTTCATGGAACAATTTTTAAAAGACATCTATTTAGGTATGCATAGCTGGAACTATGGGGCTAAAAAGAGGTGAAAAATCAATAAGGATGATTTAATTGCTACACAGATATACACTTAAGTGTCCAAAACAAACATCTTATAGAATATATTAAGATTTTTTGATGAAACATTAAACATAATGAAGCCTCAACAAGCAACCAACAGACATAACTTTATAAAAATTATCTTTGTACCTCAACCTAGGAATTCCCACTTGGGAGGGGGAATATATATCCTTTAGTGCATATCCTTTAGGGAATATATTTTAAAACTACATTAAAACCTAAGTATGTTCTAATATACCCTCTCTTTTTTTAATATATTTTTATTGATTTCAAAGTGGGAGAGGAAGAGAGAGAGAGAAACATCAATGATAAGAATCACTGATCGGCTGCCTCCTGCACACCATCTACTGGGCATTGAGCCCACAACCCAGGCATGTGCCCTGACTGGGAATTGAACTGTGACCTCCTGGTTCATAGGTCGATGCTCAACTGAGCCATGCCAGCCGGGCAATTTTTTTGGTCTTTTACAGAATCATCGGCTTTGAGATCTAGAAGGCCCATTTAGAATCATTTTGTAATAGAGAAAATGGAGACTAGAGATAAAAAGACTTGCTGACACCCAGGTTTCCGGATTCCTCATGGAGGTACATACTGAAAAGCAGAAAGGGTGTCGCAGAGGGTGTCCTCAGAGACTATACTGAAAAAGAAAACCAGTCTTCATTCCCTACTAGTGATAACAGTAGAAAAAAGAAGCACCAAAAAGTTGGTTAGAATAAGTCCCATGGTGCCAACACAACTCCAAGCTCATCCCACAGGTAAACCTGAATACTCTATGTTAATATAAAATAATCCTGTAACCTAATTGGTGTAGACAGAAAAGGAGGTGGGTTATGATAGGATAACTGCTATGTTTTGCTGAATTTTTTTGCCCAGAGGAGGCTGTTGTTGATGTCACACCAAGTCACTCTATAGGCAGCTTACACTTCAGGCTAAAGGACTTTCCAAGCAAATGGAAAAGTCAATGTACTTTGATGTAGTTATCTGTGCTGTGAGAGTTAATTACACTCTGGAGTAGGCCTGAGATGCTTTGGTGAAAGAGCTACATAATGCAGAAGTGACTTTTTGTGTTGATGTGTAGACATGGGTTACAGGTTATCACTACTGTTTATTGCTAGCAGTAACACTGGCCATTTTTACCTAGTCTCAGCGAGACCCATGGAGGCCACTGTGCTTGGGACTGGCTACGTAGAGAAGAATAAGCCCAGGTTACCAGCAGGCTATCAGGAACCCTGTCTAAGACATTTAATATGTGTTCCCTGGTGTCCAAAATGAAATCATAAGTGGTGGTTCTTGATCCAAGAGAGAAAGTGCATCCTGGTGTGGCCCTTAGAGAGGGAGCACTTGGAGCTTACACCTGGCCTCTCTGGACCTTATGATGTGGTTGTGATACATATCCTCATTTTTATGTTGTTGGTATATTGTAGCGTTTGCCTGCAATGAATTTTAGGTGGTTTATTAAAATTTTTTTAAATTGATTTCAGAGAGGAAGGGAGAGGGAGAGAGAGAAACATCAAAGATAAGAGGGAATCATTGATTGGCTGCCTCCTGCATGTCCCACACTGGGGATCGAGCCTGCAACCTGGGCATGTGCCTTGACCTCCTGGTTCATAGGTTGATGCTCAACCACTGAGCCACACTGGCCGGGCTGAACTTTGGGTTTGTAAGCATTGGTTTTTCTAAAATATATTTTTATTTTTTAAATATATTTTTATTGAATTCAGAGAGAAAGGGAGAGGGAGAAAGAGACAGAAACATCAATGATGAGAGAGAATCATTGATTGGCTGCCTCCTGCACGCCCCATACTGGGGATCGAGCCCACAACCCAGACAAGTGCCCTTGACCGGAATCGAACCCGGGACCTTTCAGTCTGCAGTCCGAAGCTCTATCCACTGAGCCAAACCAGCTAGGGCAGTATTGTTATTTGAGTTCTGTGAGTCCTCTTCAGCAATGGAGCCCTAACTGCCACTGCCAGTGCAATTAATATCAGAAGTGAAACTGTCTAGAAGACCTCCAACTCATTCCTAGCTAAAAACATGGCTAAGACGTTTAAAAAAGAAAACGATGATTCTGATAAAAGGGATGAAAGTGAACCATTGCTGGTTGCCAAGCTACCTATGGTTTGAAGTAGCACAGGCTTTGAAATTGGTTATTGATAAGACAACTTTCCAGTGGCATATGGAAATGGTAGAACCTGAACTCCAGGAGCTGAACAAAATGGATTAGGAGGACACTGCAAACTGATGGCAAGTCTGCTAAAATTCAATTCCTTGGATGCATTAGCAAAAGCTCAAATAAGCTCAGAATCTCCTTCCACTCAAATTCGCCCTCTCTGGCCTGCAGGTGGAGTTCCGACCAAAGGAACCTGGGCAACCATCACTTTTGATAAATGGGCTACACCAGTGAGATCAATTACAATTAAAAAGATAATTCAACTGGGAAACTTGTAGGTGTTTCCTACTTGCCCACAATTTACTTTTTCTTTTTTTATATATTTTTATTGATTTCAGAAAGGAATGGAAAGAGATAGAAACATCAATGATAAGATTGAGAATTACTGATTGGCTGCCTCTTGCACACCCTCTACTGGGGATCGAGTTCCCAACCTGGGCATGTGCCCTGATTGGGAATCGAACCGTGACCTCCTGGTTTATAGGTTGACGCACAACCACTGAGTAACACTGGCTGGGCACAATGTCCTTTTTCAATGTCATACCTAGTAGTCCCTGGACTGAGGCTACAATTAAGAGTCTCAAAGGCTGGTAATTTTCCGAAACAAGATATTACGGCTCTTAGTTGGAACATAGGTGCAAGAATTCTGCAGGGATTGATGGAATAGGTTGCTCCTTTTCGACACCTCGCCTAATTGGGGCTAACTGTCACAAATGTTTTGTTGCCTACAGGACAGGGTTAGCCCCATTTTTCTGTACTTATCCAATCTGAACCCCAACCACTGGGAAGAGACTGAAGGAGGAGCCCTGGCATATCTTATCTTCTCATCTTGCCATAAGCTAAATACGGACTAGCCCAGTGGCTGAGCCCAGGGGACATAGTTTGTGTGTGGATTCAAATTTACAAGGAAGTAAAAGGTAAGACTATTGCTGAAGGTAAGAAAGCAACCAAATGGGTATTTAAAAGGGAAAGTTGACATAATGTTGGTGCCCAGAAAGAGGCTTCAACTAGAATGATATGCTCCCTTAGCGGTGATTCAGACACCCTTTTTAAAGAGCCAAGAAGTGAGGAAGACAGCTGGCCAACCTACTGAACACACTGGAGGAAGAGATGGGAGTTCTGACTGTGACCATGAACTCCGTGGAACAATAGTAAACTGGCTATGTTTTTTAGTTCTTGTTTCTGTTATTAAGGACTCGTGTTGGAAAGGACTCTGTGGGAATATTTACCCAGTCATATACCAGTAGAGAAAATACTGGTTTATAATAGTCTGAATAAACATTGTGTGGACATTAATTGGAATGATGAAAGTTTAAGAAATGTCTTGGGCATACAGTAGAAGGTTTATAAGCTATATGTCTCATCTGTCATAATATTATGTGTAAAAATATAGCTATTTGCCCCATTGCTATATGAGGAAAGCCTCATATGGCTGGAGGGGACCATTGGGACACCTGGATCACTGAGGAAGAATTAAGTTTAATTTGGTAGCCCTACTTGTTGAAATTGAAAAGCGAGAAATTTAACATGGATGGTTAGAGAAATTTCTGTGGCATACCCAAACCAAAGTCTGTTTAGGAGTGACTGCCATTTGTATGATGTTAGTCTGGGAAAGTCAACACTTTGCATCTCAAATTCATTTCCTAGTTATAATCAAGATGTTAGTACACAATGGCAACAACATGTCTGGTGGGCCAAAGACCCCCCGAAATAAAGGAACCTTAGGAGAATTAGGAGCTGGGTGAAGACCAGCTGGCCAGGTAGAATTTGCTTTGAATGAGAAAAGACAAACTGGTGGAAAACACCTCTTAGGGCAGCGGTTCTCAACCTGTGGGTGGTGACCCCTTTGGGGGTCAAACAACCCTTTCATAGGAGTCGCCTAAGACCATCGGAAAACACATATATAATTACATATTGTTTTTGTGATTAATCACTCTGCTTTAATTATGTTCAATTTGTAACAATGAAAATACATCCTGCATATCAGATATTTACATTACAATTCATAACAGTAGCAAAATTACAGTTATGAAGTAGCAACGAAAATAATTTTATGGTTGGGGGTCACCACAACATGAGGAACTGTATTAAAGGGTCGTGGCATTAGGAAGGTTGAGAACCACTGTTTTAGGGCAAAGAGAGCACTTTGAGGGCATCCAATTCCAGGAGGAAGGTTAAGGATGGCAAACTTCCTAGAATGATGATCAGGAGAACGGAACCAATGATGACTGGAGAAACCTACAAGGCGCTCCTTAATAGCTTCCGCACCACAACCGAGGGCCAACCATTCCCTCCCTCGTGTGCACCTCATGGCTATTGTACAAGCTTTCAACAGGACTGCAGTGCTTTCCCTGGAAAAGAGATGTGGACCCCTCTCTTTGGACATCATTATCTGTCCAACCAGATAAGCTGAGATAATTCGTTGGGCTCTGTGCTCAAGATGTTTTGAATTATGAAATAACAGAGACCTGGCCTCAAACCTATCTGGAAAAAATTGTATGCAGTATATGGGAAAAGTCGATTTGGGGGCGGGGGCGGGACAAAATAATCACACTAGCCTCTCAGGCCCCCTTGCTGGGAGGCAGTCTGTGGCTGTGAAGGCATATCCTGCCTTTAATGCTATTGCCCAAGTAAAGCCTTTTCCTGTAAGACTGTAGATTTGTAAGCCATGTTATCATGGGTCCTGTGAGTCTTCTTTAGCAACTGAACCCTATCTAATGCCACCTTAGTGCGCCCTCAAAGGTGAGGTACATTTACTAAGAAAGGAGCACATTTTTCACCTGGTTTGTCGCGGTGAGGATGTACCTTTATTCAGACAGCTCCAGGCTATCCAAAATCTCTCTACTGTGCGATTTAGCTGCTGAACAGAAGCAAATTGTTCTCTGCTTCTTATTTGCAGGGTATTTGCCACATTTATCAACTGCAGTATATTCGGTCCTATGGTTTAGAGACAGTCCACCACACACGGGTTATACTAAACTAAATACACGTACTTTGTATAAATGTATTTTTACTTCTGCTCTTAGAAGTTGGCTATATTTTTAATTTTAGAAGCCACGCACCTATAACATGTCATCAGAACTACAGAAAGAGAAAGAAAAAAGCTTAGATTATCTTCTTCATAACTTTCAATGGGGGATCAGTGATACGAACCACTTTATGAAATCGTTCTTACCTAGATTTTCTCTTTCTCTCTGCTTTTCTGTCCAGTTTAATTTTCATTCACAATGCATTGAAAAGCAAGATGGAGTCATGTAACTCTAAATTGATTACAAAGTGGGGACATTTATAGGGCCGTGATGGTGTTCTTGATTTAAATGGCAAATTCTCTATGGTGGTTAAAACTGTGTTATTCGGGTTTCTGCCATACTGGAGCTCTGCTGTGAACTAAAAAATAAAAATAAGACTGCCCGGCCGGTGTGGCTCAGTGGTTGAGCATCAACCTATGAATCAGAAGGTCATGGTTAGATTCCCAGTCAGGGCACATGCCCAGATTGTGGGCTCGATGCCCGGTAGGGGGCACACAGGAGGCAGTGGATCACTGATTCTCTCTCATCATTGATCTTTCTCTCTCTCCCTCTCCTTTCCGCTCTGAAATCAATAAAAATATATTTTTTTAAATAAGACCAAGTTAATTAATGGCAGGAGCACTGCTTATTTTCTAAGGTGTATGTAATTCAAACTCTTCACTGGCATCAGGAAATCACTGAGATAACATCATTAATTTTCATTAAAGTAAGAGTTAGTAGAAGGGACCTTTGGTTGGAAAAGCTAGCCAGAACTAGTTTTATTTGCCTGTCCCATAAACAATGGCTCTTTTTCATGGTTTGCAGGCATAGAAATGACAAAACAGGCAGGAAGAGAAACCCAAGTACATATAAAATTAAGAGGAAATTCTTCCATCATCTACTGAACAATTAGTTAAGTAATATGACTACACGTGTTTTCAATAATAAAAGGATTGGTGAACTCTTCATTCTATATTCATACTATACATGGAACTCTTCCTACCATTCTTGAGAATCCAGTACTTAATTTAAGTAAATACACCCTAATTTTGCTAGACCTGAATCTGTTTCAAATATAAGAAAAGTCATTCTCAGAAAGAAACTGCTGATAATTTCAAATATGTTTAAATGAGAAAATTCTCCATTCTACATTCATGGCTTAACTTTATTACAAGGTTATAACCTCAAATGGCTGAATTTTTTAAATAATATCAAAACGCACTGTTTCTCCAAAGTTTATTAGAAAATTTAAAATAAATTGAAATGATAGACGATGAGACAAACATGTGAACAGATTTTTTTTTTTAAATATATTTTATTGATTTTTTACAGAGAGGAAGGGAGAGAGATAGACAGTCAGAAACATCGATGGGAGAGAAACATCGACCAGCTGCCTCCTGCACATCTCCCACGGGGGATGTGCCCGCAACCCAGGTACATGCCCTTGACCGGAATCGAACCCGGGACCCCTCAGTCCGCAGGCCGACGCTCTATCCACTGAGCCAAACCGGTCCTGGCAATGAACAGATTTTTTAACAGGAGAACTGAATAATGCCTAAATCCAAGGTCAAAAAGAACTTTATGAAAAGGGACAGTCTTTTTTTAAAAAAATACATATTTTTAATGATTTCAGAGAGGAAAGAAGAGGGAGAGAGAGAGAAAAAACATCAATGATGAGAAAGAATCATTGATGGGCTGCCTCCTGCATGCCCCACACTGAGGATCAAGCACGTTCCCTGACCAGGAATTGAACTGTGACCTCCAGGTTCATAGGTTGATGCTCAACTACTGAGCCACACCGACCAGGCTGAAAAGGGAAAGTCTTTGTAAGATCTTCCAAGTTAGTCCAGAGTCAGCTGAGCATCTTACAGCAGCCCCAATCTGCAGGGCTGCAGTATCACTCCAGGCATACTCAGCAGTCAGGAACCTGATGGTTCTGCCCCAGGGTGGGCAGAGGACAACTGCTCAAGAGAAATGAAGATGTGGGCAAAGTGATGTCTGTCAAGTCCATTTGGGTAGAAGAAGCTATGAATTCTGGTGGAACCTGGTAATTAGGAGGTAGAGGGATCAAGAGCCTAACTGCTCGGGGAGGTAGAAGAAGTTAGTGCAGAAGTAATTGGAAGGCCAAGAAGCTGTGGTCAGCAAGTAGCATAGCTAAACCATTATTTCAGGACTGGAACAGTTCCAGCTGATTAGGTCCAGGAGCTGACCATTTGAGTAGATGGCAGAGGTGGAGCAGGATGTGAATCTCCATGGAGATGAAATAGGAAGTTAAGGAACTGAGAGGCTACAGTGATGCATGAATTCTCCATGCCAATGCTGAAGTCATCCAGAATTGGGGCCAGTACTGGGGAATAGAGAAGGACCATGAACCCTGACTGCCAAGTCTTTGGGAATGAGGGGGTCTTACCAGGGGGTCTGTGGAGGGCAGCAATAAGATGGTCAAAGAGGGTCACTGGCAAGAAAAATGGAGAAGAAACATCCTAAAAGTGGAATTATTTGGAAGGAGAGAGTAGGCTTTTCTTCTTAATTTTGGTCTCTCCAATGCTTAGCAGAAAGCCTACCACAGAGTAGGGTTGAATATGTTTTCATGGAATGGATGCATGACTGAAAATAAATTTAGGTTTTTATTTCTCCAGCTTATAGTCTGAAGTTATCATTTTTCAGCAATATCACTGCCAAGTTTAAGTGGTTGTAAAGGGCTCTCCAGGCCTAGGATTTCCATAGGGACCTGTTAATGTCCCAGAGCTGGAAAGAGGCAGCTTGGGGTGGGGCGGAGTCAGCAGGCTGGATAGAGAAAGCTTTCTGCCTCTTTTTCTTTTTCTGTTCCTGTCCCAGAGATACTGCTTTCCACCGATAAAAGGGTAATTATGAACTGGTTATTGTGAAGTGCTATTGTATACTAGAAGCCCAGTGCACGAAATTCATGCACTTGGGTTGTGGGGGGAACCATCAGCCCGGCCTGTGCCCTCTCACAGTCTGGGAGCCCTTGGGGGATGTCCAACTGACGGCTTAGGCCCGTTCCCACCATCACCACTGTGCTCACCAGCTGTGAGCCCAGCTGCTGGATAAGCAGTACTCCCCCTGTGGGAGCACACTAACCACCAGGGGGCAGCTCCTGCTTTGAGCGTCTGCCCCCTGGTGGTCAGTGCACGTCCTAGCAACCAGTCGTTCCACCATTGGGCTGAAACCAGCTCTCTGACATCCCCCAAGGGGTCCTGGATTGCGAGAGGGTGCAGGCCAGGCCAAGGGACCCCACCGGTGCACGACAGGGGCCGGGGAAGGACACGGGAGAGCTCCAGGGTGTGTCTGGCCCATCTCGCTCAGTCCTGATTGGCCAGACCCCAGCAGCAAGCTAACCTACTGGTCGACTGTCTACCACCTGGTGGTCAGTGCACGTCATAGCGAGCAGTTGAGCAGCCTTAGCATATCATTCACATACTACGAATTGATTGGTTAAACGGCCAACCGGACACTTAGCATATTAGGCTTTTATTATATAGGTAGTGTATTCCCAAGAGATCCTTAAAAGTTCAAACTTTGGCTCAGTGGATAGAGTATCGGCCTGCGGACTGAAGGAGCCCAGGTTTGATTCCGGTCAAGGGCATGTACCTTGGTTGTGGGCACATCCCCAGTAGGGGGTGTGCAGAAGGCAGCTGATCGATGTTTCTCTCTCATCAATGTTTCTAACTCTCTATCCTTCTCCCTTCCTCTCTGTAAAAAAATCAATAAAATATATTTTTTTAAAAAGTTCAAACTTTGGTTTAGATAAGGCAATCTAATATTACAACTGCTAGTACTAAATACCTTTCAATAGGAGGACATAATTCAAGTTTCATAAAGATAATTCTGGATACCAGTGCCACTAGTTGGAAAATAAGATTATCAATATTTTAGTGATTCAAAATCAGTAGCTGAAGAATGGTGCCAGGAATGATTCTAAACAATAGAAAATAGTCTAGGTAAACATTAGGCCAAAGATACTTTTAAAAAATGAACTCTATGTTACAAATGGACTTGTGATAGCGTCTTTTCCCTGTCTCTCCAAATGAAAATACCTCAACAGGCCCTGACTGATGTGGCTCAGTTAGTTGGAGCGTCATCCTGTGCCCTGGTCAGGGCACATACCCAGGTTGCAGGTTCCATCCCTGGTCAGCACTTGTACGGGAAGCAACCAATCAATATTTCTCTCTCACATCAATGCCTGTCCCTTCCTCTCTCTTTCCCTCCCTCCCTATCTCTCTAAAATCAATAAAAACATATCCTTGGGTGAGGATTTTTAAAAAAAGACAGAAAATACCCCAGACCCACTTTTTTAAATTTAATTTTTTATTTTTTAAAATATTTTTTTATTGATTTCAGAGAGGAAGGAAGAAGGAAAGATAGAAACATCAATGATGAGAGAGAATCATTGATCTGCTGCTTCCTGTACACCCCACACTGGGGATGGTGTCCACAACCCAGGCATGTGCCCTGACCGGAAATCGAACCCTGATGTCCTGACTCATAGGTTGATGCTCAACCACTAAGCAACACCCACCAGGCTATTTTTTATTTTTTTATTTATCTTTATTGCTGAAAGTATTACAAATATCTGCTTTAATGGGTTTTTTTACCCTCACTGACCCCCTTCTCCCCAAATTCATTCCCCCCCTTTTTTAAAGCAAAGAGTAACTATCAAGAGTAAATATCCAGAACTGGTAAAATACTCACAGCAAAGAGCCTTCTGCAGTCTTCGGAGTTTCATGGCAGTCCTATAAGCCGAGAACCTGACATTATTCAGGTCAGCTGGAGAAAACAAAGGGGAAACACAGATCATTTGTTATTTCATCAGAAAGCACAGACAAAAAGTCACAATAATTTGCCAACAATAACAATGACAAAAATAGGCTAGGGAAAAAAATCTTGCATATGCCCCAAGTTTTGGGAAGTAAAATTATGCCAATATGGGGAAATTAATAAAAACATCTTTTTTTCTCTTTGATAATCCAGACACCCAAGTTCTACGAAGGACTACAGTGGACTATTCTGCAGGGTTTTCAGGCATTTTTTTTTCACACTGTAATCCTGGTCTGATTGTAGTGACTCTTTGCTACACAGGATTAAAGAGAACAAGGAATATATTATTGAAACAACCATTAGAACTTAGCAAAAATCAAGTGGCAACATAACATTTTTTTCTGATTAGAAAATAAAAGTTAAATATGCTCACCATGGAAAAATTAGAAGTTAAAGGAAAATATAAAATCAAGTAAATAAGTCACCCATGGTCCCATTACCCAAATATATGCACTGTTAACATTTTGAGTATTTTTTATCCAACATATATGTGTGCGTATGATGTACTTGAAAATATAATTGGGACTAAAATAAAGATCTAGTTCATATTCTAAAGTGTAATCATACTAGTATTCAGCACAGATGAACAGTTCAATGATTTCTGCTATTGCGGTTTCTACAGTCACCTGTCTATCAAGCTCCAACTCACCTAGCTGAAAGCTATATTTAGATGATACCCTTACTCAAGTCTACGCAAGCCTTGATACACCCTGGGCAATATTTCTTTTCTAGAGTTTCTGTATATTTATGTTTCAGGAACCCAGCTCCAAAAAGCTCCTTGAAAACAAGAACCCTGTCTCCTACTTCTGTCATATTTCCCAGTAACTTAATATCTGACCGCTCTCTGAAAAAGCAGGTCTAATACAGCTAGGGGACTGATTAACAGACTGAATGAATAAATGAACAAAAGAATAAAAGAAAGAAAAAAAAACATACTAGCAAGTATGATTGCCATAATTAATTGCACCCACAAAACTGTTTATTTTTTTAATGTTTTGATTTTTAGAGAAGAAGGGAAAGGAAGAGAGAGATAGAAACATGGATGAGAGAGAAACATCAACATCAATTGGCTGCCTCCTGCACACCCCCTGCTGGGGATCAAGCACACAACCCTGGCATGTGCCCTGACCAGAAATGGAACCAGCGACTTCTTGGTGCATGAGTCGACGCTCAACCACTGAGCCACACCGGCTGGGCACAAAACCAATTCTAATTGGGGGTTAAGAAAGGGAAATAATTTAACCCATATCCAAATCACTTGGGTCAACATTATTAGCTTTATGGCCTTTGCAGAGACCAAATATAAAAACCTAAATTGAAATTAGGGGGAAGAAAAACAATGTCTGTAATTTACTCTAAAATATTCAGCGTAAAAATAAAAGTAAAAAAGACTGACAATACTAAATGTTGGCAAGGATGTGAAGCAACTGGAATTCTCATACAGTTCTGGTGTGAATGAAAAACAATATGACTAGTTTAGCTATTTCTTATGAAATTAAACATATGTCTATCTTATAACACAGCTAGTTTACTCCTAGATGTTTACTGAAAATAAATACATGTCCACAAAAAGATGTGTACATGAATGCCCATAATAGCCCCGAACTGGAAACAAACCAATAGAAGAATGAATAAACAAACTGTGGTATAGTCATACAATGGGATACTACTCAGCAATAAAAACGAAGTAACTACTAATCATGCAATAATGTTAAATGATCAGAAAAACATTATGCTGGGTAAAAGAAGCCAAAAACAAAGAATAAATAGTGTTTGATTCTATTTTTATTAAATTCTAGAACAGGCAAATCTCACCTATAGTGATAAAAGGCAGACAGATGGTAGCCTAGTGTGATATGGGGTTAGGTAACTGGCCACAAGGAACACAAAGGTATTTTTTAGGTGACTGAAATGTTATATATCTTGATTGGTGTAGAGGTTACACGAGTGTATACATTTGCCAAATGTCAAACTGTAGTCCTGGCCAGAGTGGCTCAGTTGGTTGGTCGTTGTCCCCCACACTGAAAGGTTGCTGGTTCAATTCCCAGTAAAGGCATAAGCCTGGGTTGCAGGCTCAATCCCTGGTAGGGGACATGCAGGAGGCAGCCAATGGATATTTTGCTCTCACATCAATGTTTCTCTTTTTCCCTCTCCCTTTGTCTCTAAAAATCAATAAAAATATGTCAAAAACAAAACAAAAACAGGAAAACCTCAAACTGTACGCTTAGAATGAGTGCATTTGATTGTGTTTAACTATGCCTTAATAAAGCAGATTTTAAAAATTAAAAAGAAAATCACACCGACAATACAATATGATGTATGTGTGTGTTAGGTAAAGCTACACTGCAGAGGTGGTCAGTTGTTTTAATCAAGAATGTACACTCCAGGGGTGGTTGGCTAGCAATTAATCAAAAAGCCTCACTCTAGAGGCAGCCACTGGAAGTGCTTCAGCTATATTTAGCTCCTATTATACCAGGGGTATCATTAATTATCCTAATTAATGTTAGATGGGCTTGCATTGGTGGTAGTAGTGGTTTGCAAAATAGGAAGACTATATGAAAAGGTTTAGAACCATCCCCGGCCCTTACATTAACTGGGTGTGAGAAGAGTCTAGCAGGCCCCCACCTTTAGAAATGGTGCTCTAGGTCTGACTCCAAAATGTCCAACCATGGTTCATTGGATTCTTGGTTGCCTGAATTCAATGAGATGGCTCACAGAATCCTGCTGTTATAGCAGGGGTTCTCCAACTTGAGTCATATATCAGAATCATCTGGAGGAGTGTTAAAAATACAGATTCCTGGGGCCTGCTTACTCCCAGATTTTTTGATTCGTTAGGTCTGGAGAGGGCCTGAGAATCTGCATGTCTAACATGTTTCCAGGAGATGCTGCTGCTGATGTCCAGGGATCACTTTAAGAACCACTATGTTAAAGGAATGTGGTTAGAGGTGAGGCAAAAAGGCAGAGCTGTGACTTCATTGTACCTTTGGCACAGGTTTTAAGATTGTTTTGCGTCCTGTGGCTAATAAATGTTCCCATGTGACCGAGTTTGTTCTGAGACTTGTTTTCATTACAAACTGGCATCCAAGATGGATCAGAGGACAGCCCTTACCTACGCCTAGCCACGGGTGGCTACCAACGCCTACCAAACAGAACCCTGTAACCTTGTGGGTCCTTGTATCCCAAAGTGTGATTCGAAGACCAACAGCATCAGTATCTCTTTGGAGCTTGTTATAAATGCAGAATCTCAGGCCCTACCGGGATCTATGAATCAGAATCAACATTTTAACAAGATTTCCAGGTGATTCATATGGACTTTCTAGTGCAGTCAAGTATTTAACTGTACATTTTAATAAAGTCCAAGTATAACCTCTGTATAGATCTGTGTTGTCTACTGTTGTTGCATCTGTCTACATTCCATTTTGTGGGCCTTTAGAAGATTATTTAATGGCTATTATAGTCAATTAGACCAAAAACTCACTTCTGGAATATGTTTGTGGGTCTCTTATTTATGATGAACACCAATAAAAGTTATTCAATAAATTGCCTAAAGGTATAATGAAAGGCTACAGATTCCTTCTCTTTGAAGTGAATTAACATTTCCCTGGACCTTGTTCTCTGCCAAGTAGAACTTGATTTACCTGGGTCCCTCTCCCCAAGACCCATGGTTCTTCCATTGTCTCTTTTCCTCAGTCATTATTGTTTATCTTTTTGGGTGGTCTCAGCTAACTCATGGTATGAGCTGCCTTGTGGTACTAATATATGAGAAACTTAATTCCTGTCCCCCCTTCCAGACTGGTGTTAATACTATTCACCAATATTACCACACTTTCCCTATACTTCCTAGTGCAGAATTCTTTCTCACACAGTTATAAATGATCCCCTTTGGCTCTTTATAAAATAAGCAACAGAGAGACACAGAAATGCATTTTTTAATCAAGAACAGATCACTTTGCCCTTAACATCAGCCTGTAGCAGTTTCCAGGGACTAGGCCTCCAACTCCAAATTTCCTTTCATTCATTTACTTATAAAAAAGCGTGGAGCCTGAACTATGGGCCAATCAAGCATCTTGGCAGAAGATACAGGCTAGAAACGTTCTCTTCCCTTCCCCTTTCTTTTTAATCCTCCTTTTTAATTGCCTCTTAACTCATTGGTCTAGTTTCCTACTATCTTCTTTCTTTCATAAAGTAATATCTCTCTTCTGACCCCAATTTTTCTCTGCTTTCCAATTTTCCTGGTTCTATTCAGAATTCAGAACAAATGCTCTAAATGAGGTCACAGAAGCTCTGTCCTGTCCAAATCTCACAGTTCATATGAAGAATTGGCAAATTCCAGGAGCTAGAGATCCAAATGGGAGAGGCAAGGATGATCAGATTCTTTCAGGGTGTGGGTTCACAGTGGAATACTATCAAAGACAAGCATCTGGAACATTCCAGCTCTAGCAGTGTTCTTAGCTTCCCTAAAGCAGTTCAAACTTGCTTCCCTTCCAAGTCCTAATTGTGGCACATTCTGCCTCAAGTTAATCTTCCTTGACACCTTTTTCGGCATACCCCCAACCCACTGCAGAGAATAAGCCTTCTGCCACGAGATTTCTATGCACCAGAGTCCAACTTGTTCTCAAACAGTGATTCAGGAATACCAGAAAAAAAGGAGCAGGAAAAATGCCTAGTTTTCATCCTACTGCAACAGAAGCTATACAAATATATATCCAGTCACCATCAGTGAATTGCAATGGAGTGCTGGTGCCCTAAAAGCCCTACTCAAGGGAGTTAACCATCTGTGTTGTTTGAGTCTGCATGTGTTGCTAGGAATCTGTAGCACCACTCCCTCTGGCTTACAGCTGGAAGAGATAAGTCTGCCTTGTGAAAGTGTGTAGGATGCACGCAGAAACCTCAAGATGTGGTACAGCTGTGGACAATGTGACATTGTCCTGGGCTGAGGCTGGAGCTGACCTTGTAGCTAAAGTATGCACACAGAATAAAGCTAACCCTCCCCCACGCCCCAGCCCCCCTGGGAGGCTGGACTCCACTTTCCCTGGGAACTGCCTTTCCAGGACTCTGATCCAAGTTGTAATGAGCTCCCTCGCTCTCACAACCGGAACTTGAGGAGTGAGACTCTCCAAGAAACAAGTTACACAAGGTTTCCATGGCAGCTGATAGAAAGCATACTTCAGAAGGATAAAAATGCTGAACTATATATTCCTCTTAATGACTTGAATTCTTTTATCCAGGCTGCTTCTAGCCTAAAAATAGAGAAATCTAGAAACTTGAGGAACAAGGGCAAATATAGGCCATCTACCCTTTCAAGTTGAATCACCAGCTAGTTACTGAAGTAATGGTCCATTTGACTTTCATTTGGAGGCACAAAACAACTAATAGGGTTTTCCCTCTTTGTTTAGCCTATGATTTTCTCTTGACTTTGGTAAATATTTCTGTTTTACAGTTTTTAATTTCACTCTCTGGAAGGTAATGGGGGAAGGTGTCAAATCACCAGAAAAGAGAAGTGACCTGATCAAGTTAGTAATAAATCTACATATGTTGGATATGCTCTTGCAAAAATAGTGAAAACCAGCATTTAAAGTCATGGGAGCCTGGCCGGGTGTGGCTCAGCAATTGAGCATCGACCCAAGAACCAAGAGGTCACCGGTTCGATTCCCAGTCAGGGCATATGCCCAGGTTGCAGGTTCAATCCCCAGTGTGAGGCTTGCAGGAGGCAACTGATCGATGATTCTCTCTCATCATTGATGTTTCCATCTCTCTCTCCTTCTCCCTTCCTCTCTAAAATTAATAAAATATATTAAAAAAAATAATAAAGAAATAAAGTCATGGGAAATTTTAGACAATATTAAAAAATAAATAAAACACATTAGCCCAGCCGGCATGGCTCAGTGGTTGAGCATTGACGTATGAAGGCATGGCTCAGTGGTTGAGCACTGACGTATGAACTGGGAAGTCACAGTTCGATTCCTGGTCAGGGCATATCCCTGGGTTGCTGGCTCAATTCCCAGTGTGGGGCATGCAGGAGGCAGCTGATCAATGATTCTCTCTCATCATTGATGTTTCTGTCTCTCTCTCTCTCCCTTTCCCTTCCTCTCTGAAATCAATAAAAATATTTTTAAAAATAATAACATATATATATATAAAAGGCTAACATGCAAAGTGTCCCCTTGGGAGTTCAACCAGGAAACCGGGAGTTCAATTGCTAGCTATGATGTGTGCTGACTACCAAGGGGTGGCATGGAATGAAGGAAGGCCCTGGCTGGCAGCCGGGGAAGGGAGGCCCCGGCCAGCAGCCAGAAGGTCCCGATCGGCCCTGATGGCTGGCCAGACCTAGGGACCCTACCTGTGCATGAATTTCGTGCACCAGGCCTCTAGTTATTAACAATAGGAAAGGAGTAAAGGGAAGGCCAGACATTATAGGCATGCTCCCTGCAAAACACTGGGGTAAGGGACTGGACAAAGGGAAGATAGACGCATGCCCAGTAAAGTTGGGGGGACTAGTGAAGGTGCTTGCTGTCAATCACACCTGGGAACAGAGGTCATTGGCCAGAATGGGCATGGCCACTGCAAACCTACAAAGGTTTGGGATACTTAACCCCCTAAACCAGTGATTCTCAACCTTCCTAATGCCGTGACCCTTTAATACAGTTCCTCATGTTGTGGTGACCCCCAACCATAAAATTATTTTCATTGCTACTTCATAACTGTAATTTTGCTACTGTTATGAATCGTAATGTAAATATCTGATATGCAGGATGTATTTTCATTGTTATAAATTGAACATAATTAAAGCATAGTGATTAATCACAAAAACAATATGTAATTATATATGTGTTTTCCGATGGTCTTAGGCGACCCCTGTGAAAGGGTCGTTCGACCCCCAAAGGGGTCGCGACCCACAGGTTGGCGACTCACAGGTTGAGAACCGCTGCCCTAAACTAAGGAGCTTGCTCTCTTGTGCTCTTGGTTCGTCTTGGCACACTTGGCTCATGGCTCACACTTGGTTTCCTGGCATTCTTCCATGTAGCTCATGGCCATGTGGACCCCCACACACAATGGACTGCAACTAGCCTGATACTACACCAGCCCCAACTCCAACATGGGAAGGAAACTCTGGACACTGGCTTTGCTTCTAGCTCTACTGAATCCCCAGATACACTCCTCCTATGACTGGACTAAGGGAAATGGAACTTTGGAAACCAAGGGACTTAATTCCATGCAAATAAAAATCACCCGTTCTCCCGGTGAGTCTCAGAAAATTCTTTTTCTCAGGGTATCATAAGAACTCTACCCCCAGCAGTACCCAGTGGGGAGGAGGACCCCCACTTCATCAGGTATCACATCTATCTATAATCCTTCCATCTACCCTTTCAATATCTACTGAGAATGCAAACATAGGGAAACAAAGGCCAGGCAGGCAGGCTTGTCTGAGAAAGTGAAGTTTAAGCAAAGGGTGATGGGAATTAACCAGATGGATGAAGAGCAGGAAAAGCAAAGCAGAATAAAAGGTCAGCCCGTGCAAAAGAGGCTCTTAAGCAAAGAGCGTGGACCATTAAGAATCCTAAGAAGGCTGATGTTGCTGGAATTACAGAGAACAAGGAGTAAGAGTGGGCCCAGATTAGGCCTGAAAGGTAGGCAAGCAGAGGTCCATTGCTGGGCTCTGCACATCATGTTAAGGATTTGGGTCTTGGGACTTCCAGTTAAACATGGCAGATGGAAGACTCATTTCTCTCTCCTTATTCCTGAAACTGTACTAGGATGACAACAAAAGGAATTAAAAATAACATCTACCCTCCAAAAAAAGAGACAAAGCTGGAGAGGAGATGAGAACAGAGGAGTTCCAGCACCTGGGAAGCTTGGAAGATGATCTGGTGGTAACTGATTTAGGAGACCAGAGAAATCCCAAGCCTACATTAATGTGAGAGAAAGAGGGAAAACTAGGGAGAAGGGTGTCTAACAAGAAGTATACCAATAGCCCTTGCCGGTTTGGCTCAGTGGATAGAGCGTTGGCCTGCGAACTGAAGGGTCCCAGGTTCGATTCCGGTCAAGGGCACATGCTCGGGTTGTGGGCTCGATCCCCAGTAGGGGGCGTGCAGGAGGCAGCTGATCAATGATTCTCTCTCATCATTGATGTTTCTCTCTCTCTCCCTCTCCCTTCCTCTCTTAAATCAATTAAAAAATGTTTTTTAAAAAAGAAGCATACCAATCTATATAGTCAACAAGTCTTAGAAATTAGAAGCTCCAGGTTCCTCTGAAGGCTGTGATGTGGCTGAAAATACAAGGTTTGGTTGTGATTTGTTAGAGCCCTAAACACCTTCTCCAGCACCCCACACAGCCAAGCACCCCAGCCACCTCCTGCTTCACCCTGACAAAAGGCTGGAGGTTTCATCTCAGGAGAAGCTGTGCCAGACATAGGGGCATCAGGAGCAACTACGCCTAGGAGTGTTAGTTAGATAAGGCACTGAAAACAGAGGAATTGAGGGCCACCCTATACTGAAAGCACATACTGCAAAATCCTTATCTTCATTGCCTACTCCCAAACTCCATATTTAGTCTGCCTTTTTTTTTTCCTGCCATCAACTCATTGCAAAAGCTCTTCTACCTACGCAAGTCCTTATTTGCCATCCTTATCATTAGAAGGAACTTTAATCAGCAAGGTCACTACATTGGCCCTCAAACTCTGACCAGCCTTACTTGTCAACTTCTTCAAGTTCCAATTATAACCATACCAAATCAAGTCAATGCTCATTCCTTCCGGTCTCCCTCTTGACAGGAGACGTACAGTCAAGTCACACAGTCCACTCTCGTGACTGGGATGAACAATGTGATTCCCTTTCTTTGACTCAGAACCTTCAGACGCCGCTCTCCTGTGTTCATCAATGCTACAAACGGGCCACTCAACTACTGGCAGAAGTAGCAGAACTTACAAACTTAGGCCAGTCCCCTTCAACTCGAGTCTACGCTTCATGAATTAACCAGTCGTACCCTCCCCCTCTTCAGAAGTGAACACATTCCTGATTCTCACTCCTTATAATAAAGGTGAGGCATTTAAAATGATCAAATGTGACTTAAGTTTTATACCTGCGCACAGGTTTTCATATAACTGAATTCACAAATCATTTTAAAAATCTGTGCCCTGCCCAGCAGGCACGACTCAATGTTTGAGCGTCAACGCGTGAACCAGGAGGTCACCGTTCCCATCTGATCAGGGCACATGCTCGGGTTGCGGGCTCAATCCCGTGTGGGGTGTGCAGGAGGCAGCCAATCATTGATGTTTCTATCTCTCCCGTCCCCCTTCTCTCTGAAATCAATAAAAATATATTTTAAAAAAATCTTGTCCTAATATGTGTTTTGTTTTGTTTTTTAAATTGGAAAAGCATGCTTTCTTTGTAATATGGTTGACGCTACCTATTTCAAATCTAGCATCCCTTCTCACAGTTGGGAGAGTTTGTGGAAAACCAACTTTAATGATGAAAACAAAACAGCAGTAAATTTCCCCTTTTCCTTTAATGCCAGCCTCACCTTTGTCATTTTCCAGTTTTAAAACAGCTCAACAAGATCTCCCTAAATTCCAGCATTCCTACCCTGGCCTCCCTCACATTCTCAGTTTGTTTCTCCACCCTTATCTCCCAAGATTTCAACATATGATCTTTTACCTAAAATTCTGATCTCCTCCCATTATTTCTCCAGTAACCACAGAGGAGAGGTCACAAACTGGCTGAATTTAGTCTGAAGACTGGTTTTTTGTTTTTGTTTTTGTTTGTTTAACTGGTTTTGGCTCACATGATGGTGTTTAAAATTGATGAATGATTTGCCAATCGTTAAAATCTGGAGATTTCCCATTGTCTTGCTTTTCTCAAATGACAACAGGAAAACCTGAGGCCCCTTCAGCACTAACAGAAGCTTTTCAAGTTGTCCCAGTTCCCACCCTTCCACCTTCAGTCATTTAAATGACCAATTAGCCCCAGGAGGCATTTTTTTTTAGATTCTGGCCTCAGCCAGACCACTTTCTGATTCTCCCCCAAATTTCACATTTACCCTCCAGTTACACTCTTTTTCTGGTCCTTGTCAAAGCTCTTACTGTGGAGTTCCTCCAATAACTAGCTATTATCTGGCTTTCACTCAAATTACTCTATGGAAACAGTTCTAACTGGATTTTCCAAAAACTTTCCGGCTATTAATTCTTTGGACTCCACCTTTTGCTAATGCAATCAAACTAAATGATTGTGCCACCAAAAACACTGTCATAATCCACCTACTTTTCCAGTACAAGAATGGATGGGAAGACAGAACCAAAACCCCTGATCAGTTTCCTGACTACATTTCATTAAGTGACGATCACTTACACATTTTAAAAAATCATCAATTAATATTTATCGAAGCATCCATTATGGGCCTAACCATGTACTAACTCAGGGAGAGGTTAAAGATTCAGGCTTCAAAAAATGGGGATAACAAAAAGATAAAATATTCAGGCACACAAAATTAGTACATATGTCTTGGGTGTGATGTGCCCAGCAATATACACATAGAAACTCTGGTTACATGATGTCGACATAAGAAATGTCTAAACCTGTAGGGAATTTTTATGAGTTTATTTGAGCCAAACTGAGGACAATTGCTGGGACGCAAAATCTGAAGGGATTGAGAAAATGCTCCGGAGAATGGCAGTTTTACCCCTTATTTTATGCATTACAATCAAAGGTGATGTAAGGGGTGTTACATGAAATTCATCAGTGGTAGATTAGGGAGGCAGGTAGAAAGCAAAGCGGGAAAATCTGAGATTGGATAAAGAGTAGAAAAGAGAGACAAATATTTCTTTGACATTGGTAGATACAGGACAGTTAACAATTAACATTTATAGAACACAGAGATGGCATTTGGGGAACAAGGAAAAAGTGAGGGTTCTGTGGTCTCGTGCTCTGGTGCAGTGGGTGTACCCTGAGAGGTCCAGGAAAAGGGTCAGTTGCTCTGACATTCCAAGGGTATGTTATCTTAGATGCAAAAAGTCAAACCTTTGTTAAGGAAGCTACAGGCCTAGGATGTGGCTACCCGCCATAGCCTGCTTTTAGTTAGGAATTTAAAAAAATAATTATTCAGTATTGTTTAAAAATATATTTTTATTGATTTCAGAGAGGAAGGGAGAGGGAGAGAAACATCAACGATAAGAGAGAATCATTGATCAGCTGCCTCCTGCACCTCCCACATGGGATTGAACCGTGACCTCCTGGTTCATAGGTTGACGCTCAACCACAGGTTTAGTATGTGGTCCTTTTCCATCTACAATGAGCACACTTATATACGTACACAAACATAATGTAAATAGACACCATGTATTTTGCATCTCTAACACAAAAGTAGCTTCCAACACGATGTGAACTGTATTCCGATGCACATTTTTAAGATTAACGAACTGAAAACTTTCCATATAAGCCATGTTATTTACGAAACTAGTGATTAATTTCTAAGTTAGCTTGCAAAGGTTTAAAGGTTAATTTAAATACTCAATAAATAAAAATAAACAAAATCTATAGCAATTGTGATAAAAAGGAATGATATGACTCATTAGAAGCAGCCTAATAATTTTCATTCTTATATTTGAGGAAGAAAAGATGAGAAAAGGAAATGAGTCCCTCTGAAGAGATTGTGTTGTGTTTAGGGCAATAAATGTTGGTACTCAATAAATGTGGTTTGAATGTCGAATGACATTCTGAAAGGAGCCTATCTACTTTTACCAAGTTTAAGCTACTGATAACATTGATTCTACATCTGAATTTTCTTCAAATAATATTTCCCATTGCTAATGATTCTCTTGCTTACCCCTTACAGTCTGAGCTGGGGCTTCTTTTTTGAAATACACATAACAAAGATATCAAGACTTTCCCGAGATATAAAGAAGTTGGAATAAAAACCAGAAAAAAGATAAACCAAACAGAATGCTTATCAGTGAGAAAGATGAGTCAGGTGTGTTTCATTGTGGCAGATTCTCTAGGTTGGTTTACTCAACCCCATTTTCAAATTCTTTCTCCGGCCTTTCTCTACTACAAAGCCTGTAGGATTGCAACACTTTAATCCAGCCAGGAGCAGCCATGTGGACACAGTTTTTGGCCAATGCTTGAGACTCTATCTGTAAGAAAGGGTTTACTTTTCCAAACTGAAAGACAAAGAGCCTCTGAGGGAGAAAGACCTTTTGTTAGGGGCAAAAATAGAATAGTGGGGACTAGCTATGGATATGGGAAATATTAGTCATGCTCTGCTAACCCTGAATACCTTGTTCTGGTTAAAGAAAGGACATTCTAACCTGGCTGGAAGTTGTATGCCCTGGGGACCTGGGAGTCAACCTTGGAGAGCGGACCATTCTCATTCAAGAACTGCCTATTATCACGGAAAGATTAACTATCTTCTTGCCCAAATAATGGAGTCCCACCCCAGCCTGCACAGCCTACTTCCCCATGCCTGTAATCCCTACTTCCCCATGTAATCCTTGTCCTACCCTATATAAACAGCTGGTTTATGGTGGGCTACAGAGCAGATTTTTGTGGATGACCTGCTGCTCTCCCACACTGCTGGCAGTACTGGAATAAACATTGATATACGATTCAACCCTGTCTCTGCTGAATTGGTTCAAGTAGTGACAGGCAGCCTGGATCCACTTTCTCCTTCTTCCTGCCAGAGGGGCAGCAGTCAGCATGGAACCATGAAGTCAAAAGTCACTCGCTAAGGATGATATAGCAACAGACACTGGCCCAGAGCTTTCATGGCATCGGGGAACTAACTCTTCCCTAGTTCGACACTGTTTCCAGACTTCTTGTTATACAAAAAACATCAGCCCTTTTCTGGTTGATATAGTTGGTCAGATGTTTTATTGCTTGCAGCAAAATGTGTATCTGACATATTAGTTGGGTTATAATCAATGAAATGTGGTATACTAAATAGAGAGCATCATCCATCCATCCATTCCCTGCAATCCTCTTTAGGGTGGAGGGAAAAAAAGTTAGCAGTAAAGGGCATGTTAGATCAGAGTTCCCCGTCTTTGCTATGAGATGGTGACACTGATGCAGGACAGTTTGACAGTTCAATGTTTAAAACAATGTTATAATAGAGGGCTGTTAAAAACAAGACAACAGGGGACATCTGTAATACTTTCAATAATGAAGATTTTTAACAATAATACAAGACAGCAGGCCCAAAATGGAGTCACTTATGCTAACACCCGCCCCCCCCCCACACACACACACATCACCAAAACCAAGAATTAACCTAATTACAGTTTCTGAGCTCCCAGAAATGGAATCTTAAACCTGGCAATCAGGAATCACCTGATAAGCACTAGTGAGGTGGTAATCTTTCCTCATCATCCCCCTAAAGCAGGGGTGGGGAATGTTCAGCCCCGAGGGCCTTATAAGGCCTGCAACATCATTTATTTGGTCTAGGCCTGCCAAGGCATTAGGGGTGAGTTAATTAAATGTTTGACCAAATATAGCAGGCTAATTTTTAAGTTGATAATTTTGTATGGCCCTCGAATGTTATAAATATCCAAATGGCCCTTGGCAGAAACAAGGTTCCCCTGCCCTAAAGGAAAGTGACCTTATAATAGCCAATCTGGGTTTTGCCTGGTTTAACTTCCTTGTTCCTGCTCCCTTCAGCCTGTAAAAGTCTTTCATTTTATGCAGCTCCTCAGAGCTCCTTTATATCTGCTAGATGGTATGCTGCCTGATTCATGAGTCCTTGAATAAACCTGTAAGATCTTTAAAATTTACTAAGCTGAATTTTGTGTGTTTTTTTTAACAGGGCTTATCTGGATAAGGCACTATTCTAGACATAAACAGATCTGCAGACACTTTAACTAGACTTTTGTTTTGAATGAGATGTACACAAGTTTGATTCTCCCAGACCTAAGGAGTAGAATTTTTAAATATACAAGTTATTTCTCTGGAAATTAATGTCTACCTATATATGAACACTTAAGGGTAACTAATTTTTCATTAACTCTTTAGGCATGTTCATATTTTTATCTCTTCATTAATGCAAAATCTCCTTAAAAACAAGTAGTATCTTTCTTTACTCATAGCTCTTAAGATACATGTTGGGGGGAGGGGTTAAGAGATCAACCGAAGGACTTATATGCATGCATATAAGAATAACCAATGGACACAAGACACTATGGGGTAGGGGAGGCCAGGGGAATGTCAAAGGGGGGGAAGGAGACATATGTAATATTCTTTGTAATACTTTAAGAAATAAAAAATTATTTAAAAAAAAAAAAGAAAAAAGGAGCCCGGGGCAGGGCTCAGTGGTTGAGCATTGACCTATGAACCAGGAGGTCAGGGTTCGATTCCTGGTCAGGGCACACGCCCGGGTTGCCGGCTCCATCCCCAGTGGGGGGCGTGTAGGAGGCAGCTGATCCATGGTTCTCTCTCATCATTGATGTTTCTCTCTCTCTCCCTCTCCCTTCCTCTTCGAAATCAATAAAAATATATTTTAAAAAAGAAAAAAAAGATACATGTTATTTTTTTACAGTTTTGGTAAATTTCAATTATTCAGAAGTTTTAAAACTCAAATTAAGATTTCTAAATCTTTTATCTGACAGCATGAGTTTTAGATTCTGATTGAAAATGATTTCCATTCTCTGTCCTCCCCATTCCATCTTTCTAGGCCCCAACCTCTACACTCCCCCCAGTATCCATTCCCCTTAATACCTCCATGAATAAAATGGATGTCAAAATGAACATCAGTGGAAATCTGACCATAATTACCATGGATAAAGCAAATTAACCGTTTTTTGCAACATTTCTGCCTTAGGCTAAAATCACACTTTAATATTATGAGGGAAAAGAAATTGTTTAGTTTTTATTGTTGACTAGAGGCCTGATGCACGAAATTCATGCAAGAGTAGGCCTTCCTTCCCCCGATTGCCAGCACTGGCTTCCCTCTAGCACCCTGGACCCGGGCTTCCCTCCGGCACCAGCAGGCACCCGGGACCGTCCCCTGCAGCCCTGGCTTCTTTTGGAAAGTCGTCCAGAAGGACATCCGGTCTAATTAGCATATTACACTTTTATTATAGATTGTTGATTGAAAGGTGAAGAAAAAAATCAGTTAAATCCTTAAGTGTGAATAACTAGTCCAAGATAGTACACAATTCAAATTCAGTAAAATGTGCTCCATTTTTGTGTTTCATACACTCGGGGGCGGGCAGGTGATATGACTCAAACTGCCCATGCATCCAGAAGCCTAGGCGTAGTGTGACATTTATAAAAATGGAGCATGTGACAGGATATTTTTTTTAGTGTTATGTGTTAAATCTTCTGGAGACTAGATACTAGTGATTAGATCCTGATAAAGATGCTAATATGTAAATCATTCTTTTAAAAAAGACCAATCACTCCGCAGCTGCAGCTGTTAAAAAATTAATCAATGGCAGGAGCTTTTCATTCGATAATGGGCTGCTTTGTCCCATGACATAGACCGATTTGATGGATGAATCCACATTCACACGTCCGGGTGTCTGGGCAAATCATTTGAATCAAGAAAAGGAAAGTATCAGTGTTACTAAGAAAAGACTCTTCTTTATCACCTCAAAACTATATGTTGTACTTGGAAGTGCCGAAACCGGTTTGGCTCAGTGGATAGAGCGTCGGCCTGAGGGTTCAATCCAAGAATTATGCACATCAGTACAGCTCACAAATGGCCCTGATTGCACAGGAATGAGTGGGAGATGTGCAGGAGGCAGCTGATCGATGTTTCTAACTCTCTATCTCTCTCCCTTCCTCTCTGTAAAAAATCAATAAAATATATTAAAAAAAAACACAAAACTATATGTTGTACTTGGAAGTTGCTTGAAATGTGGCATGTCCTCTCTCACTTGACCAGTTTGAGGGTTCAATCCAAGAATTATGCACATCAGTACAGCTCACAAATGGCCCTGATTGCACAGGAATGAGTTCCCCTTTCCCCTTTCAATTGCAATGTCCAGAGCTTCCTCCATCCTACCTTTGGGATTGACTCCTACTCTCATCGTAGGTTTCACTGGATCTAACCCATCCTGTATTCCCCTCAGACTCCTCCGAAGAAATACTTGGGACAAACTTAAAGCAGCCTTCTTTTTTTAAAATGTGGATAAATCTTGCTTTAGCCCTTTTTATTTGTTTGTTGTTTTTTTAAACATATTTTTATTGATTTCAGAGAGAGGAAAGGAGAGGGAGAGAAACATCAATGTTGAGAGAGAATCATTGATTGGCTGCCTCCTGCACACCCCACACTGGGGATCGAACCATGACCTCGGGGTTCATAGGTCTATGCTCAGCCACTGAGCCACTCGGGCCGGGCCTTTGGCCCTTTTTGTATCCAAGTATTCCCTGTATAGTCTTAAGAGAAAAACAGGCGTGGCAGGCCAATAACAAAAGTAGTGCTAACATTCACTTAGTACCAAGGCCAGATGCTGCATGTACCTGATGCCATACACAGTGCCCTGCCTTCCATATTACCAGCCTCATTCAACAGAAGTAAAATGAGGCTCAGAGATATTTAGTACCTTCCTTAAGGTTGCATCCGTGAGCCTGGATTCAAGGCCAAATCTTCCTGGTACCCATAGCCCTTGATGGCCTTCCCACTCCTCAGCTAGAGGAGAAATGGGTCTTTGTGTGCTCAGTGTTTTTGTAACCCCAACCAGCACTGTGGTGGTGGGCAGTGCCCTCAGAAGGACCATGAATCAGGGCAGGGGCAGAGGGTGGGGTGGCAGAGCTGAGAGATCATGAACACCTTCACACAAAGAAAAATATGGAACAGAAAGGGAAGCTGACAGGCCAGTGGGTGGTGGAGTGACCAGGAAGGTAATGAGATTTCTTTTAATTAAATGCCCAGTTCTTATCCAGAGAAGCCTTGCGAGTAAAGCAGTGGTTCTCAACCTTCTGGCCCTTTAAATACAGTTCCTCATGTTGTGACCCAACCATAAAATTATTTTCGTTGCTACTTCAGAACTGTAATGTTGCTACTGTTATGAATCGTAATATAAATATCTGATATGCAGGATGGTCTTAGGCGACCCCTGTGAAAGGGTCGTTCGACCGCCAAAGGGGTCGCGACCCACAGGTTGAGAACCGCTGGAGTAAAGGAATCAAGTACAGCAATGTGAACTTGTACCCACAAAGCATTTCGTTCCCATAGAAGCATGTAGTTACATTCTATTCATACAGTGCAGATACCAGACACTCTAAGGCAGTGGTTCTCAACCTTCCTAATGCCTCGACCCTTTAATACAGTTCCTCATGTTGTGGTGACCCCCAATTTCATTGTTACAAATTGAACATAATTAAAGCATAGTGATTAATCACAAAAACAGTATGTAATTATATGTGTTTTCCAACGGTCTTAGGTGACCCCTGTGAAAGGGTCGTTCAACCCCCAAAAGGGTCGCAACCCACAGGTTGAGAACCGCTGCTCTAAGGGTTAAATAAGATTCTGTGATTTGGGGACCTAACTACTATTTATAACACATTTTATTCCAAGCTGTAAGCAAATAACTTACAAATAAACTTTTGGAACATAGCCGGAGGATAAGTTCTGAAAGGACTAAATCTTGTCTCAAGGCAGGAATGTGGTTCTTGCCTGACTGCTGAGGGATTTAACAGTTACTGGGCAACAAGGAATTAAATTCTTTAGGTAGCTTTAACTTATCTCTACCTACTCCTTATGGGGATTTTAAAAAAAAACACATAATTTTATCAAATAAAAAGTGATATTAGAGCATCTTACAACCAGAAATCTCTCATTCTAAATCGTCCTTTTCCAAATGAAAAAAAAAAAGGACTAGAAAGCTCTAACTACCTTATCCTGGGTTCCCTAGTCAGTTAGAAGAAAAACAAGGCCTAGAAGCCAAGTCTTTCTCTTTCTATCTTTCTTTCTTCCCTGGAAAGAAAAGGGTTGCTTTAGTTGAATTAATCGAGTAGATGAGAAACCCTCTTAAACAGGCAAATGCCAAAAAATCTTCACATAAACCAGAAGCATCATTGTCCTGTACATTCCTCCACCTTCTTTTGTTTGTTTGAATCCTCACTGGAGGACATGCTTAGAGAGAGGAAGGGAAAGAGAGAGGGTCAGAGAGAGAGGCAGAGAGAGAAGAAGAGAGAGAGGAAGGGAGAGGAGAAGAGGGGGAGGCAGGTGGGGGAGAGGGGGAGAGAAAGAGGGAGGGGGAGAGAAGAGGGGGGAGGGAGGGAAACATCCATAGGTTGCCTCCCGTACATGCTGACCACAGGGGACTGAACCTGCAACCCACGTATGTGCTTTGACTGGGAATCAAAGTCACAGCCTTTTGGTGTATGAGACAACGCTCCAACCAACTGAGCCACTTTGGCTGAGCTGCCTTGTTTTATGTTGTTTTATTTCATTGTAAGAACATTTTACACCCCTATGGCAGTGTCCCTTCCTTGCCAGAGTCAGAGAACCAAATACAAAGGCTCATTCTAAGTGGAGCTTCAAAAGTACTCTTTTGGCTCAAGGGCTCCCACCTGCTCCCAATCTGAACAGAGAGACCACAATTTCTTTAACCTTGACAAGTATTTGATATCACATTAAATCTGGAAAACACATTTTCCCAGAAGCAAGCAAGGCCTAATTCACTCGTTGGAGTAGTTTTGAGACTTTGGGATCTTAGATTTTCAAGACTCTTAACCACCCTAACATAGAAAGTCATGATTGTTCTGAAGTGAAGTGTGTTATAGGAGGAAGTCGGTAAGACAGGATGTGAAATTTCTTTTAAAGAGCATCAGCAGTCCAAATCCTGAATTAAGAAGCCAAGTCCAGACACTCCCGTAAATGTGTCAGCATATAAAGTAGTTCATCCTCTCCACACTTTTGACAATAATCTTAATTTCCCTATTTAGTAATAATGTTTTCTTTTGGAAGTCATGAGAACCAGTTAGCATTTATAGTTTTGAATTTGACTTAAAGGCTACTGGTTGCTAATTATAAACTTCTTACATTTATGTGTGTTTACATCTCATAAAAATATTAGCATAACTCTGCAAGATAGTAACTTTTCATTCACAATTTGTCAGGTTGTTACTCTTCAGAAAAAAAGGCTTTAGTTTAATTATATAAAAGGTGATGACATCAAAGAACAGAGCATCATGTCTATTATATGATCAATGTGTAAAAATGAGCTTATTTATATTCACATTTGCTTGTATATGCATAAAATATCTACAGAAGGAAACAGGAATAAAATCATGTACACATATTACATTTTTAAAAATGACTGAGTATTATTAGTAAATCTATCTTCTTATCAAACATCTCTCTGTGTGTGATTTCTTCCAAATTGTTTGCTTCATCCACCATCTTCCAGAAGAATACTACTGTATAATGGAAAAACTGATGAATAAAGATGGAAAATTGATTGGTTCTAAGTTATGACTGCAATGGAAGAACACTAATAATGGCTCTTATTTATTGGTTGCTTACTGGATGTTAGTGATAAATACACAAATTCTCATATAATATCCCCAACTGTGATACTGTTATTTCAATCCCATCTTACAGACAAATAAACCAAAGGCCTAAGGATTAAAACTCAAATCTGTTTGCCCTGACCAGATGGCTCAGTTGGTTGGAGCATAGTTGCAATGGAACAACAAACCAATGTTTCTCTCTCTCTTTCTCTCTCCTTTCCTCTCTCTCAAATAAAAAGAAAACCCACACATACTCAAATCTATTTGACACTAAAGCCACTCCTCGTAATCATGATGCAGTCTCCCAGTGTGCTTGGGCAGGGAACCTTAACTTCTCTAAACCTTAAGGGTCAGTTTCATCATGTGTAAAGGGATCAATAACAGTACTTGGTCCAAGGGCTGTTGTGAAGGCTACATGAGATATTGTATCATAAAAGCTCCTAGGAGAAATATGTCCAGGATATATACTTTTGCTCAGTAAAAGTTAGGAACCTTACCTTGTCCCTATCATCTCGTATATGAAATGTAATAAAAATACAAGCGATCTTGCCCTGCCAGTGTAGCTCAGTTGGTTGGGCGACGTCTTGTGCACCAAAAGGTTGCTGGTTCCATTCCTGGTCAGGGCACATGCTCAGGATGCGTGCTTGATCCCCAGTAAAGGGGCATGCAGGAGGCAGCATATTAATATTTTGTTCTCACATCGATGTTTCTCTCTCTCCCTCTCCCTTCCCCCCCCCCCCCAAGCAATTTAAAAATCTTTTTTTAAAATATAAGGAATCTTTTTATCATGTTGATTATTCAAAAATATTTCTTTAGTTTTCCTTTTCAAATGGCTCCAGGACACTTCCTCTTCAAAAGCCACTGTCACTTCCAGGAAGAAAGTTTAGCTCAGGGGCTAAATCACTGTTTAAGAGTATAAAGTACATTTAAATCTCAGCTCTGCTATGCAAGCAAATTACCCATTTTCTTTGAGCTTCATCTGCACTATGGAGATAATATACTTCATGGGCTTTTGATAAGATTAATGAGAAATATATTCATATGGTATGGAAGTTCATACATTTTTATTGATCTTAGAGAGGGAGGAAGGGAGAAGGAGAGAGAGAGAGAGAGAGAGAGAGAGAGAGAGAGAGAGAGAGAGAAAGAAAGAGAGAGAGAGAGACATTGGTTGCCTCCAGTACTGCCCCTACCGGGGATGGAGCCTGCAATCTAGGTATGTGCCCTGACCAGGAATCAAACCTGCAACCTTCCAGTGCATGGGATGGCACTCCAACCAAAGGAACCAGGGCCTAAAATAAATTTTTATAAAAATACTAGAGGCCCAGTGCACAAAAATTTGTGCACTCGGGTGGGTCCCTCAGCCCAATCTGTGCCTTCTTGCAGTCTGGGGCCCCTTGGGGGCTCCTTCCCCTGGCTGCTGGCACCAGTTTTCCTCCGGCAGCTGGAACCCAGGCCTTTGCTCTTCGCCGGTAGGGACCTTCGCGGCGGGCTTCGCTCTTCGCTCGGGTCCTGGGGGCGGAGCCGGCACGGGCGGTGCGAGGGGCTTAGCTCTCTGCTCTCGCTCTTCACTTGGGTCCCGGGGGTGAAGCCAGCCGCTCGGCTCCCGGGGGCGGAGCCCAGCGGTGCGAGGGGCTTAGCTCTCTGCTCTGGCTCTTCGCTCAGGTCCTGGGGGCAGAGCCCAGCGGCGGCGAGAGGGGCTTAGCTCTCTGCTCTCGCCGCCGCTCGCCGCTCGGCTCCCGGGGACGAAGCTGGCGCGGCTGGCTTCGCTCTTCGCTTGCCACACCGGCCTTTGCTCGCTGCTCCTGCCCAGGGCCAGCGGGCTTTGCTCCATCTTGGTTGGCGGTTAATTTGCATATCTCGCTGATTAGCCAATGGGAAGCGTAGCAGAGGTACGGTTAATTTCAATCTTTGTCTATTATTAGATAGGATGAAGTATATAAATAAATACATAAGTATATAAAATCAATAAACTATTTCCTACTGCCTCAATCAATTTTCAATTCCTCTTTTTTGTTCAATGGTATCACCATTCTCTGTGTTACCAAGGCTGAAAATCTAGAAGGCATCATAATTCTTTTCTTTAAAACTCATCCACCTATAACTACTTTCAGGCAATTCTACCTGGGGAAGAAACCTTCTGGAGTCATGCTCCCCTTTTCTTTCTCCCACTGCTATCTTAAGACCCTCAGCATCTCAAATACCACAAAGCAAAACAAAATAAATTAACTCATCTCTCCCTCTCCAAACATCCTGAAACTATCCCATCAAATTCTTATCCCTAAAAACAGAATACAGACTTCACATCTCTCTCTTTTGAAGATTCAACAATGTTTTCCCATTGGCAATAAAATGAGATTCAAATTTCTCATTCTACAATGTAAGGTACTTAATATACCCTTAATATAATGGCAATAAATCAGGTGCTTCTTCAAAACTCTGGAGTAGATTTTCAAAGAACAATGTCCTCACCATCCCTCAAACAAACTACTCTTTCCATTTTACCCTTGTTTATACTGCTCCAAATTAAAATTAGGTACATTTTAATTTACCTAAATGTTACAAAATTCATTCCCAGAACAATGATTTTTATTTCTACTCTCCAAAAAGAATTCCCCAATGGTTCTAATCAATATTGCGCTTTCTACCTATATATACCATACATTTGACCTTGACATTGTGTGAGTTGGTATACATAGCATTATTAACAAGTCCATGTTTATCAATTTTATTCCCCAAAGAAGACAGTAAGGTCTTTTGTGAAGCTGACATATGCCATTCTAGAATCCATACAAAACAAGTAGAAAGATACCAGGCAATGATAGGCTCTGCATGTGCACGTGTGTGTTGTTAGATTGAATTTAAACCTTCAGTCATTCCAACTGGAAACATTTAAATTTGCCTTGAAAAACAAAATAGGAATATGTTGGCACTGATAAACTATTACAATTCTGTAACACATCATCTGTATATTGTATAGAATTATATACCTGAAATCTATAATTTTATTAACCAATGTCACCCCAATAAATTCAATAAAAAATAAGTGATTACATCAGCAACATAAGGAAATAACATGGTTGTCATTTGGGTTGCAGAGACAGATAGAACTTAGAATAACTTAAGCATTCCCCCATTGGCCGCAAGTAGACCTGGTGCTGGGCCCTTCACTCCCATAGGCAAGGACTTCTATCACATCTTAAGGACCAGTGCATGTGTGAGTTCACACAGGCTTGGGAGATGGACAGGGATTATGCCTATGTTCCCTTCTATTCTGTTCTTCAGAGCAGGGCCTGGAATATTCTACGTACTCCATACTTATGGGGAATAAAATAGGTGCTTCACATGGAACTATAAAACTAAACTGTCCATACCTGTGGTATATATGAGTTTCCATCACTCAAGAGGCAGGAAGCAAGCTTCCTCCTCTCCCAATACCGAATAGCCCTTTATTATGAGAACCACTGTAGTTTAAGGCTCTGCATGTATTAAAAATGTGAAGAAACTGGAGTTGAAATAGATAATAAGAAAATCTAGTAATAATGGGTGGATAATAGGCCCAATGAAGATGGATAAAGGGATTAGACTTGTTTCGCTTAGAGAAGAGAAAGCTAAGACGTAATTTAAAAACTGTATTGATGCAATCAGGATTCTCATTACCAAGAGGCCCTCAACACAATGCAAAGAAGTTTACATTATCTCACAAAAGTTTGGATGAGTTTTGTTTGGTTAAATTGGTTTTGCGTTTACATTACTCACAAAGGTGGAAAAATGCTCAGTAAACATTTAAAAGTAAGCAAAAGTAAAAATAATGCTCTTCCCTGGCAAGGACTTAGATGGGCAGTCTCATGTACTTCAGAATGTAAATGGGTCCTAGCTGGCTTGTCTCAGTGTATAGAGCATCGGCCTGTGGAACAAAGGGTCCCAGGTTCTATTCAGGTCAAGGGTACTTACTTAGCTGCAGGTTCCTCCCAGGCTCAGACCCTGGTCAGGGCTCATGCAGGAGGCAACCAATCGATGTGTTTCTCTCACATCGATGTTTCTCTCTGTCTTTCCCTCTCTCTTCCACTCTCTCTAAAAGTCAATGGAAAAATATCCTCGGGTGAGGATTATCAAAAATAATTAAATGAATAAATAAATAAATAAATAAATAAATAAATAAAATCTCTTCTTAAAAAAAGAATGTAAATAAGTACAACCTTTTGAGAGAATTTTAGGCAACATATACCAAGTAACTCATGTCTACAAATCAAATATGAAGAGGCTTTACACACAAAGATGTTCCTCACAGTCTAACTTAGAGCAGCAAAAAATTGGAAGCAAGTGTGGAAAAAATTATTAGCTCCATACCCTTTAATTGTAACTTGGCCAGAAAACATAACTGAAGCAAGAGAAGCAAGAGGCTACAGCCTTAATTGGCAGTGTAAGGAAGAACCTTGAACAAAATGTGATAATTGTAGGCACAAATGTTTTGAGAAGATAACATGTTCTGCTAGCCATTCTCTTTCCAGGTAGATGATTACAGCTAAGTGGATTTTTACATATCAGTTAGTGTAAATATTAAAACTAAGAAAAACATATAAAGTTGAGTTTCTGTCTAAATTTGTTTGCTAAGAGCCCAGATGGTGTGGCTCAGTGGTTGAGCGTTGACCCTTGAACCAAGAGGTGACAGGTTAAATTTCAGTCAGGGAACATGCCCGGGTTTCGGGCTCGATCCCCAGTGGGGGGGTCATGGATTGATGATGTTTCTCTCTCATCGATGTTTCTATTGATGCCTCTCCCTTCCTCTCGCTCTAAAAATCAATAAAAACATTAAAAATGATAAAAAATAAATTTGTTTGCAAAGAAAGGCAATGATTTTCCTGTAATATTAAAAGTTTCCAAGGAGAGTTGCCTTGTCCTCTTGAGACCATAAATATTTTGTAAAGGAAAATTTATCCATTAAGATATTTGTGGTAGAAAACTGTTCACTTAAATTTCCAAACTATATTTATCATAGGATAAATTTAACTTATCAACCTTCTGATATCTGACTGCCTATTTCTGACCACACAGACTTTATTCTGTAATATCTTTAATACACAAGTAGCTTGTTGCATGAAGACATCATAACATTTACTTGGCTTTCTTTTCAGAAGTCTGTGTCTAATAAGTTTCCAGAATCTTAAAGATTTATTTCCATAAATTCAACACAAATTTGAGTTTCCTTTTCCATAAACTAATTTTTGAAAAATGGGAAATTAGCCCTGGCCAGTTTGGCTCAGTTCATTGGGCGTCGTCCTGTGTACTGAAAGGTTGCTGGTTCAATTCCCAGTCAGGGCACATGCCCAGGCTGTGGGTTGAATCCCTGGTTGATGTGCATGTGGGAGGCAACTGATTGATGCTTCTCTCTCACATAGATGTTTCTCTCCCTCTCCCCCTCTTCCTTTTTCTCTCTCTAATAACAATAAAAACATATTTTGAAAGAAAAATGGAAAATTAGTTTTAAAATGTGGTGCTCTAAGAAAATGCAACTTGGAAAATTTAACAAACCTGAAGAATTGTTAAGAATGAGTGAAAACGTATAATATTTAATGAATAAAGTAATATACATTATAAATATAACTAAAGGCCCGGTGCACAAAATTCGTGCATGGGTAGGGTCCCTAGGTCTGGCTCGTGATCAGGGCTGATCAGGTTCCCTGCCTCCCCGCCTCCTCCTTCCTTCGCTCCCTCAGCGCCCTGGCGCCACCGCTGGTCACCCACCATGTTCCACACCGCCCCTGGTGGTCAGCATATGTCATAGCAAGCGATCAAACTCCCTGTCTCCTGGTGGAACTCCCAAGGGGACAATTTGAATATTAGCCTTTTGTTATATAGGATATTATCTCAAACAACCACATAAAATGCATAGAAAAAGAGATTGGAAGCAATCCTTTAAAATGTAAATGGTGGTTATTTCTAGGTGCTAAGACTTGAGGTGATTTTTCTTTTCTTACACTTAACTTCTTCCAAAATTTCTGAAGTGAACAAGTGTTTTAATGTTTGAGAAAAATAAGATTATGAAAAAATGTATACCTTTAATAAATCTTATTTTTCATGATATTTTTAGTCTGATGTCCTAAAGTTTAGGGTTCACAATGCTTGGCACACTTTTAAATGTTTATTGAGTCATGGAACCAATGAATAAATGAGGCTTATCAGCACATCAAATTGTGTTCAGTGTTTCCTTCCCTTGTTATATAAATTCCAGATCCAATATTGACTCTTTCTTTCAAGGGGCTTATCTTCTTAATCATCAATTAATTATTCCCTTTAAGGACAAAATTAATTCCAGAGTAGCAGTTCATATGGTTTTGCTAAAATACCAAACTGCAAATAAAATCTACAACTTAATGGATATTGGCTATTTTTATTATTACGAGGCTTTATCTTCTATATTCTAGAAAGGATTCCATTTCTCTAAAGAGTTCCATCTTGCCAGTTTAATAATCTGCCTTAGGAAAATATCATCTATAACCTTCCATCTTGTTGTTGTTAATCCTCATCTGAGGATATTTTTCCATTGATTTTTAGAGAAAGTGGAAGAGATGGGGAGAGACAGAAACATCATGTATCTTGACCGGAATCAAACCCAGGACCCTTCAACCAAATCAGCTAGGGCTAACCTTCCATCTTCTTAAGTGGTATTTGTCTTCTTCCCCAGCAAAATTACTCTCTCTTGCTCTACTGTGTTTCATTCAATGGCCAATTTATTTATTCAGAGGCTACCATGTGCCAGGTACTGCTGACAAACATGAAGAAGACAGGTTGTTTTTTTTTATCCTCACCTGAGGGTATATTCATTGATTTTTAAGGGAGACAGAGGAGAGACAGAGACACAGAGAGAGAGAGAGACACAGAGAGAGAGATAGAGAGAGAGAGATCAATCGGTTGCCTCCCATACAAGCCCTGGCCAGGGATTGAACCTGAAACCTGGGTATGTGCCCTGACCGGAAATCGAACCCGCAATATTTTGGTGTACAGGACAACACTCCAACCAACTTAAAGCAAAAACTTGAGAGACTTGAGAAGAAACAACTATAAACAATACAAGTACTATAATCAAATGATTGGGAGCTTATCTTCAGTGTTTGAAATCCTGCGCAAATAACTTTATTGCTACATCCTCTTCCTTATTTTTAGGTTAGTTTCCTTTCAAACCAATGTGCCCTTCTAGTGCCATCTCTAAGTCACCTCAAACAGCGTTTATTAAGGCTTTGTGTTTCTCATCCCTGCATATTGGCATAGATGTTTGGCTGCCTCACCTGCCATGAGGTCTCCTGTATTTCAGCTATTTGCTTGTTGGTTCTCAGATCCATTATCTGACCTTTTTCCCCTCCTCTGTTCTTTATTACAGAGAATGGCATTTTTATGCTTCCTTGCCAACTGACTTCCAGGTAAGTTTGGCCAATGGGAGTCACTGGCAGAAGATTAAAGGGCAGGAGGAAAAGAGAGGTGAGGCTATTTCTCCCTTTTCCTCTCTGCCTTCAGCGAAAGCTCTGCTAGTAGCTGTGGCTCCTTCCTGGCTCCAGTTCTCTCCCATCAGCCCCTCCCCCAGTGCACCTAACTGGCCACTGGTTCTAATTCCACCTGATGGTCCTGGCTTCTGGGGCTCTGATGATAGCCCTCTTGCCATGGTCCCTCCAATCTTGGGTAGAGCGAAGACTCCTTGTTCTCTGTTTGGCTTCTTAACTCCTCCATCACTGGATAATCAATTTTTGGCATTAAATGCCCTCTTTAATATATATAATTGATTTATGGGAAAGGAGAGGGAGAGAAAGATAGAAACATCAATGATAAGAGAGAATCACTGATTGGCTGCCTTCTGCACACCCCACACAGGGAATTGAGCCCGCAACCTGGGCATGTGACCTGGCCAGGAATCTCAAACCGTGACCTCCTGGTTCATAGGTTGATGATCAAACACTGAGCCATGCCAGCCGGACAAATTCCCTCTTTTTGAAATATCTAAAGTGGTTTGTTTTCTGACTGGACCTGATTGATATATTACCCAAGTAAAATATCTCAGCATCAAAACCCTCAGCATGTCACATAAAACGTTTTATGGTCTCATCCCTCCTTACCACCTTTGTGGCCATTCCCTTGCCTCCTATAGTGCTACCACCATTTGTTAGGTGTTTACTATGTGTCAGGCATTTTTCTGTGAATGTCACATTATTTTACAGACTTTCTCCTTTCTTTTTACTTATGAATTACTGGGCATGTTACTCTATAAGCTTCTTTTTATGACACATATATTTGATTTTGTACTTTATTTAAGCTTTTAAGGTCTCAAAGACATAAACAGGAGGAGAAATATAAATTACACACATATGTGTATTAATCAAGTCATCTGTATTTATGGTTAAAGGTTACAGTGTATATTGTTTTAGAATTTGTATATTACTTTAGAATTAAGAGAAGGTAAAGAACACAGTATGAAATTTGTTATTTTACTTTGCTTTTCAAATTAAGGTAAGTGTATACTTTCCTAAAGTTAGGATAAATTGTGATCAAGTGAACCTTGGTACTTTTGTTTTAAAATATTTTTTTATTGATTTGAGAGAGGAAGGGAGAGGGAAAGAGAGAGATAGAAACATAACTGATGAGTGAGAAGCATTGATCGGCTGCCTCCTACATGCCCCACACTGGGGATCGAGCCTGCAATCCAGGCACATGCCCTGACTCGGAATCAAACCATGATCTCCTGGTTCATAGGTAGACACTCAAACACTGAGCCACGCTAATCAGGCGTGAATCTTGGTACTTTGGTTAAGAGTTAAAGTACTTTAGAAAAATTAAGTGGCCCCTTGAGTGTCAGACTTGAAGACCTACATTGGGTTTCCCTCACTATCTTAACTCTTGGTATCTGAAATTAGAAACCCAACAGGTTTTGGATAAGGATGGACATGAGATATGTTAATATCACTAATAATAATAGATAGTGCATCATCATAATCATCATTAATAGCAATTATGATTCCTTGAGCAGTTACTATGTCAGACATTATATCATTTTACATGTATTATCTCTAATCTCCACAATGCTTCCCAAGGAAAGCAGTATCATAAGTACGAAGCAAATCAGTAAACTGGGTTTCAAAATTGTTAGTGCCTTTGTCTTTGGCCACAGGGAACTGGTAGCAGAGCCAGAATTCAAGTTCACACCTTGCCAGTCTCAAAGTCAATAAACTATTTTGCTGCTACATCACATTACCTCCCAACCTAAACTCATACAGTGACAATAGTAAAGTCACAGTAAAATCCACCAGTTTCCCATTGAATTCAACACATAATGTAAAGGGTATACATGCCACATTTTATATTCTGGATAAAAAGAAACTTATATTTGAAAATTATCACATTCTATACATTATATTTAATTATATGGGTGGGAAAGACATTCACTTCATACCAGGCCCTTTCCTAAAATGGAGTGAGATTCTATTACCTTCACCTCCAAAATAATGGCTAAGAAGGGCTGTGAAATGAGAGAGAAGATAGATCCTTCCTTTGCCTGAGCTTGTCTCCCTTGGCAAAATATAAAATTCCATAAATAACATTTTTTAGGTGTTCCTGTTTGGTGTCAATTAATTATCCTCTCCCCAGCAAGGTCACTTGATTTGAGTTGACATTTACACTTTCAAAAATTAAGTGCTCTAGAACAGTGCTATTCAAATTATGGTCCTTGACAAGGACAGAAACGGAGAGTGTTTTAAGCAACTTCTGTAGCAATTTGACATTGCCATGACATCCAAATGCATGATCATTGGGTTCATTTCACAGAACCAAGTACAGACTAGATCAAGCCTTGCTGAACTTGTGCAGTGAGTTCACTGTGGTGTGAGTACATCCTAGTCAGTTTCAGTAGGACCACCTAAAAGTCTGTGACATACTGTATGTTAAAAAACAAAAAGACCTGCAAGAAGCTCATCCTAAAACTGACAGCCTATTCTTTTTAAATATATTTTTACTAATTTCAGAGAGGAAGGGAGAGGGATAGAGAGAAACATCAATGATGAGAGAGAATCATTGATTGGCTGCCTCCTGCATGCCCCACACTGGGGATCAAGCCCAAAATCCGGGCAGGTGCCCTAATCAGAAATCGAACCGTGACCTCCTGGTTCATAGGTCAACGTTCAACCACTAAGTCACATGGGCCAGGCTGACAGCCTCTTTAAATAAACTAAAATGCTGAATATAAAATGAAAAACTTTCGCACCAAAATAAATGCTTCATTAAAATTACATGTGTAAATATATGTGTGTATGCATACACACACACACACACACACACACACGTGTGTAACATATGCCCCACTTACATAAGCTTCAATTTATGAAGGGGCCCAAGGACCTCCCTGGAGTTATGCAAGGGATCAAGACTTTGTGAAATGGCAAATTCTGAAACAATCCCACAGAATATCACCAATTCCGAAATAAGCTAATGATTCATCCACTATGTCATAAGAAAGACGTTCAGATTATTTTTAGGTCATTTTATTACTACTGCACAGGATTCAAACTTTAAAAACTCACTATCACCCTACCTAGTCAGTTTGGCTCAGTGGAGAGAGTGTCAGCCTGCAAACTGAAGGGTCCTGCTTCGATTCAGGTCAAGGGCACATGCTCAGGTTGTGGGTTCGATCCCCAGTAGGGGGTGTGCAGGAGGCAGCCAATCAGTGATTCTCATAATTGATGTTTCTATCTCTCTCTTCCTCTCCCTTCCTCTCTGAACTCAATAAAAATATTTTTAAAAAATAATAAAATAAAAAACTCACTATCTATTTTGTGTGAGTGTTCTGACTGTTCTGGCTCTCTTTTCAGCAAAACTGAAGCTCCCAAGGGGTATACAGAGGTAATCAGACTTGTGTGCTTAAAAAAGAAATACTGGAAATGTCTGAATAAGAGCAGCTTCATTTTTATTTTTATTTTTTATATATATTTTATTGATTTTTTACAGAGAGGAAGGGAGAGAGATAGAGAGTTAGAAACATCGATGAGAGAGAAACATCGATCAGCTGCCTCCTGCACATCTCCCACTGGGGATGTGCCCGCAACCCAGGTACATGCCCTTGACCAGAATCGAACCTGGGACCTTTCAGTCCGCAGGTCGACGCTCTATCCACTGAGCCAAACCGGTTTCGGCGCAGCTTCATTTTTAGATGCCTTTACTTTGTGTGCAAAATTTGTCTTCTGCAGACCCACCAACATAAAATTGTACCCATCGAGCACCTTTTTCATGGCTGCAGGTGTAACCTTACTGCTTCTCTTATTTAGAGCAAGTAAACTACAATTAGGCAGCTCTTTTAAATTGTACACCAATCCAAGTCTGAGAGAGAATCCTTCTGCGTTTCCTTCTGAAATAAACTTTGGAAGATGCAATTCAGAAATATCTATTTATTTATGCTCTTCAGTTAGAAGCTTTAAATCACATTATGTGAACAATAAAAAATATTATAAAAGAATAGTCCAGTAAAATGCCATAAATTTTCATTTGAAGATAACATTTCTATTTTACAAATTGGGAAAATCAATTGATCCTAACTCAAGTTAAAAGAGATTATTTTTCTTTTTTCTGTTATAAGCAGGGTAGAAGTAAAGGAAGAACATTTATAACAGCCTTAATGTCTTCTGTCCTCTATTTTGCAAATCTGAGTAAATCTCCTCTGCTAACTTTGTCAGCTAGGGAATAAAGAATGTCACTTGAGATTCCATAGCTTAATTACGCTGATAAAGCAGTTTTATAAATCATGCTACGAGTAATGGATATTCCTTTGAGAATAGTGAACTAGCAACCATAAAACGTGTGCTGTGGACTTGGTGCCTTATCTTCTACCCATATGTCAGTATGAATAAGTCAAAGCAAGTCCTCAGCTTCAGCCTGCTCAAGTCCAAATAGAAGAAAAGAACTATTGCCCCACCCACTGATATGAAAGCATTATTTTCCAAATCAGAAACAGGAAGTCTACATAAAGGGATGGCAGGCCAGAAGATCTGAAACTGAAATTGATAGAACATTTAGGTCATATGCCAGCTATACACCTAATTTTACAGCTGTATGAAGATGAAATGTAGTTATTCCTACAAACTCTTTGTACACTGTAAACGGCTACACAAATGAAAGTGCAATTATTATAAATGTGAAGGTCCTAGTATTTGTATCTTCCAGGCTGGTGGTCACAAACAAAACTGGAGAGTTGGGCATAGCATTCATCACACCAAGCCTTCATCTAGCCATAAGTTAAATTAAAGCCAGACATTTAGAGATTGAAGACCAAGAGAAAGCAAAGGACTAGCTCAAGGTCATGCCCAAACTGGGATCTGAATTTAGATATTGTTTCCAGTTCAAAGCATTATGCTAATGAAAAATCGAAAGATTTTAATACTTAGCAATACCTAAGGAACTAGAACAAGAGACAAGGAATGTGCTAAATGTTGAGTAGCTTAGTTGAGAACAGTTTAGTTTACAAAATATGCTGAAAAAAGCAATAGGACCAACTCCCAATGCAAAAGGAATTCATCATCATTCCGAATCCCGCAATTCCTAATCATAGAGCATCCTCAGGAGGGAATACTTAATGGAATGTAGAAAGCTATCGAGAGAGGGAGAATAAGCTCTCTTATTCTCATTCCTCTTGGCAAACTGAGGACAGAGGCACAGGATTTCTCCACTGGTGTTTCTAACTCAGTTTTTTTTAAAATGGGAGGAGCTGTTTTGTTTTGTTTTAAATATATCTTTATTGATTTCAGAGAGGAAGGGAGAAGGGAAAGAGATAGATAGAAACATCAATGATGAGAGAGAATCATTGATTGGCTGTCTCCTGCATGCCTCCTACCGGGGATCAAGCCTGCAACCTGGGCATGTGCCCTTTGACTGGAATCGAACCTGAGACCCTTCAGTCCACAGGCTGACGCTCTACCCACTGAGCCAAACCAGCTAGGGCTCTAACTCAATTTTGACAGTTACAGTTATCTATAATAATAAAAGGGTAAAATGCTAATTAGACCAGACAGCCTAACGACCTTCCAGACGAAGCCAGGGCTGCAAGGGCCAAGACAAGCTGCCTCGGCTGTGAGGACTGAGGCAAGCCACCGCAGCTGCGAGGGCCACGCCCCTTGCACGAATTTCATGCATTGGGCCTCTAGTTTGTTAATAATGATATTGATGCACCTTGAAGAAGCTCTTAGCTTCTTGACTTTAACTGGGGACTTAACTAGTCCTCTTAACTAAGACTGCTGAAGAGTCACACCAGTCTCAAATTCAGCAGACCCTAAAAACTAAACCCTCATTTGAACATTCTGAAGCTCTTCTCAGGTAACAGACATGAAGTTCAGGGCCACATGACGATGGACTGCCTTTATTTAAATCACAGGGGTTTTTAAGATCACTTTCCCTGCGAATTCCTAAAATATTCATAAGCCCATTTTTGAAAATTTAGAGCTTTTGCATCATTCAGGTGAACATCATGAATAGTGAGTTCCAAAACTTGGGTAGCCCTGGCCAGTGTGACTCAGTTGGTTGATCACAGTCCTGCGCACTGAGAAGTTACCAGAATGATTCCCGGTCAGAGCACATGCCTGGGTTTCGGGCTCGATCCCCAGTAGGGGGCATGCAGGAGGCGGTCCATCAGATGTTTCTCTCCCTTCCTCTCTCTAAAATCAGTAAAAACATATTTTTTAAAAAACTTGGACAACAGGTAAGAGTGGCTAGATCCTTCTAAAGAATGCCAGAACTACAGGAGAACCAATACCACCAGAGAAAAAAACTGAGGGTTCAAGGGGCTTTTGAGGAAGGAAATGGAAATTAAGTAATGTCAGTTCATAAAGTACATCTAGATTTTAATGATTTAAAATAGTCAGTTAACCTTCTGAAGCTTAATGATTCTCTCTTCACGTTATCCTATTTTTACCTATGTTTCTCCTTTGCAAACTGCTATTCCTGGGCTGTATTGCTGGTATCACTAATGTAAACACCTCATATTGTAGTTCAGAAAGGAGTCATGGAGGGCACTACATAAAGATTCTATTGTATTTATAATTAATATACCCTCAATAAGACAGACAAAGAAATACTTTAAGTATTTTGTAAGCCGCACATGCATATTTTATGTGTATGGGGAGGAGACTTTTATTTTATTTATTTATTTATTTTAATATATTTTATTGATTTTTTACAGAGAGGAAGGGAGAGGAATAGAGAGTTAGAAATATCGATGAGCGAGAAGCATCGATCAGCTACCTCCCGCACACCCCCTACTGCGGTTGTGCCTGCAACCAAGGTAATGCCCTTGACTGGAATCGAACCTGGGACTCTTCAGTCCCCAGGCCGATGCTCTATCCAGTGAGCCAAACCGGCCAGGGCGGGAGGAGACTTTTAAAAAAATGTCGACTTGGTAGAAAAAGGTATAGGGGGGATAAATGGTGTTGGGAAAAAAAAAAGTTGACTTAAAATTTCAGTGATGCACTTAAGAACCTAAACATAAATTGTGAGAAAATGTCAGGCTTTTAATCATATAATGGCACTTCACATAAATCAATACTATGTAAGTATTTCAAAATAAATTCCAGAGCACGTTACTAACATTTACTGATTTGTAAAAGCCTTTTGGAGCCTTAAAGAGCTTTACTTTTTTATTTTTTAAAAATATATTTTTACTGATTTTAGAGAGGAAGGGAGAGGGAGAGATAGAAACATCAATGATGAGAGAGAATCATTGATTGGCTGCCTCCAGTACACTCCCTACTGGGGTTCGAGCCTGCAACCCAGGCATGTGCCCTTGACCAGAATCGAACCCAGGACCCTTCAGTCCACAGGCCGACACTCTATCCATTGAGCCAAACCAGCTAGGGCAAGAGCTTTACATTTTAAATCACCTAGATAACCTATTGGAACGATATTTCCATTCCACTTGCAAAGATGCTAAAAGAAACCTGAAATTCACCTCATGAATTGAGCCCATTATTACTTCAGAAAAACGATGAAGAGCATGCCTTCTCAACCACACATTCATGGCCCAGTGGGCTTGTGGGAAACAGCTCCAGAGTCTCCCTACCCAATAACAGCTTGTCTAACTCTGCCTATAAGACAGGGAGGGGTAGCAGAATCTTCTCCCTGTTGTTTGTTTTCCCAGAATGCGCATTTTTAAAAATAGGAATGATTAAACTTTTAGAAACCCATTTGTCTGCAGAGTCAGCCAAAGGTACTTCTTGAAAAATTATGATCACAGCAAGTTTTGGAAGCAACCTACCCCACGTCACCCCAAAGTAAGGAAAAACAAACAAAATTCTTAAGACACTTTTGTCTAATACCCTCATTTTAAAGATAAGGATACTAAGGCCCACATAAAAATCAATACGGGAAGCTTTGTTTATTATATATCATTCACCCCAACTGCAATAGTAGTCAGAGAAAAATGTTGCAAGAAAACTTTTCCAGTTATTCTTATTGATTTCTTTCTTATGAAAACAAGACAATTCTTCTGCCAAACTGTTAATGTTGCGTAAAAAATTTTCTGGAGACCTTCCAATGTTCAAAGTCCTAATGACTGTCAGGTCGTATTGTAACTATTGAAATTATTTCTTTACTACGCTTTGTTGTGTGTTGTGTGGGAGCCTGGTAAATTTTTCCACCTCAGAACTTGGAATTTTTTGAATGGGGACACTGCCTAAAAGTAAGGGAAAAACAAATATTTTTTAACATTTGATAAAAACTCACTGAAAAAAAACCACACCATTTTAGATCCATTGAGAACAATCTGAAATGAATTCTTTTACATTTTTTTTTTAATTTAAAAAAGTTAGCCATGTCTTCTCTACCACTAAGCATTTTTAAGTCGCTTTTTTGTGAATGGACATATTTTGAGAGTAACAATCCTTGAGAAGATCTCTTTGTGTTTAAATTTACCCAAGAAAAGTCTGTGGGAATCAGGGTATTTAAACATAAATTCTGACAAAAGCCAAGTTCACCCCCAATATCCCACTGGTAATGTTCTATTTCTTAAGCAGAATGGTGGTTTTAGGTGTTCATTTTATTATGCTTTATAATTTATATACATGTTACATATATTCATTTTAAAGGTTTTGATACAATAAAAAAGGAAAGCACACATATAAAAAAAACATAAATTCTGTATATGTGTATGTGTGTGTCCATGCGTGCGTGTGTGTGAGTATGAGTGTGAGTGTGGCTATGGTAGCTTTTCTGCCATAGGTGCTCATTGGTTAATGAATTACAACCGTAGGGACACTGAGGAATGGGGTAGGGAGTTCTGATGATGAAACTTTTTTGCTAAATATGTAATTATAGATTAATATAAATTCACTGTAGAAAATTGGGGAAAGAAGAATGAAAAAGAAAATCAGCTGGAATGCTAATAACTAGAGCTCTCCAATATTAACATTTCAACTAATAGTGCAGCCTTCCAACAGTTAATGCTCAAGTGCTACTTTTTCAGTCCTTACAAAATGTTCTTGGCTTATAGTACTGCGCTGTTCAGACTCCGGGTAGGGGGGAACACTTGAATGCTTTTGGGAGCAAGGCAGGTAACAAAGTGTGTTGAAAAGGCTGGTTGGAGATTTTGCCAAGTTAAGACTATGAAAACCTCCTCAGAAGTGGGCATATTTAGGAATGTGTAACATTTCATGCATATTGTGAGCCACTGCAGTGTCCACAGTGAAGGTATGTCTGAAGTGGGGGTGGGGGGGTAGAGGTATGATGGGGAGAGGCCACATCTTGATATTTTGAACATGTTACCACAGACAGGCTGGGGTTTAATTAGGAGAGGGACCTACTAAAGTATGGCTAAAACATTTAACACACCAGACAACACCAGTTTTGATGCCATAATACCTTTTATGAATTGAATGCAATTGAAGGCTTCTAATCATTTCATCCAGCTCAGAATAGCAACTTAAACCTAAAGAGATACCTTTTGAGGAAAAATATAAGCCAATATATAAAATAAAAAGAAGCTCTAGCCAGTTTTGCTCAGTGGATAGAGCATCGGCCTGCAGGCCAAAGGGTCCCGTGTCAAGGGCATGTATCTTGGTTGCAGGCTCCTCCCGGGCCCGGGCCCGGGCCCTGGTTTGGGCTTGTGTAAGAGGCAACCAATCAATGTGTTTCTCTCACATCAATGTTTCTCTGTCTTTCCCTCTCTCTTCCACTCTCCCTAAAAATCAATGGAAAAATATCCTCGGGTGAGGATTAACAAAAAATAAAATAAAATAAAAAAGAAATAAAAGTTTACTTTTCAGGATGTTCTGCTTATATTTTAACTTTGAAACACTATAATTTAAGGGTGAGAAGGGCGGTGATGGTACTTAATCTTGTAGGTTATCTTAGGGATGTAGACACATGACAAACTAAATCAATCATTCCATGTGCAACTGGCAACAGCGAAAGGAGGAGTGCCTACTGTCTAGGAACCCACCATACTATTGCTAGAAAAGCAATGGTTTGTTCCAAAAATACCATTCGAGTAACTGTCTACCCATAGGTAAAGCCATCAATTTGTACATATTTGTAGCAGGTACACATGCAGCAACCTACATGGACATACTTTACTAAGTTAGTAAACTCAATGAGATAAGTGAAAATAACAGAAGCCCCAGGACAAATAGCAGTGTAGCCCCTTACAACTATGTAGTTCTGATAAACGCTTTCTTTGCACCTGACTTCACTGCCCTGTGCAATATGGCAGTGGATATCATCCACCATGCATGATGGCTGCTGACATGTTACACGTACAGCACACACAGTAGACTCTCAATAAATGGACATGTGCCCAGCTGGCGTGGCCCAGTGGTTGAGCATTGACCAATGAACCAGGAGGTCACAGTTCGATTCCCAGTCAGGTCACATGCCCAGGTTGCGGGCTCAATCCCCAGTGTGGGGTGTGCAGAAGGCAGCCCATCAATGATTCTCTCTCAACATTGATGTTTCTATCTCTCTCTCCTCCCTTCCTCTCTGAAATCAATAAAAATATATTTAAAAAATAAAATAAATGGACATGTTATGTGGTTAAGTCACCATTGGAGAAAAGTAACATTTGATTGTAACAAAAATACTGGAATGAAATACTGGAATGTTGGTTCTGAAAGCTAAAAAACAGATTTGACACCTAGTTCATTTCCAAAATGTTTGTTATTAGGGTAGCAAAAACAGAATTTCAAAGGGGGTTGGAATTAACCACATATTTATGATGGCTACATTTTATTTTGTGTAAATGACCTCAATATAGTTGATTTCACCCAAGAAAAAGTTGGTAATTAAACGAGCTCCAAATTTCCCTGCAACTGTAAAATTCCATTATGTTCCAAAGGCAGGTGATCTGCCCAAGGTTACAAACGATGCTGGACACCAGTGAGCTTTGAGTTTACCATCACATCCAGCGTCCTGAGAAAGCTTTAGAAATATGATAAAAGTGTATTTAATTCCTTTTGAAGTTACAAACACCAACTCATTGACAGTTCACAATTAGCTTTTTATCAACCATATTTGTGATTTCTCATTACAGAGTAATTAAAAGCAAGATGGTAGATAATACAATGCAATAAATGGAAATATGACCATGATATATTACTTTTAGGTAATGTACCTTAAAAAAAAGCTAACTATAAAACATAATGATCCAACTTTTGTAAAAAGGTATGTATGGAAAGAAATTTTTGAAGATACCTACTAGATTAGTGATGGCGAACCTATGACATGCGTGTCAGAGGTGACACGCGAACTCATTTTTTTGGTTGATTTTTCTTTGTTAAATGGCATTTAAATATATAAAGTAAATATCAAAAACATAAGTCTTTGTTTTACTATGGTTGCAAATATCAAAAAATTTCTATATGTGACACGGCACCAGAGTTAAGTTAGGGTTTTTCAAAATGCTGACACACCGAGCTCAAAAGGTTCGCCATCACTGTACTAGATTATTAAACTTTAGTTAATTCTAAAAGGGGCTAGAATAGATGATTTCTCTTTTCTTTTTCATTTGTTAGCCTGTGTATATTTTTAAACTAAAAACTATGAAACAGTAGTAACTTTACAATAATAATAATAATAATTTAAAAATGAAAGTAGATTAAAAGATTACCACTAGAGATCACTGTAATTAGAGTGAAAATGATGAGTGGGCTGAGTCTGTGTAAACCAGAGGTTATAATCAGGAGGCCCACGGACAAGATTAAATTAGCTTTTTATTGACAGATTTTTAGTTTCTCTTGAAAAATCCGAAGTCCTGAGAGCACTGGGCTGGGACTACCAGTTCCCCCAGCACAGACTCTGCCCACTTCAGATGAACTCTTCATTTTCTCATTTGTCAAAATCTAAGTATTCTTTTCCACCTGTGGTCTAACCAATGCAGCATTATAAGCCAGAAACATTCTGTAGGGGCTGAAAAATGCAGCACTTAAAAGTTAGCTAATCCAAATTTTCTTTCAATTTTAAAAGGGGTGTGTGTGTGTACATATGTGTGTGTGTGTGTGTGTGCGCGCGCGCACACACACTGTTTCACTGAAAAAAACCCAAAATATTACTTGAAATGTAATAGATATGTCTGGCTAGAATTATGTGACTTCTTTTTCATGCTTTTTATTTGCATTTTTCAGATTTTCTAGAATAAACTTATATAATTTATAAGTAGAAAAAGTTTAGGAAAATGATTTTTGGGGGTTAATACCCCGTTCCTTAAGTGTCTATAGCTGCAATTCGTTAACCAATAGAAACCTATGAGAGAAAGGTAGTAATTGCTACAGGCAGACAGATACACACATAAACCCAACATAGATTTATGTCTACACAATTTGTTTAAGCATCCTGATTCCCATGGGCTTTGTCGCATAAGTTAAAACTAAGAGTTCACCTCATGCATTTTTATCTGTAAATACATCCATTCACAAAAAAGCAGACAAAATTTTTAGTAGTAGAGAAGACATAACTATTTATTTTTTATTAAAAACAACAATCAGCCCAGCTGGTGTAGCTCAGTGGTTGAGGGTCAACCTATGAACCAGGAGATCACGGTTTGATTCCGGGTCAGGGCACATGCCCAGGTTGCAGGCTCGATCCCCAGTGAGGGGTGTGCAGGAGGCAGCTGTGTGATTTCTCTCTCATCATTGATGTTTCTACCTCTCTCTCCCTCTTCCTTCCTCTCTGAAATCAATGCAAATATATTTTTTAAAACAAAAACAACAGCAATTAGTGACAATGTAACAATTCATTTCAGATGATTCCAGATGGAGCTTAAATGGTATAGAGTGGACCTTCATCAATCATGAAAAAGATTGGTATTTTCCCCTTATTTGGAAACTGTGTATCTATTCAAATAAATTCCAGGTTATGAGGAGTAAAAGAACTGTCAGGCTCTCACACAAACACAAAACAAGCCATAGAAGTCATTTAAATGTTCACACTGATGACCTGACAGGCTTAGAAGTTATAAGCACTGGAAGGACTGCAGAAAATCCCTTTCCACAACATTTGTGGTTTGGCAAAACGATGTCTTGGTTTTGCAAGGAAGAAATCAATACGAGCAACTCCAAACAGTTATCTTCCTTGGCGGGGGGGAATTGCCATAAATTGCAGGTATTTTTGCTATTTTTTTAGGCTCAAAAAAAACTAGAACTTCTGGCCCCACTTGGGTATATTGAATTTCCAGGAATCAGTGAAATTCTAAAATTTATTTTTAAGGAACTTCTGAAAAACGGAAATGTGGGGTAGAAAGGTGTAATTTTCACCCTTTAAACAATCTAGTGATATGTTAAAGACAACAAATGACTTGCACATACAATCCACTAGAAGAAACATGGCCATGTCCTTACCTAAAGACTGGTAGAGCTCTGTCATTTTGGGATGGTCCCAGCATGTTGTTTGGGTCTCGTGGCTAAAACAAAATGCAAAGAAAGACTTTAGGATTTATGATGGGTAGTAGAGAAAAGGAAGGGGGGAAGGCCTGGTTTGCTTTTGAATCATTAAAAATCTGTACTTCAAAGGACTTTCATCATGTGGAGAATGTTTATCTTCCAAGCAGAGAAGCCCACTACCATTGCTTTCAAAGGTAAAAGCAGCCCGGCCAGCATGGCTCAATGGTTGAGTTTCAACCTATCAACCAAGAGGTCACGGTTCGATTCCGGGTCAGGGCACATGCCTGGGTTGTGGGCTCGATCCCCAGGAGGGGGCGTGCAGGAGGCAGTCCATCGATGATTCTCTTTCGTCACTGATGTTTCTCTCTCTCTCCCTATCCCTTCCTCTCTGAAATCATCACAAATACATTTTTTAAAAGGTAAAGGCAATATGAACATATTTGGTAACCAGAATTTGTTTCTTTTATGTGCCAACAAGTCAGTTGCACTTCGGTTATGAGAAAATGACCTTGTATATAATCGATAACCGAAAATCAGGATTTCTTCACCTGTCCAATGGGGAACATTCAGAAAGGACACTGACAAGTGTCATTCAACTTTGTCAAAGAGAGACACTGGACATTAGTTTAATAAATAAACCGCCTCACTTCTCATTTGCTCTAACTGCCCCTGACGTTTTTCTATTACTCTTTCTTCTCCATATCCAGATCACCCATCCATGATAACTGTATTTCATTTCAGCTTAACGTACATCCATTGCCTGACTAATACATCATACCTTCCCTCTTCCCATTACTTTTAGAATGTCTTTTTAAATTGGCATGCTATACACCACTACACATATTCCTATATTTACTTGGGACTGAATGAAGCATTCACAGCTCTCTTCCATTTCTTAAAGTTTAGCTAAGTGTGGTTGCTGGCTATCAGCTCCTGCCACAAAAAAAGAACAAAACACCCTTGTTCCTCCTTCAATTACATGAATAAATCCGGGAGAGATAACTACATATACTTTTCCTTACTTTGGCCCATCTACATAAATCACCAAAGCATCATATTTCTAGTTTTCAGGGATTACATGACTGGCTTTGATACAGTAAAATGCAGCCTTGAATGATATTTCAGGACTAATACTCCGAGCCTATTCATAATCTTTGGGGAAGGGTGGGGATAGAGAGAAGAGAAACAGCTTAAATGTGGACATTTCAAGGGGAGGAAACAATGTCAAGCGACCTCAGCATAGGTTTTAAGTCTTAGGATTGGATACTGGCTCTGTGCCCTACTAGCTGGGAAATTTGAGGCAAGCCTGCTCACCTGGATTAGTTGATATAAATAAGTGTCTGGCACCTTCTAGTGTTCAATACGTGGTCATTTTGTTATGTGCCCCCCAAATTAGTGCCCACTAAAAGCAAACCTTCTATCAGGTGATTATAACATGGGTAAGTCAGCCAAGCCTAAGACCCTTTATAGAGAGCAAAACCAACACGCAATGTGATTTACCTCTGTTTTTAAGAAATAAGCAAAACAGAGAAATATGTATTGTGGTTCGATAAATAAAATACAATCATGTCACAAAACATGTGGATATCCCTCAAATTGCACAACTTCAAACACCATCCCTCTAATATTTCCCATTCAGTGACTGAACAGTGAAGGCTACGGAAAGAAATTTAAAAGATAGCGTGCACTGGGTAAGGGCTGTTTCAGTCTTTCCCAAACATGTTCATTTCTGTTTTACTTTTCCGCAGAGACAATTCATATTTGAGGAGTATGACCAGGGGCTTCTCAGTCGAGGTAATGTACCAGAATGGCATCCAAGTCTTAAAAGAGCAAGAAGAGCAGAAGTTGCAGTCCATGCCTTAGGGCAGCGGTTCTCAACCTTCTGGCCCTTTAAATACAGTTCTTCATGTTGTGACCCAACCATAAAATGATTTTCGTTGCTACTTCATAACTGTAATGTTGCTACTGTTATGAATCGTAATGTAAATATCTAATATGCAGGATGGTCTTAGGCGACCCCTGTGAAAGGGTCGCTGGACCGTCAAAGGGGTCGCGACCCACAGGTTGAGAACCGCTGCCCTTAGTGGGTTTAAGAAGCCCCAGGACCAAGCTAGTTCAGGATCTGGACAAGGGGTGGAGGGACTGGTACTTGATATTCACAGCACAAGGAGACTGCAGCTTGCAGCTTCATGGGAAAAGTGTTGCTGGTTCTTGGGTATTTTTTAGCTTGGAAAGTGATTGTGTACCAATTCCACACACAAATGCCCAGCAAGGGAAGGTTACTTGCTACTGAGACCACCCTGCATTTCCAAAGGCCATGCATATGTGAGCACCAGGGAGGAGGGACAGAGAAGTGGGAAAAAGCACGTGTGTCCACATGTCCAGGCCCTTATTACACACACTGAGTACTAACAGCGCCCCATCTCCACGACATGTGGGAGGACTGCAGCATCTTCAATGGATGGGCAGAAAAATGTCTGTCTGATCTGATAAACTTTAACCAGACAGAGAGAACCACTCTGAAAAGACACCATCTGTAATGGACTTCAAATCGGAGGGACATGAGCAAGAAATGCCTTGTACCAAATGCATTTCCAACAGAAAAGGGAGACTTGCGTACAAGTGACAGGAGAATCCCACATAGAGTGAATGAGGGCTTCATGCAGCTCCCTCCCTCCCAAAGAATCCCTCACGACTATGGATATACTTACATTTCTAGCTTTATTTAAGGAATTTGTTCTAGTGGTTAAAATTATTTTTAAAAATTGTATAAATTATTTTTTAACCCAACAGTCCTTCACTAAACTGAAATTTCCTTTACTGGAAGATGGGAGAAATTTTAAGGCCTGACTTCTATCCCTGATCATGTGTTACCAAGTACTACTCCTTTCTAGGTACTCATTTTCCCAAGTACTTGCGATTCTGGGGGACTTAAATAACCTAGATGAATGACCTTAAACAAATCCAAAAGCCAATCTTCTTTTACCTTCTTCCCCTCCAACACACAAACCTTTTATTTTTAAGCAATACAAAGTAATGAGCAAAACAGATTTATATTTCACCTTTGCAGTCTTAGTTTCACTTCAATTGCAAACCAGTACCAAGCAAAAGAAGTGAGCACAGTGGAAGGAAGAAAAATGAAGGGTGTGGCTAAGCCTCAAAACTAGAAAAAACCATCTTTCAATCATTTAATGCTAAAAGCAATTGGTAACACAGCCGAAATGACCAGATTTTGGGGGGAGCTATATGGTGAACAAAATATTTACTTCACTGGATGTGGCTATTTTCAGTCTGTGGTGAATTCTAAGCCCTAGTGAGACACTATTTAACCCTCCCCCCAAACAGATAGGAAAGATGCATATGAACAGGATGAATTGCTAAATACAGATCTGCGTAACTCCTATCCACACTGTACCTTACAGGACAAAGCAATTTTTTGTTTGTGACCAATATAGATTTTACAGCTGTATTTATTACTCTGAGGCTGTCTTCACAAACAGTAGCGAATTCCCAGTAACTCCATGAGAAGCAGCTCAGGTTTACCTGAAATATACAGAACCTATAGAAAGATACGCTGTGCTGGGGAGGTGGTGGTGGAAGGGTGGGTGGTACTATTTTTGGTAACTGTCTCTTTTCTGCTCTTCACTTTTCATATTGGAAATGCACTCCCCATACATCAGGCCCAACCAGAAAGGATATTCTGAAACCTGTTCACACATTAGTGGGTACATCTTTGTTCGGTCTTCCTGAGAACAGTGATGTTCAGCACAGATCAAAATTCTCCGTGTACATTAACACAGAGACCGGCTGTACAAATAATCCTGAAAACACTTTAAATCTTTAAAAAATGTTACTGGTTTTTGGCCCTGCTGGTTCCAAAGCCTGGCATCAGATATGCCTCACTGAACAGCCTTCAAACTCTGACGTCCCCTCTTATTTTAATGTGTACAAACTACAATAAGCTCTCTTTCCCCCTTTCCTTGAGGCTGTGATAGGAACCTGGTGCAAATTAAAAGACAAAAATCACTGGACGTGACAAAAGACCCCGGCAACACCTACTTGTCAATAATAAGAAATTAAAGCATTACCCTACTGAGCCCTGGGCTGACCTAATTTCCTACCATACAATTTAAATTTTCTCTCACCTTCTTCAGTTTCAAGTAGTGTGCAAGGTTATTATAACCGCTTCAGAGCTGTTCCTGCTGTCAGTGCTGGAATAACCAGACTTATTGAAATTGCTTTTTTAGTTTCTTAAAAACAAACATTAAACACTTACAAAAAGTAACAAATTTCTATTGCTCTTGCCAGAAATGGCAGTTGCCTAATTAAAATAAGATTTCTTCTGCCACCACTGTTATTTGGTAGTAAAAATATTCCAAACAGTTGCCTTTTTTAAAAAAAAAAATAGCTTTCCATTACTTCCCAGGGAAGAAACTAATCGCTATGCAGCAATATAAAAAGGTAGCGTTCTCTCGCGATTTGCAGAGGATTAGAGTTTGGCTTTATATATAATCTGGAGGCCATTGATTGATACACACACACACACACACACACACACACACATCATTTCCCTTTAATCTGGGGATCTGACTCTTTCCTTGGCATTTCCATTTGAATGTTGAACTTGGCTAGCATTGCTGGAATACTGGCTGGGTGGGAATGGGAAAATATATGTAAAAGTTCGCTACTGTGGAAAGGAGGTTTAGAGAGGTGGGTGTCAATCAAAGCATCAGAAATCCTATTCTAGTCCCCATTTCTTCACCCTGGGAGATTTCGCATGTTATTCTGCTTGGCTCACGCCAGGGCAAAGATGATTGCAACGGTGACTGTTCCAGCTGTTACTTGTCCTTGGTTCTATTTGCTTTTTCAGGGCTTAATTCCCACCCACCCTCAACTTTGGCCAAAGCAATTTCACTTCAGGGTCGTGTCCAATCCAAGATCAAACAATGATGACTGAAACCAATTCCATGGTGATCAAGGGTCAGAGACCTTTCATAAAATCATGTTTCATTTGCTCTTCCAGCTTCTCCAAGAACAACTGTATCCTCCGAAGAGGGGATTTGGGACAAGGAAATGTTAAAAAAAAAAATCTAAGCAAAAAGAGAAAGGGTGATGAGGGGTGACCAGTAGAGGTGGCAGGAATATAGAAGCAAGAGAGAGCAGGAAGAGCTTTTTGGCCACGGAAGAATGTAGATTTCACTTAAACACTGGTTCGCCACTTAAATCAGATTGATTGTTTCAGGTTAAAGCATTTTATAATTAATAATATGCCTCCCTCGGGCAACTAAACCTCATTGACTTAAGCTTCAAACTTAACTTCAAATGTAACTGAGATAAACAGTGTCCTGCCCTTTTCATTGCTACAATCGGGTCGGGAATGCCAAACTTTGCCTCGAGATACCTGGAGAAATGCGAGAAAAGGACGCGCAGAAATGACTGCACACAACCCCAGAGGGCAAAGAAAAATAAATAAATAAAAACCCCTCGATCCTCGGGGTCAAATCCCTGACTTTTAGCCTTTAAATTGCTTTTTCTTTCTTTCCTGATTTCTGTAAGTCTCTAGGCAGGAGACGCACACAGTAGGAACTGCAGCGAGAGAAATGTCAGTTGGAATCCTCGGAAGAAATCAGGCAGAAAGTTGACCTTTTGGCACTTGCAGTGCAATGGGAGGTAGAGCCGCGCGCGCCCCTTCCTTCTGCGAGGTCGAGCGACGATTTGGGAACAGCCTGTCTGGCTCCCGTCCACACAGCCCGGAAAGGAGCAAAAAGCTCCAGCGGCCCCAATCCCCGCGTGGGGAACGCACCGTCCCCTCTGGGTACGGTGAGAAATCAGCTTTTTCTCTCCGAGCCCGTCCCAAAGCCCGGGGAAGGGGGGCTCCCCGTGAGCCCAGCACCAGGGAAAGCCCCGGGGGCGCACCTGCAGCGGCGCCGCCTGGGACCCGCGGGGGAGGTTCCCCGACGCCCGGAGCCCGGGGTCCTGCCGCCGCGCCTACCCAAGTTTCGGCCGCCCCGGCTCGCCCCTTGTTCGTGCCACAAGTGCACGGACTGCGGGCATCCGAGGGGGCCGCGAGGCACTTACCCCTTGAGCTGTTCCCTCATGGCTGCAAGGGCTCCGCGGACGGGGGAGGGCAAGCGGATGAGTGAGCTTCCCAGAGCCGCCGGCTCCCGGAAAGTCGAGCGCCGCCGCCGCCCAGGCTCGCAGCCGAAAGCACTGCGGAGGAGCGGGCGCGGGCTGGCGGGCAGGCGGACGGGCGGCGACCGGGCGGGCGGGGAGGGGGCGCTGCGGGGAGACGGGGCGGGACCGGGCCAGGCTCCGCCCCCAATGGGAGACCCGGGAACCCGGACTCCGGCAGACCCTGCACTCGGGGATTTCCAATCGGAAAGAAAAGAAAAAGGAAGAAAGGCAGAGGAGGAGATTTAAGGTCGTCCCAGGAACCTGGAAGCCACACGCCGCCCGGCTGGCACCCCCTTAAAACCTCCAGCAAGACTACTTGTTGTCTAAATAAATTACCTAGGTGCAAATGATCTTACCGCAGGTCATTAAGCATGGGGGCTCGATTTTCTTTTTAGAGAATGAACTAGAAAAATCACAAGCATAATTCCCCTCCAATTGAAGATTAAAGTAGTGGGGCTGGCCCTGGGCAGTGTGGCTCTGTAGGTGAGCATCCACCTATGAACCAGGAGGTCACGGTTAGATTCCCATCAGGGCACATGCCCAGGTTGCGGGCTCAGTCCCCAGTGTGGGGTGTGCAGGAGGCAGCCGATCAATGATTCTCTCTCATCATTGATGTTTATATCTCTCCTTCTCCCTTCCTCTCTGAAATCAATAAAAATATATTAAAAATTGTCTAAAGTAGTGAGGCTGTAAAGACCTGAAATTTAGTTTACACTCATCATGAGCTAAACGGGATGCTTAGAAAGCTTTTTTATGTGTATACTAGAGGCCTGATGCACAAAATTCATACATGGGTAGGGTCCCTAGGCCTGGCTGGCAATCAGGGCCAATCTGTGGGGTGACCTGCAGGGCAATGTGGGGTAGGGGGCCCCGCTGGCACCTGCCTTGGCCGGCCTGGTGCCACCCACTAGGCGCCCCCCCCCCCCACCGCCCGGTGGCCTCCCTCTGCCGGGCAACAGGCAGGGTGATAGGGGGGCCCACTGGCACCCATCTTGACTGGCCTGGGGTCTGTGGGCTGGGGGCAGCTCCTGCGTTGAGCGTCTGCCCCCTGTTGGTCAGTGCACATCATAGCAACCGGTCGTTCCACTGTTCGATGGATTTGCATATTAGGCTTTTATTATATTTTATTATATAGGATGTGATACAGCAGCGGTTCTCTAAAGGAACTGCGCTATTAGCAAAACCTCGAAACAAAAACTCCCAGGCCCTAGCCCAGACCTACTGAATCAGAAATGGAGCACAACTAAGTTTGAGAACCACTGGTACAGAATCGAAATAAACCACCACCACCAGTGGTGTGGCACGGTTTGGTCTTTTAGAGAAACCTAAAAGGAAACCATTTCCAAGGGAAGATTTGATTGGAAAAGTTACAGGGCCTAGAGCATTCCAATAAGTCTAATCTTAGAGTTTGCAATATGATGATCCAAATTAACTATGGAACATTATTTCAAACTTGGAAATATTCCGAAGAGAAGAAAGCCTTCATTACCACAAGAATTTTTTCTCAACCTCCACATATCTTCAATTAGAGTCCAAAGAGTATCTGAAGATAAACTCCCTTAGTGGTTTCATTGTCCCTCTTTGCCCATTTATTTTGTTGGCCGCCTTCTCTTATCTTCTTTCAACCATTTCCTTTTCATTCTCTCCTCTAATTGATTCATGCCACCTCAGTTTGGAGTTCAAAACATGCTTCTCCTTTTTCTTTTTGAATATCCTTTATTTTCTTGCTTAAGATTTTTCCCGTAGAATGTTAGAACTGAAAGGACTCTAGACATCAATCTTTTACTGTCTGCGATAGCTCGGCACAAGAGACAAAAAATAAAGCACATGAACAAAAGGGAGAGGGAGTGCCAAGTTTCTTCCCTACCCTGACAAACCAAATAAAAATGTAAACGTTATCACTAAAGACATGTGCATGTAGGTATGATTGGTATTGCTATTTTAAAGCAAATATAGCACTTCTTCTGGCATTTTGCCTGGTAGACTGAGGCATTCATTAGTGTTGTCTTTTAGCAATTTTGAGCCAGTGAGTTGTGGAGGCGGCTGCTATTCCAGTTTTTGTTTTTTGGTGTGTTTTTTGGGGAGCGGGGGGAGAACACACTAGGATTCCATTCGCTTCGGGTCAGGTAGTCCCTTGATCTAAGTGTAGATTCTAGGTTTGCTCCTCTCTTTGACTGGAGGAGGACAAGCGTTCTGTGATGAGGAAGATGTGACCTTTGCAATTGATCAGTGATGTAATCAATTGTCAATGTGGCAAATCACTTAAATACTGTTATGTTTATTTCAGTGAAAAGACACAAATGTCGCAGCCTGGGCATTTGTAAATATTAGAAATCAATCAAATAAAGGCTTGCAACCCGTGTGGTGAGTCAGAGTTGCATTCTCTTCCTTTCTTGTTTTTTATTTTTTTATTTTGTTTGATTGTTTTATGCTTTTAAATTAACTTCTCAAGACTCAGGAACTCTCATATGATTCTCTAAAATATAAGAGCTCATCTGTTTTCTCAGGGTCCAATTAGCAACCTACTAGGAATAATTTGTTAAAAAATAGAATGGAAAATAAGAGATCACTATTCAGATTTTTCTTAAATTTGACAGATGGCAATCCTCAAAAATACATCTTTAAGATCTTTTTTAGACTAGGGTTATAGGCACTTGAAGATTTGTTCCCGAATCTTGATGTTATTTTAGAAATTAAATACTGAAAGTATTATTAAGAAATGACATGGGCATTACAGCGACTGTTATCAATTTCAGTTAGATTATGAATTTTGCTTATTAGGGAAAGGCATTAAGAAGAGAACATAGTCCTGGCTGGTTTGGCCTGCAGACTGAACGGTCCCGGGTTCAATTCTGGTCAGGGGCACATGCCCAGGTTGTGGGCTCGATCCCCAGTGTGGGGCATGCAGGAGGCAGCCAATCAATGATTCTCTCTCATCACTGATGTTTCTACCTCTCTCTCCCTCTCCCTTCCTCTCTGAAATATATTTAAAACTATATATTTTTTTAAAAAAGAAGAGAACATAATTTATATTTTTTCATTTATATATTGATGCCATATATGATAATACATTAATTGCTTGTGTATACTAGCCTTTCTTCTTAATGTTCGATTTTACTGTTTTGATGTGAACACAAGCATGAAAGGAGTATGAGGGCTCTGCCACCAGAAAAAAATTTAAGTTGAAATCCTGCCTTCAGAACCTATCATGAGCCACTTGTCCCCAGTACCATGCCTAGAATGGTACCAACTAGGGCTGGAACTGGATAGTCTGGCTTCAAGACCCATGCACTTAGCCACTCTGCCATGCTACCACGGAGAGACATGACTTCTTGTGAGCTCATAAGCAACCTCATTGCTGGCTGAGAGCAGAGGATAATGAATTTGCTAGAAATATGGGTAAGGAAGGAATGAGATGGGATAAAGTCTAGGAAGGCAACCCCATGCCTTTTTCTATATCCCAAACTGTAGTCTTTGAACCACTTAAACATTGTAGGTACTTTAGAAAAATGAGGACCTCTCTGACCTAAGGAACTGTGCTGGAATTCCGCCATTCTCCACTCCAGCTCTATTCTCTGCCCTTCTCCACTCACTCTGTGCCCCAGGAGGTTGGACCTCTGTGGATGGCATCAATAAGGCTGTCTTGCCTTTTGGCTTCCCTTTGCTTTCAGCCAATGGGAGGCAATGATGAAAGGCCTATAGCAGAAGATGAAAGAGTAGGAGGAGAGAGCTATTGGGGTATTTATTCTCCAAGTTCCTTCTCTTTGACCTTGAGCCTGGTGGTAGCTGAGTTCCATTACCCACAGCCACAAGTCTTGTTGAGCAGTCATTTCTACAGCGACAGCATTCTCCAGGTTCCTTAAACCATTCCCCCCCCCACCACCTTGTTCTTTCCCCGATCATGACCAGATTTTGTAAACAGCTTTTGTTCATTATACTATTTTCAAGCACCACTTTTGAATGTGCCATCCGTTTTTCCCAGGACCCTGATCAAATAGGGACCACCCAGTCAAAGCCACCTTCTGAGGCACGAAACAGGATGCTGAGTGTGGACCACTGATGGAGGAGAAAGGTAATTGCACCTGTTGGAGCTCAAAATAAGACTAGGCTCATATTCACTGGACATATATTTCTAGAAGCTTCCTCTATGGCCCAAAAGGAGCTTCTGGCTGTTGGGGATAAAGGCAAGTCAGTAATTATGAATGGTGATAATAGCAGGAGTATAGGTAAAGAGGATATATATATATATATATATATATATATATATATATACATATACACTAGAGGCCCAAGTGCATGAAATTCATGCACGGGTAGGGTCCCTAGTGGCTGCCGGCCAGGGCCTCCCTTCCCCCAGCTGCCAGCCAGAGGCTCCCTTCCACCTACCACTGCAGGCCGGCCCCTCCCCTTGGTCGAACTCCCGGTCAAGGGGACAATTTGCATATTAGACTTTTATTATATAGGAGAGAGAGAGAGAGATTAGAAAGGCAGGTAGGCAAATAGAGAAGGACCTGGAGTGATGATCCAGAGTTTGACCTGTATCATGAAACATATGGGGGAGCTTTTTTCAATTTTTATTTATTTTTTATTGATTTCAGAGAGGAAGAGAGAGGGAGAGATAGAAACATAGATGATGAGAGAGAATCATTGATCAGCTGCCTCCTGCATGCCTCCTACAGGGGATCAAGCCCCCAACTCAGGCATGTGCCCTGACCAGGAATCAAACTGTGACCTCCTGGTTCATAGGTCAATGCTCAACCACTGAGCCACACCAGCTGGGCTGGGGGAGCTTTTTAAAGAAGAAATGTAAGCGTATGTGGCTCTGCCAAATTTGTCTTTTTAAAAAATCACTCAGGCAGTGGTGTGGGGCTGGATCTGAAGAGTTTGGAATTAGGGGACCAGATACATGGTGACTGCAGTATGATGAGGACCCGAAGGATGGCAATGGCAGAGAGAGTGGAGAAATAATAAAATAAGGTAAAAACTACAGGAGTCTTGACTGATTGGATGTAAGGATGTAAGAGAGGGAAGACTAAGGGCAATGATCCTCAAACTTGGCCACCCCTGTAATCACCCGGAGAACACTAAAATGTTCACATGCCTGGGTGTCATCACCCAGAGATTCTGATTAATTAGCCTTGAGCACTGGGCTTGTTAGGCTCACCAGGTGATTCTAATACACAGCTGAGGTTGAGGACCACTATTCTAGGGTGACTCCCAAGATTGGACCGAGCTAGGAATTTCAGGAGGAGCGGGCAGGTTTAGGCAGAAGAGGATCAGGGAGAGATGATGAGTTTGAGGTGGCAGGGTGATGTAAAAGTGAAGGGACCCAAGAGGCAGTTGGACATCTAACTCTGGAGCGCAGAGGGAAGATGTCAGAGTTGGAGCTATCAGTTAGAAATGTCAGTGCTGTAGGGTCATGAGTTTGGATGAGCCATTCTAGTAGAGGGTGGGAAGGGCCAAGGGCAGAGGCCAAGCTGCTCCAATCTTCCACAAACACATCCTTTTTCCTTTAAGGTTGCTTTTGGTTTCAATGTTAGTCTGATTTTACCAACGTCAAATGAGGAGCAGAAAGGTAAAGGAAAAAGACAGGGGATGGTGTGCACCTGGGCACTTGCCTGGGGGTGGCCCTGAGGGACTTCACCACCCCTGAGGGTCCAGCGTCCCTCTAGCTCCAAGAGTCTCTTTCTGAACTGCTTTTTGTTCCCTTACCAATCTTAGGCATAACCAGCATCATTTTGTACAAATCAATTTGGAATATAGATATTGCTTCGATTGAGCATAATGCATACTTTATAGTAAGATTTCAACATTTTGGATATCCAGTAAATACATACGGATTCCATGTTTCTCTGTGCAGAGTACAAATAGTAGCCATGAACAGTGAAGCAGACATCTAACAAATGCTTACAATGATGGTGAGTCACTGCTAGTTAGGACAAATACAATGGTGTACTCCTTAAAATCTGTATAACAGTCCCTTTAGATCAATGTGAAACCAGCATCTTTTGGATATAAAAATATCCAGTCACTTTGCATGAACTAGTAAATGAAGAGGCCTCTACATTCAGACACAGAGCACTTCGCGTCCACACAAAAGCCTATTTTTCCAGGCCCTTCCCCTGCAGGGAGCAGAGTAAGCCAGAGTGGGGAAAGCTCTCTGAGCCAGCTGCCATCTATACCAAAGATTTCACCAAACAGGTTCCAGATAAAGTCAAACTCAGCTTTACTCTCGTGCTGTTTTCTTTCAATAAGATTTGTCAAAGTTTCACAGAGCCACCGATAGCAACCCGAACATCTAAAAAGATGTGAAGTTTAGCATCTTCACTAAAATAAAGCAACACTTCATTAACTTCACAGGCCGGTGGTTGCTTCACGGGAGAGAATTCCAAGTACCTATTAGCCTGCCAGCTATATCGCTACCCCATAACCACCTCCTGCTAAAAATGGATACCTGGTTAAGGTGGGTCAAGCAGATATGAAAAAGGCATTCCTGGTCCACCTTAACCACAGCTCAAAGCTGTAAATATTTGTCTGCCTTTCCCAAATTGTGCTAAATAACAAGAATTTCAAAACTAGGCAGAAATTCTGACACTCTGCATAATCTCCCTTCCTTTTCAGCTACAAATAAGGCTTTATATTCGATTAGACTCACAGCAGGTGAAAACCCCAATTAGTGAATTCATTCTGGGGCTACTTTCTACCTTCCTCCCACACACCACAGTTTAAAAAAAATAAGGGAAGTCACAGTCTTTTCTCAAATCACAAATAAATTAACCCTTTGATCTACCCAATCAAGCTTTTTACCACTTGAAAAATTTTCACAGGAAAGTGGGAGGATGTTGAAAGATGTGTTCTTCTTGACTTCATAATGTGGGTTTACAAAATTTCTATTTTGCCAGATTTTACTGTTCTCTTCAAATCCATAACTATTCTCAGATTTTTCGGATCAATTTAGAAATTACAGTTTTTCTTTTACCTGAAAACTCACAAAGCCAATATTATCTAAAGAATGATTAATGGACAGTCTGCTACAATGGAGAGTTATTTTTAAGTTATGTTCTTATTTTAGTGTGTTTGAGGTGAGAGAAAATATTAAATTTTAGTTTAAACACTATGCTTTGGCCTTAGGAAGTGCACAAAGTCCATATTTCATACTTGGTAAATATTTATTTGTTGAAGGAAATTCATCATTGGACAAGGATAGAGGTTTGGTTTGAACATTTTAAAAAAAGCAAGACAGTTTTAGTTCTTAGAGTGATTTACTTATACTTTGTCAATTGCTTCTCTGGAAATAATTCACAACCCAGTTTTATGTATGAGAATATGATTAAAAAAGAGCAGCTTTGTCTTTTTTAATTGTTTCAGTCCTGTCACTTTTCTTGATACAAGTTGTAGGACTTACTGTGCACAAGAAAATATTGAACATACATCAAATAGTAACGCAGAGCTTTTAGAAGTAGTCATCTGTTACTGTCAGAGGTTCATTTCATTTTGAGGTTTTTTAAATTAAAATGCAAAATTCTACATACATGCCTGCCCAAATTACCCCTTTCTGAAATACTCGAATTTCATAAAAAATGTTAAATGCTAATGTAACCATTTTTAATACTTCTGACTGGGTTCTGGAGATTTGGGGGAAAAAAGTAAACAAAGGAATCACCAGTCAATTAAGTGAACAAGGAAGTCATGCGAAGTTGAAACAGATAAGGAAAATTAATATTCAAATGCTACTGAATGAAGACACCAGGTTTTTTTTTTCCAACTCGGAGATGAATATCTACCAGAATCAAAAGCAGCTTCTTAATTTTCAGCAAGCATAGCTGTATATCCCAGCAGAGGCATTAAGGCAGCAAGGCAAGCTCCAAGCCAATTCTGCCTCGTAGAGCCAGTCACTTAACCCTCAGAGTCCAGTCTCTTAACCCCTCTGGAGCTCTGTTGACTCATCTGTAAAATTCGGGTAATACTGCATAAGGCCATAGCTGGTTCACATGACATAACGACTATGAAAGTGATTTGGAGACTGGGAATGCTATACTAATGTAAAGTAGTTTGTTGTGCAAGTATAATTCCTTAAAAGAAAACCCAACATGTCCAGGAGTACTGTTATAAATATAGCACAAAATAAATTCAGCAGTCACTTTAACTTTTCATTTTTAGGCTCTTGTATGAGGGGAAATGAGATGTCGAAGAGTTTCCGTCTTTCCCCTTCAGTAATTTGTAAAAGGAACCTTTCCTCTTTTTTTGCAAGTGTGTAAAAAATGATCTTTTTTTTTTTTGCAAGTGAAAGCTCTAACCACAAGCCTAAGATAGGAGTAACATTCACACCATTAGCTCTCATTCTTTTGGGGCTGTGGTTAAAATATAAATACTATTCACACATGTTAAAAGGTGTATTCACATTCATATTGCCAGAGAGCAGAACCCTGGAGTAGTGACAGAATACGTGAATACCGGTTTTGTGAAGGACAATGGGAGAGAAAGATCGCTTCCACCCAGATGGAGAAGTTCTGTGGGTGGCAGGCCTTGAACAGCATGTGGTAGGAATTCCCCACAAAGACAAGAATCCATAAAAGGGGAAATGGAGGTAAAACCCACTTTAACCAATTAATGATTAACCAAGGGCTGAATCTTGTCTTCCAGCTCTGGTTTATTTTGTCAAGGCATATTTTTTGAAGATGAAAGAACAATATGAATGCAAGGAATTTTTATTCATTCATAAATTTTCAAGAATATTTTCCATGTGCTGCACCTGAACTAAGTTTCTCTGTTTAAATATTTCCCTATATTCATTTCTTTAAGTGACTGCAATCATGATGGATTTATAGAGCACTTACTTATAGAGTTTGGAGGATGGTCACGGAAAGATATTACAAAATTTAGCATGGCTGTCCTAGCCGGTTTGGCTCAGTGGATAGAGCATCGGCCTGCAGACTGAAGGGTCCTGGGTTTGATTTTGGTCAAGGACACATACCTAGGTTGCAGGCTCCATACCTGGCCCTGGGCAGGGTGCCTGCAGGAGGCAACCAATCCATGTTTCTCTCTCTTTGTCTCTCCTGCTCTCTTCCACTTTCTCTAAAAATCAATGGAAAAATATCCTATGGTGAAGATTAACAACAATGAAAAATTCAACGTTGTAATCATGTTCCTTTACTAGGGGAACCCAAATATAGCCTTGACCTTAAGAAGCTTACAATCTACTGTGGGAGGGGGAGAAGATAGATTAATATATGACTAAATACACTATCAGACAGATATAGGAAAATTTTTTAAAAGCACAAAGGTAAATGTGGTTAGCTTGACCTTTTGGGATTAGGGAACATTGTTTCAATTAAAAGCTAACAAGACTTAAATACAGTGGGGCCTTGACTTACGAGTTTAATTCGTTCCAGACCGAGCTTGTTAAGGAGCTCGTTAAGGAGCTCGTTAACTCAAATTACTCTGTCAACTCAATGCAAAAAATCGGCCGAGAGATAGCTGGTATCTCCAAAAACTCGTTAGTCGGGACACTCTTAAGTCAAGGCCTCACTGTAACTAGGTTCTATGCATGTGATTGTTAGTGTATTGATGGGGCATATAAGACATTTTTGGGGGGACTAGCAATCTGAATCTGTGCCAGTAACCAGCCTTCTAACGCACACTCTTGTTAGCCAATAATTAACTCATTGATGCCTGTCCTGTCTTGCAGAACCTGTTTCCCAGAATACTCCCATTTTACAGAGGCCATAAACCATGAACCATACCGAAACCCGACAGGGGGTTATCAGCGCTGGCGCCAGGCCAGGCCTTTGGGTGTGGTCTCACGTCCCCCATCCCAACACACGGGGCTTTTCGCAAAGCCGGCGAAAGGTCCGGAAGCCTGATCCATATTTGTGGGACAAAGAAACCAAAGGATATAAAGGGAAAGCTTCCTCTATATTCTCCCACTCAGGATTTGGAAACAGGCTCCCCTGAATCACTATACTAGTACATCTGAAAATAAATGGGTTTTTCCTGAATCTCTGAGTACTCCCTGTGTACTTTTTTGTTGCCTGGTAAATTCTGTAACAGTATAAAGAACTGAAGCAGTTTCTTAAATCGACTCTGAGCTAATCACTCATATTAATAATTTACTAAGGCACAGATTTTTTTATGTTAATATACTGCTGTGTTATGAAATTATATTATGCTTTTTGGGAATTCAAATATGTATTGGGCCAATATTGGGGTTTGTATATCTGGAAGGCTAATATGCAGAAAATACTACTGTCCCCATTCAAATATCAAATCACATGTGCCCTGACCAGGAATCAAACTGTGACCTCCCAGTTCATAGGTCAACGCTCAACCACTGAGCCACACTAAATGTATTATTATCATTACTGTTATTATTATTATTATTTGACCGTGGATTGGACTGCATAGAGAAATGGATGGACTGCATGTCTATTGAACACATGCATAAATATAACTTTTCTAAACTAAGATTTGGAAACAAGCTGGGGGTAGACAGTTTTGTTTGCAGTTTTATTCCCTGGTAAAGGCTGAAGGATTACAAGAGACTGGAGGGGGTTAAAAGACTCAGGAGGGAGAACAAGTTAGGGAGGCATTCATTAAGTCTAAAGTTCTAGCCACCCGAGGTGCTGCAGGGGCTGAGAATTTGCTTTGAGTTTCCGGGTGTGTCTTCTCTGCCAGCTGTTTGTTTGGGTGGCTGTTTGAGAGTATACTTGGAATCACTCAGCCTTTTCTTTTTATTCCAAATGGCATGGAGATATTGTCACATTGCAGAAGGAAAAACATTGCCGCTAAAAGTATTGTCAAGGGGAGTAACAAGTAGCTCGCACTACTCTACACAACTGCATGCTGCATGTCTGAGCAACACACTTCCAAACATAAACTGAGAAATAAGCCTTCTGCTCTCACCCTGCAGTGGGACCTCATTCAAAGCCCTTGCTAGTGTGTCCAGATTTAGGCCACCAAATTGGCAAGTGTGAGCCTTACTGAATGGTGACATTTTGGGGCTGAGTGGTCCCCATTCTATTTAATACCTATAAATTCATCCTATTAAGTATTTGGGAAAATTTATCTGAATAAGTATTTGTGAAGACTAATAATGATTATGCTTATTAGAAGAAAGGAAGATCTTTATATTCTTATATGACTACTAGAGGCCTGGTGCACAAAATTTGTGCACAGGTAGGGTCCCTAGGCCTGGCTGGAAATCAGGGCCCATTGAGGCCTTCAGGCTGCCGGCCAGGGCTTTCCTTTGTTCCGAGACGCACCCTGGTGGTCAGTGCACATCATAGCGAGCGATCAAACTCCCGGTCTCCCAGTCAAACTCCCGAGGGGACACTTTGCATATTACCCTTTTATATATATAGATAGGAACATTTTAGACAGTCTATGGGTATGGGGAGATTAAGCATATCAAGAGTAAAAATAACAACAGCTTTAAGAATAAAATCCTTTTCAAAAGAGTGACCAGCTAGGAGAGTAATCAGAAAGGAAGTCACAATTTTTCTTTCTTCAGTATTTAATCACAGCAGCATTCATTAAATTCCCAGTAGTAAGAAGTGGTTAATTAACTATAATCCTCATCAGTATCTTTTACATTTTAAAATCACCATACTTTGGATACTATATTTCTACCACTGGCTGTGTTTGAAGATACAAACCAACTGTTTAGCCCAGCAATAATTACAAAGCAAGAATTATCATAGCACATCTTACTTTACCTACACCTGAATTCAAAGTCTCCTCGGTCCACAAAAGAACCTGCCGAGCCCTAGCCGGTTTGGCTCAGTGGATAGAGTGTCAGCCTGCGGACTGAAGGGTCCCAGGTTCGATTCTGGTCAAGGGCACATGCCCAGTTGTGGGCTCAACCCCCAGTAGGGGGTGTGCAGAAGGCAGCTGATCAATAATTCTCTCTCATCATTGATGTTTCCATGTTTCTATCTCTCACTCCCTCTCTCTTCCTTTCTGAAATTATATATATATATATATATATATATATATATATATATATATATATATATATATATTAAAAGAACCTGGCAATAACTTTTCTCCAATACCTTGTGATAACCTGCAAAACAACCACAAATCTAGCCTGCTACCTGGTACCCAGCTCTGGCCATGTGACTTTGTATCTTCTCCCATCAGAAGGTGGGGTTTTCCCTACTCCTTGCATCTGAGATGACCTTAAGATATGACTTGCTTTGGCCAACAGACTACCAAATGTGACAGAAACAGAAACTTGACAAGTCTCCATGTGAAGAAGCCTGTTGGATGACGAGACACATAGACCTAGTTGCATTTGTTCCTAAATGACAGCCTGCCAGCCATCAGACATGGGAGCCTGGCCATGGTAGAGTATCCAGCTGATAGTTGACCACAGATGCATGGGCAGGTCCAGCAAAGGATAATGGCTGGTCCAGACAACATAAACAGTCCAGTCCATCCATCAACTAGTGAGCTAAGTAAGTTGTTATGTTAAGGGATCTGCAAACCAGGGCTCATAGGCCAAATCAGACCTATGGCCTGTTTTTGTATAGCCTCCCACCTAAGTGTGATTTTTATATTTTTAAAGAGTTGTAAAAATAATTGAACAGAGACCATATGTGGCCAACAAAGCCAGAAACACTTACTATCTGGTCCTTTATAGAAATGTTTGCTACCCCCTATGTTAAGCAATGCAGCAATACAGCTGTGTTTGTTATATAACAAATGGTAGCTGATACACACATACCCCCAAGAAAGAATGTTAGAAACTAGGACTTTCTCAGAGAACTCAGTGGACACCTGCTCACTTTATCCTTGGTTCTTGTCTAGTTACTTGCTAGCTTAGATAACATCTGAAATGAATACACTAAACAAACACAAACATAACCTATGGAGTTATTTTTGTAGTGTGTTTCTCAAAATTAAGATTTCTAAAGGTAGATTGAACAAGTATACAATTTTCAGCAACTTTATTCATAATATCCCCAAATTGGAAACAACCCAGATGTCCAGCAATGGGTGAATGGATAAGCAAAATGTGGTATATCCATAACATAGAGCGTTCTATGCAATCAAAAAGGAACAAACTACTGATTTTCAAACTCCTGATATTCGAAATCATTAGACTGAGTGTAAGAAAACAGACACACATAAATACTGTATAATTCCATTTACATCAAGTTTTAGAAAACGCAAGCTAATCTATAGTGACAGAAAGCATGTCAGTGGTTGCCTAGGGCAAAAGGTGAAGGGAAAAATGGCCTGCAAAAAGGCACAAGGAGGCTTTGAGGGAGGGGGCAGTGAAAATGTTTTGTACTTTAATTGTAGCAGTGGTTTCATGGGTACACATGTCAAAATTAGTGATTAGTATACCTCAAATGGATGTAGCTTATTCTATGTAAACTGTTCTTTCATAAAGTGGATTTTAAAAATTTTTTAAAAAGCATTTGCTCTAAAATAAAATTTAATATTAAAAAATGTATGTGGCTCTGGCCAGTTTTCTCAGTGGTTAGGGCATCAGCCTGAGGACCTAAGGGCTTCGATTCCCAGTCAAGGGCATGTACCTGGGTTGCAGGTTTGATCCCTGCCCCAGTCAGGGTGTGTGTGGGAGGCAACCAATCGATGTGTCTCATTGATGTTTCTCTCCCCCTCCCTCCCTTCCACTATCTCTAAAAATCAATGGAAAAAAATATCCTTGGGTTAAGGATTAACCAAAAAATAAACAAAAATATTCGTTTGGACAGAAAATGAGGTGCATTACACAGGATGTTTATGTAAATATAGGACAGATTCGGGTCATGCTGTCAGTCCCTACTGATTAATTCTGAAACTATCACAACATTAGATTCAGAAGTGACCTTAAAGGTTAATGAATTACATCCTCTCATCCAATACGGAAATTGCTTTTAGGGATGAGACAGTCATTTCAGCCTTGAATATCTACTCTACAGGGAGTTTACTGTTTTCAAAGGTGATAGATTCTGTTTTTTGTTAGCTCAATTACAATATTTTCTTTAATATTTGGTTAAAATTTGCTTTCTTGTAACTTCCACATATGCAGCTGAATCTGTTCTCAGGGAAAAACAGAAAACAAAACAAAACAAGAAAAAAAACAACAACTAAAACGCAATAAAACGTATCTTCTTCTTAAATATTTGAGGCTCCCTATTACATTCTCCTTAATGCCACTTCTCTCTAGACTAAATCTAAATACTTGCATTTCCCTCTATTTTTAAAATTATATAATATGGCCTATAGAACTTCGGCTGTTCTACGTTGAGAAACAAGAACCATTTTAAAAGTGATTTCCAGAACTGAGTAAGTGGGACGCTTACATCCCCTTCTTTGCCATTAATCTTATCTACAATAATAGCATTTTAGTTTGTAAATGTCACGTCATACTTTCTGCTAATGTTGTACTTGTACACTACTAAACAACCAAGGGTTTTTAAACATAATCTGATATTAATTGAGGTCTTTTCCTTCCTGTGTTCTTAAATTGATTACTTGAGTCTAAGTGCGAGATTTATGTCTTATTTAAATATGCTTTCATATTTCATCTTGTAATGAGAACTCATCTTTCTAACCGATTTAAATCTATTCAAATTTTGATATATTTATCTTATAAAGTAGTAACTTGTCAATTTTGAATTTATTAATAAGTATAGCTATTATCTAGAATAGCTATACTTATTATTTCATCAACAATTTGAGTACCTATTTTGGATTCAGTTGTGTTAGGTAGTAAAGAGTCATAAATGGATAGAAGTGGTCCTTATCTTTTGGCATTTATAGACTAGAGCAGGATATATATATATATATATCACATATACACAAACAATCACAATTTAGTTAGATAAGTGCTGGTGTGCAAAGGCATGGATAGCTTAAATACAGGTCCAAGGGCAGAGTCTCTCCTGCATATTAATCTTGATCTATCAATTGGCTTTCTTTGGATGTCTTTGTTTATCAGCTGCAAATTCATTCTATTACTCAGCCCACTGTTCTTTATCTTGTTCCCAAGACTGTCAAGAGAGAACTTGAAAAATATAGTGTACAATCAAAAGGTACACTGTTTATAACAGCCTTCTCATCTCACCATTGAGTAGCCCTAAGAGAAATGAAAATGAAGTGAATTTGGTATGACAAATTTTGAGGATAACAAATTGACTCCCAGGAGTTTGTTTTTTTCTAAGTATCATTATTAATCTCATCAATGTTGTTTTCTAGGACAGCATTGCTCCTCAGCATTGAGCTTATTAGCTTGTAATTTTAAAAATTTGTTTCTCCTTATATTTTAAATGTCAAAACATTTTCTTATCTCCTTGTATGACATCACCAATCCCCTTCTCATGTTTTCTACCAGTAGCTTTTTCCTTGAGAGGAGGAGTAAGGTTTTAATTGCTAATTAGGTGAAAAGAACACACTCCTATTGAATAGAAAGAGGGTCTTTGCACTCAAATAGAGGTTACGATACCATTATAATAATCTGTTTATTATTTAACAGGAAAGAAGGAAAGGGAAGACTAGATAATATAGGCATGCCATTTATACAGCTTTGCTAATTTAACATTCTCCTAGTCCAGTGGTTCTCAACCTTCTGGCCCTTTAAATACAGTTCCTCATGTTGTGACCCAACCATAAAATTATTTTCGTTGCTACTTCATAACTGTAATGTTGCTACTGTTATGAATCATAATGTAAATATCTGATATATACAGGATGGTTTTAGGCGACCCCTGTGAAAGGGTCGTTCGACCGCCAAACATTAAAGGGGTCGCGACCCATAGGTTGAGAACCACTGTCCTAGTCTGTTCCCCACTGATAGATGGAGGAAAGGACTGGACAAAGGCAGTTTAGACACATGCCCAGTGAGGCCTGAGTGTCTGTCACTCACACCTGAAAGCAAGTCAGTGGCCAGAATAGGCATGGCCACTGCCAGGGTGCAAAACCTGAATATTTAAACTCCTGGACAAAGAGAGTTCTCTCTCTTGGCTCTTGCCTCTCCTGCTTGCCTGGGCTCCTGTGCTCCTGTTGCAGGGGCCGTGAGCCATGTGGGACCCACACAATAGACTAATGGACTGACTCTAGCCTGATACTACAGCAGACCCAATGCCACCATGGAGCAGACACTTTGGACACTGGCCCTGCTTCTGGCTCTGCTGGATTCCCAGGTGCACCTCTTTCAGGACTGGCTTAAGGGGCATGGGAATGTAACTGCACACAAATGAAGCCCTTTGCCACATCTCATTCTCCTGTGGGAGCTTCTGAAAATACTTATTTCAGTGGCACCCCAAGAGCCCCACTCCCGCGAGGGTTGGGGAAATCTGGCCTACTAATTTTTCCAGCAACAGTTGAACATTAGAATCATATGATAGCACTTCTAACAAATTAGATCTGATCTCTGAGTTGATTTTATTTATTTTACAACAGAAATACTATGAGCTGAGATTGTCTCCACGAGAGTCTAGAAAAGAATCCTGTTCCCATTAAAGTTGAATAAAATTCTGGTTGTATTTAAGTCATTTTCAAAGCCAGTATACTTTCCTAAAAATCAATGGATTTGAATGTTTCGGATGGTATAGTTGTTTTTCCCTTATCTGTGGCCGTCTAATGAATTTATGGCCTTCCCTAAAGAAGTGGTTGTCTATTTCTGACTTGTAAGTCATAGCAATGGCAGTGGAGGGGTTAAGAAGGTCAGAAGAAATTTGTGTTGTTGCTTTTTTTTTTATTCCTCACCTGAGGATATGATTTTTTTTAAATTGATTTTTAGAGAGAGAGTCAGGGAGAGATGGGGAGAGAGAGAGAGAAAGAAAGAGAGAGAGAGAGAGAGAGAGAGAGAGAGAGAGAGAGAGAGAAAGGAAGGGAGGAAGGAAGGAAGGCAGTGTGAGCTAAAAACATTAATTGGTTGCCTCTTGCATGTGCCCCAACTGGGATAAAACCCGAGGCCCGATGGGGAGCTGAACCCACAACCTTTTGGTGTACAGGATGATGCTCCAACTAACAGCCACCCAGCCAGGGCTGTGTTGTTGCTTTTTGATGGTTGTTTTTTGTTTGGTAAGTAAACAAGATAACATACCTAGCTGTCTCTTAGTCATATACCAAACATAAAATTTATTTTTCCGAAATTGCACACTTAATCTATAAAACTCTCCAGTTTGTATCACATGAAAGCCTCCTATATTTTGGCTAATTTTAATTAGAGCTAAATAATTGGCATATACAGGGTGCCTCCCCCAAATATGCACACTTTAACAGCTGATATATTTGAAAATGAAATATATTTGAATAAACACTGTCTTTATAATTATTCAAAGTGTGTATACATTTTTGGGACACCCTATCTTATATAATAAAAGGGTAATATGTAAATTGACAAAACGGCAGAACAACTGGTCGCTATGATACACACTGACCATCAGGGGGCAGACGCTTAACGCAGGAGCTGCCCCCTGGTGGTTAGTGCACTTCCACAAGCTGGGCTGATGGTTGGCAAGCCCAGCGACCTGCAGGTGAGTGGTAAGGAATGGGGGGTCCCGAATGCGAGAGCCCCGGACTGTGAGAGGGATGTCTGACTGATGGCTTAGTCCCGATCTCCACGTAGGAGCGGGACTAAGCCATCAGTCAGACATCCCCCTAGGGCTCCCGGACTGCTAAAGGATGCAGGCCGGCCTGAGGGGACTCTCCCCCTCCAGTGCACTAATGTCGTGCACTGGGACTTTAGTAATTTATATATTATTGTAATCAAATGTAAAGACATGTATACAACACACAGACTTTGCTCAAAGCTCCCTTTATGGATGAAATATGATTATAGAACTTGACAGTAGATCATTCACTAAGGGAAAAAGGGGTTGATCTACTTCTCCTTGCCTCTACTTTTCTACTCTTGGTGACATTGGTTATATTTCAAGATTCTGAATGTAATAAATGAACACTTTACTGAAGAAGCATCTTTACTCACAGCAAAAAGAAATGTGCTATCCAAGACTAATAAAGTTGTTTTTAAGTTTCAATGAAGAGCAAATGCAAATGGTAAAAAAAATTCCATTATTTATCAGCAGTGAATCCAACATTTTTTTTGTAAAATAGTTTTCATAGAAGCTCTACTTATTTTAGCTTTTCCTAAACCTTGCTGCAAAGTTTCAATTCTTTCTAATATATAATCAAGGGAATTTTGTGTCGGGAAGGAAACTTCTCATCTTTGTAAAGGACAGTTAGAGGAGAGGCAGGGAAAAACAAGAAAGACTGCGCATGAGAATTAAGTGTGAAGTTATGAACTGAATGCATTTAACCATTATTTTAAAAAGTTTTATCTGAAAAAAGGTGTTTTTTAAATCAAGTGGAGTCTTGATCTACAACTTTAGAATCTTTCCAAATTTAAAAATAACATGCATTATTCTGAAAATGAAGGTAGATTCATATAATATCCATAATCTTGAATAAAATATATGCACTGTTTTTTCTTCTTAAATTTCATAACTTTCTGTATGAATCTATGAACTCATGTTGTCTTAACTTTTCTAACTAAAAGAAACCAACAAACTTTATTAATGATGAATTTAATTAAAATCAAATTGTAAGTGAAATTTCTTAGTGAAAGAGTCAATAGAGCTTGGTTAAGTTATGCCTAAATTTCATTTTTTTTTTACATAAAAATTAACAAAAGCACAACAATTGAAATTCAGCCCCCAAAAATCCTTCAGAAGAATGAAAATGGTTATTGAAAACATAAGATGGAGTTTGTGTTTATATGTATTGTTTCAACCTGGAAAATTTAAATCTAAGATATGAATTCAGATATTATAGTGTCTGAATAGTGAGGAAAGCCCAAAATATGTAATCCTACTTGCCTCACTGAATTAAATTATATATATTTTACATTTCATTTTAAAGGCCAGGAGATTTTTTTTTCTGAGGTTAGCTCTGTGAAGCAAATGCTACTTATTGAAATAATAATTGTAAAAGCTTTGTATTGTCACAAAAACTCACTTTTAATTTGGTCCTCATAACTGTTCTGGTTTGGTCTACTTTCACCTTAGTCCCCATTTATTCTCTGACATGAGAGTAATGCTAAGAACCATGAATATTATGTAGAGAATGAGAAAACATGTGGGCTAATTTTGCAAAGAGCTTCCCTGTAGGGAGAAAAAGAAAATGAAAATATCAAGCAGATAAAGAAAATATTGTTTTGACCTCATCTAAACATGGTAGTGTTGTCAAAAGACTCATAACACCTTCTTCCCCAACACAAAGTCTCGCCATGAGATGAATATGCTCACAACATGCCTGGTAGTCCAATTGGGTAAACAGTTGATATATGGAGGCATTACTAGCAATACTTCTGCTCCAACCCAGATACTTTATTGACAGTTCCCAGCACAAGAGCCTGCATTTGAGGGAAGAATTGAGGAATAGAAAGAGTCAGTAAAAGCAAAGAATCCTTGGTGACAGGATCTTGAGAAATAAAACGAACAAACAAACAACTAAAGCGACTCTGTGGAGTTCAAAGTCTGGAATCTCAGTCTAGAAATTGAATATGTGTTAAGCCATAGACAACTCAATTGTCAGTTTGGTTTTCATTTCATTTCTTTAATTATCATAGTAAATTATCAGAAAGAAAATGTCAACAAACTCCTTCAAGAATTGCAATCAAGAACGGTGTCTTATGATTGAGATCTGTTCTTCCCACTCCAACTCCCCTTAAAGACAATGCTAATAACATACAAAAACTCCTTTTTTAAAAAATCACTCTCCTGCCCCTCTTACACCTTGTTTTGGAACTCACTGGTATTTTGCATCTCCAGTCATTTATCACACATTGTGTAAACCAGAGGTTTTAGATATTAAACCATTCAGTCTGTCAATCTACGTAGGAAGCACCCTCAATGTCTTTAAAATGCTATTCTGAAGCATTTAAAGAGGGCCATCTGCAATAAGAACGATCATTAGATGATGATAAACAGTGCTGGGTCACAGATGGAGAAAGCAATAGTATTTGAGAGCCATTTTCATGTTAATGTTATAGATTACATATTAAAGAAATGTGCCAGTAATGAAGCAAAAAACAAAGAGGGCCATTGGAGAAGAACAGTTATGCTATTGAAAGCAATGATATAATAAGCAGAATGGCCCCAAGCCATCTGCTTTTAAAGTTTACCATATTTGTACTGTTAAGACCATTCCATTGTCCCTGGAGGTGCTATTCTGAGATAACAAGTGGGCAAAGCTACTATGAATTAAACTATTGTTATAATTTTTAAAACTTTATTATAAATTGCTTTCCCCCCATAAACAAATCCAATGCTCCCAAGAGCATACCACTTGGAATAATAGAAACTTTTCCTCTAGATGCCTTAGTGTATTTAGGGTACTTGGTCTTTTACTTACCACCACTCCTCCCCGCCCCCCACACTCAATCCCTCCTATTTTGAAGGTCTTCTCTAGGGCATAAGGCAGTTACGCCAACTGGAGATATTTACTACTTGTGGGAAAGAAGCAAATTCTTAACCACATAACTGCTTGTGAGTGAAGAGAAACATTTCAGCTGTTTTTTCAGTATTAGAAGCACAGTCTGTAAGAGATTTTTAGGGATATATATGAATATTTATATGATGTAATGAACATATCTATATATATAAAAGGCTAAGTGTCTGTCCATCTGACCGGTAGCTCTGACATGCACTGACCACCTGGGGGCAGATGCTTAACGCAGGAGCTGCCCTGATGCGCACTGGCCTTTTAAAAATAAACTGCACCACGGACCTGATGCCGACAAACCAACACTCGGCTTCCCCCAAGAGGGACACAGGCCCCACCACCAGCCCAGAGCAACACCCCACCAAATCACAGCCAACATTGCCAAGACCCCATGGTGCAAAATGCGGCCCACAGCCCAGCCCAGCCCAGCCCAGCCCGGAAATGGTCGCTGTGGGGGCTGGGTAATGACGTCACATAGCAACATTTGTCTTCCTCTCCCTAGTGACTAGCCTCCTTGCAGTTTCTTCAGCCCAGGAACCCAACTTGCTTTATAGCCAGGTGCAAACATTTTACACTCAAACCAAATGTTTGTGAAGTGTTTTCCAGTGCCTCATCTTATTTGATCCTCACAGAAGTCCTGGAGTAGGTAGATAGGAGACTTGGTGGAATCCTATTTTCTTTTCATTAGCGAGACATGAATAGCAATATTAAAATATTTCTTCTAGTTAATTTCCTTTCAATGTGCACGAATCTGTGCACTGGGGCACTAGTATAGTTATATAAACAAAATAATATAATAAATGGAGAAAATATTGGAAAATACCTCAATAGCTACCTTTATAATCAATGATCACCATATACACTACAGAATACATGACTGGTTGGAGGAAGTTAATTTTCACATTTGGGACTATTTTTTTTATGTTTCCTAGTATTAACTTATGCATATTACAACTCCAAAGAGACTAGAAAAGAAGCATAAACTATGGGACTCACAGCCTTAAAACAAGGATTTAGATATTGATTTCCATTAGTGTTCTCCTCTAAAGTGCTTTCAGTCTTTTGTGCTTCCCAAATTAAAACTTTATCGCTAAGTTTTGCAATTAGGACCTTGGAAGGAGATAAAGAGGAGAGAAAAAAAAGCTAATGATTCAGGGGCATAATAAACTCCAGTTGGCAAATCATGAGCCTAGTTATGTCAAAATAAATAAATGATCAAAAATAATCTTATTAAAAAATAAAATCATATTGGGACTTTGGAAAATAAATTTAGGTAAAACAAGTGAAATGAAAATAGGAAAGATATTAAAATTCAGAACCTGATTATGTATTAGCCAGATCAAAGCTTCTGGGTGATAATGAGGCACTCACTGAACAGGGATTACCACCTGTCCTGTTCAACTAGCAGCTGGACCTACCAACAATAGCTGGACAAGAAGCCTTATATAAAATTAGCCTTTAGAAGCATAAGCTAAGTTTTTTCACCTGCTTCTCAGTTCTGCATCTTTTTAAAAAAATATTTTTATTGATTTCAGAGAGGAAGGGAGAGGGAGAGAGAGATAGAAACATCAATGATGAGAGAGAATCATTGATTGGCTGCCTCTTGCACACTCCCTACTGGGTATCAAGCCTGCAACCCAGGTATGTGCCCTTGACGGGAATTGTACCTGGGACCCTTCAGTCCACAGGCTCTATCCACTGAGCCAAACCACCTAGGGCTCAGTTCTGCATCTTTATCACTCATGCCAAAAGTAAAAAACTTTTTTATATTTTGATGCTGTTTTTGCCATAGGGAAAACACAGCTTTGAGCACCATTATTCCCAGCAGCTTGCCACCAAGGACCAGATGTTATCTGCTAGACCTGAGAAGCTAAGGTGTTAGATGCACCCAGCTTTTCCTGTCACTGGCTTATCTTGTGCTCTTATATTTAAGCCACTGAAAATTCTTTTAAAAGCAAGTAGAAGCATCAATTCTACACAAAACCTGAATTATTATTAAAAGTCATTTATCCCTATACACATACTCATATAGCATCATTTCATTGGAGCCTATTTAGAACAATAGATATGCACACCTGGAAAGTTTATCAAAGAATTTGGATTCAAGATGATAGGATATGGAGAAACCAAGATGGCGACATAGGTAAACACCAGAAATTGCTGCCTCCCAAAACCACTTCAAAAATACAAGTAAAAGACAAAACGGACATCATCCAGAACCACAGGAAGGCTGGCTGAGTGGAAATTCTACAACTAGAAGGAAAGAGAAAAGCACACTGAGACTCAGAGGAGGTGTGGAAGTAAAGTGCAGAGGTACGGAGGCTCGAGCGCGCGCGGAAAGGGGATGGCAACAGAGGATGCGGTTGTCTTTTTCAATCGGGAGGGAATCTCAAGCTCCTGACTGCTCTGAACTCCAGTTTCAGGTGAGTCTCTGGGGACCCAGATTCATACGGGGAGAAACTGGACTGTCTGGCATTGTTCGGAACTCAAGGGCGGCTTTCTCTCAGAGGTGCTTGCAGCAATTACCAGGACACTGAGATGTGGGGCCTCTTAGGGTAGGACTGAGGAACAGCCATAGCTGCTTGCTCTGCCCTGTTGATCCTGTGAGACCCCGTCCTACCCAAGCTGCTAGCAGAGGCTTCTGAATATGAAAGGCCTGGCCCTTTGCAATCTGAAAATTACCTAACAAACTGCAGCTGGGTCAGAGAGACCCAGAACATCCAAAAGAAGGCCCAAGGCCCCACAGCAGCTTGCATTGCTTCACAGCTGGGCCTCATCTGGGCACCTCCAAACCCCAAACAAAGAAGAGGAATCTGCAGATCTCTCCTTAGCTCCTGCTGGGTAGCCTCAGGCAGAGGATAAATTAGCACCTCCTTAGAGATCCAAGAGCCACTGTACCCAGTGGTCAGAGTGGGACCATCCAGATTATAACTCCTCAGATCCATAAGGGACACACTCAGGGGGCAGACTCAGTGAGCACCAAAGCCCCACTGAAGCAAGTTTTTCCCCAGAAGGGTGTCTCCAGCACAGAAGTTCTCCCACCATAGACACAGCTGATTCTCACAGCCAACTGGCTTGGAGGTCAATTCGTCCCAGTGATACCAACTACAATCAAGGCTTAACTACAAGACTGTGCACAAAGCCCACAAACGGGTGCACCAAGAGTTTCCACCTCAGGTAACTGGGGAGGCTGAGCTACTGGGCCCTATAGGACACCTAGCACAGAAAGCCACTCTATCAACACAGGGAAGCATAAAAAATGCGGAGACAAAGAAACAGGTCACAAATGACAGAAATGGAGAAAAGCAAACTACTGGATATAGAGTTCAAAACCATGGTTATAAGGTTTTTCAAGAATTTTCTAGAAACCGCCGATAAATTTAGTGAGACCCTCAATAAATCTAGTGAGACCCTCAAGGTTATGAAAAAGGACCAACTAGAAATTAAGCATACACTGACTGAAATAAAGAATATTATACAGAGTTCCAACAGCAGACTAGAGGATCACAAGAATCAAGTCAAAGATTTGAAATACAAAGAAGCAAAAAACACCCAACTGGAAAAGCAAAAAGAAAAAAGAATCCAAAAATACGAAGATAGTGTAAGGAGCCTCTGGGACAACTTCAAGCAAACCAACATCCGAATTATGGGGGTGCCAGAAGAAAAAGAGAGAGCGCAAGATATTGAAAACCTATTTGAAAAAATAATGACAGAAAACTTCCCCTACCTGGTGAAAAAAATAGACTTACAAGTCCAGGAAGTGCAGAGAACCCCAAACAAAAGGAATCCAAAGAGGACCACACCAAGACACATCATAATTAAAATGCCAAGAGCAAAAGACAAAGAGAGAATCTTAAAAGCAGCAAGAGAAAAACAGTCAGTTATCTATAAGGGAGTACCCATACGACTGTCAGCTGATTTCTCAACAGAAACTTTGCAGGCCAGAAGGGAGTGGCAAGAAATATTCAAAGTGATGAATGCCAGGAAACTACAACCAAGATTACTTTATCCAGCAAAGCTATCATTCAGAATTGAAGGTCAGATAAAGAGCTTCACAGATAAGGAAAAGCTAAAGGAGTTCATCACCACCAAACCAGTATTATATGAAATGCTGAAAGGTATCCTTTAAGAAGAGGAAGAAGAAGAAAAAGGTAAAGATACAAATTATGAACAACAAATACACATCTATCAACAAGTGAATCTAAAAATCAAGTGAACAACTATCTGATGAACAGAATAAACTGGTGAATATAATAGAATCAGGGGCATAGAAAGGGAGTGGACTGACTATTCTCGGGGGGGAGAGGGGGGTGGGGGTGCGGGAAGAGACTGGACAAAAATCGTACACCTATGGATGTGGACAGTGGGGGGCGGGTAAGGGTAGAGGGTGGGGTGGGAACCGGGTGGAGGGGAGCTATGGGGGGAAAAAAGAGGAACAACGGTAATAATCTGAACAATAAAGATTTAATTAAAAAAAGATGGTAGGATACAAAATGAGACACCTGACAATCTTTTAAAAATTATTTTTAAAGGATATTTTTATTGATTTCAGAGTGGAAGGGAGAGGGAGAGAGAGACAGAAACATCAATGGTGAGAGAGAATCACTGATCAGCTGCCCCCCAACTGGGGATCGAGCCAGCAACCTGGGCATGTGCCCTGACTGGGAATTGAGCGTTGACCTATGACCTCCTGGTTCATAGGTCAATGCTCAACCACTGAGCCATGCCGGTCGGGCAACACCTGGCAATCTTTATTTGGTGCTTTAAATTGTTGTAAAGTCAGCAACCTGTTTGGAGCATTATCATGGAACAAGTAGTTGAATAAATAGAAAGTAATCTACTGCCTTGCTGTCCAAAGTGTCATCCACAGAGCAGCAGCAGCACCAGCATCCCCTGAGAGATGGTTAGGAATGCAGAATCTCAGGTCTCACGCTAGACTTACTGAGTCAGAGTCTGAGTTTTAACAAGGTTCTCAGGTGATTCATATGCTCATTAAAATTTGAGAAGCAATGTTTCTCTGTGTTCAATCAGAGCCTCTCTTTGTTCAAATTGTATTGGAATGGTTTTGTTTGGATATTACCTTTTAGCACAAACAAGAGGTTAGGAAGCCTCAGTATGAAAACAACCAATACTTACGGTATGCCTACTATATCTGAGTACAGCCCCTACAGATTGCACATTAAAAGGAAATTCAGCATAAGAGTTATCGTGATGTTAGGACATCTGTCCATCTGTATAATGGAATGGTTTTTCTTCCCATTAGACTCTAATCTGAAAATGTCTCTGTCTGCCAAAAGGAACCGAGAATAGAATCTTTCCACTTCCACAATGCAAGGTAGAATACAGAAGGGGAGGGGGGAAGGAGAGGGAGGACAGCTGAGAAGAGAGGGGGAGGGGAGAAGGGAACAGGGAGGGGAGAGAAAGAGAGAGAAGAGGGAAGAAAAAGGGAGAGAGAAAACATTCTAGATGGCAAGTAACTGGCAGGGGGCACTTTGTGTAAGAAATTGGAAGCAGCATGCCTTAGGGAGCTGATGAGGAATCCTTATTTCAAATCTGCACTTGGAGCAATCGCAGACAGAAAGACCAAGTTTTCTCATCAATGAATATTAAAAGCTCGGTTGGAATAAAGCACAATGAAGAGGATCAATAAAAACTGGCTCAGCGGTTGAGCATCAGTGGCTGGTTCAATTCCCAGTCAGGGCACATGCCCGAGTTGTGGGCTCGATCCCCAGTAGGGGGCGTGCAGGAGACAGCCGACCAATAATTCTCTCTCATCTTTGATGTGTGTGTGTTTTTAAAAATATTTTTATTGATTTCAGAGAGGAAGGGAGAGGGAGATAGAAACATTAATGATGAGAGAGAATCATGGATCGGCTGCCTCTTGCACGCCCCCTACTGGGGATCGAGCCCACAACTGGGAATCAAACTGTGATCTCCAGGTTCATAGGTAGATGCTCAACCACTGACCCACGCTGGCCAGGCTCGTCTTTGATGTTTTTTATCTCTCCCTCTCCCTTCCTCTCTGAAATCAGTAAAATATATATTTTTAAAACCTGGGTGTTGGGGAAAAAGTGTAACCTACGGCAGGATCAGGATAAAAATCTCTTTTTTTGACTTGTCCAGTTCTTACTATGAAGGAATTGAAAGCAAATATTAGAATGCGTCGGTATGCATTTAGGCATACAGGCATTTATTATTTATATGTTTAACTTTTTAGTTATATGCATTTATATCTAATCAAACTTCAACTAAATATATACAGCAAAGAGTAAATAATTCTTATTTGTACAACACTAGTTAGCTAGTCTCAATGAATTTTTCTGATGCCTTAAAATCTCTAATTAAAGACTCCTTCAAATTCTCCAATCAAAGACACTGATTAAGGACTCCTCCTAATAGATAAATATCTGAATCAGGCGGTTTTTAAAATAACGAGAGTCAGGATTCTAGTGTTCAAAAAAGAGTGTGACAAGTTTACCCGTGGCTGAAGGAAGAAAAAAGGGATTCCTTTAGAAAACTTCAGAGAATGGTAGAAATGGAAGAAAAGAAAAAAGAGTGGCCCAGCCGGCATGGCTCAGTGGGTTGAGCGTCGACCCATGAACCAGGAGGTCACAGTTCCATTCTCGCTCAGGGCACATGCAGGGGTTGTGGGCTCAATCCCCAGTGTGTGTGTGTGGGGGGGGGTGTTCAAGAGGCAGCCAATCAATGATTCTCTCTCATCATTGATGTTTCTCTCTCTCCTCCCTTCCTCTCGGAAATCAATCTATCTATCTATCTATCTATCTATCTATCTATCTATCTATCTATCATCTATCTATCTATCTATCTATCTATCTATCTATCTATCTATTTTTTTAAGAAAAAAGAGAGTGGAGCAAGCTTTAAAAGGCAATGGGCCAGTAAGAAGATACTGTGTAATGGTTTGAACCTGGACACCAGTTGGGCAATAGAACATCAAAAGAACACAAGAATGTTTTGTTCCTCTCAAAGTAAAAAATTCCAAATACCTTACACAAGCACTTCACCAGAGAAGTATGTGGGTATCATGTACTAAGGGCAGGTAGGTTGACTGGTATCTTCAATCTTTTTCAAAGGCTTGAAATCATGGTGTATCCAGGAGTAAGAGAGCCCTCCTTTCACTACATACAAGATAAAGCTGGTCAATAAGTTGAGTGAATTTTATGTCAGTTATAGGAAGTAATGTGGATGGGTTGCCAACAATTTATCGTATAACCAAATACAATCCCATTAAGATAATGGTTATACCCTTGAAGACTTATAGAGCCATATAGAGGTGGCTTTTGTCTGGAAAGGACAAAGAAACTGAATAATGTCCTCAGTTCTTTGCTACAGACACTGAGACAAACCAAGAGATTTTGTGTGCTTTGCTCATTTTATCAGAAACAAGTGATTTCATTACATAGAATCCTGTTCAAAATGCTAAGAATAACTAACACCTGCCAACTTTGGAGGACAGATTCCTATCAGAATGATCAAATTTCTGCTGCTTTTATTTATTCAATTAGTTTAAGATTTATAAGAAATAACTAAATAATAGAAAATTCTAAAATCTTATTTTTAGACTGTTTGGATGTATAACTAATACTTATATTCTCTATCAACTTTTTTTACCTTTCTTAAAGAAACATAAGGTCATACAATTTTAACATTCTGATACACAATAATAATTAAATGTTTATTATAATTGACAATACAGATAAAGTATTGACTTGGTTGGTTTGACAGTTTTAAATAGACAATAATTTTAATTTTTGTCAGTTTCATATTACATTTAAAAAGTAAATAAATAAATAGAACCTTTAAAGTTATGTTTCATTTCTTAATTTGCTTAACAGAACACTTTAAAAAAAGATACAGAAAATATGTGCAAGTTTGAAGACCAGGCCTGAGCCCACTCAGCTGTTTTTTCTACACACCTTTGGAGTATCTTACATAGAATAAGGAGAGTTCCAGATTTGAGGTAGAAAATGCTGGTTTGAACCTAGAAGCTAACATTGTGATGTTGGCCGG
>NW_005871068.1:8671230-8863235 GCF_000147115.1 Myotis lucifugus
TATTGCCTTTGTTGTGATGGCTCCCAGCGCTTTCCCAAAAAAAAGACGGAAATTCTGTGGCTTTTTTTCTCAATGGAGGGGCCCTGCAAACTGTTTTTTTCACAGCCGTTTCCTGGCTCCAATCACTAAAAGGGGTGGTTCCCATTCCTGGGGGAAAAATGAGGTTTTTGACGAGAAATCAAATATTATTATTTTGCCCCGGGGGGGGGGGGGGGGGGCGGGGGGGGGGTGTCAATCCTATGGCCTAAATGTTTATCTCCTTAAAATTCATTTGTTGAAATCCTAACCCCCAAAGGTGATGGTATTAGTAGGTGGGGGTCTTTGAAAAGTGATTAGGACATGAGAATGGAGCCATCATGAATGGGATTAGTGCTCTTATAAAAGACCCCACAGAGCTCCCATTTCTTCCTCTTGTGAGGACACAGACAGAAGTTTTCCACTCAGAAGAGGGCCCTTACAGGATCTGGTGAACACCGTGATCTCAGACTTCCAGACTCCAAAATTATGCGCATTAAGTTGCTGTTGTTTATCAACTACCTAGTATGTGGCATCTTGTTATAGTGGCCCAAACAGATTAAGACAATTACATAATCTCTTTAAACATCAGTGTTTTTTTAAAATATATTTTATTGATTTTTTTACAGAGAGGAAGGGAGAGGGAGAGGGATAGCGAGTTAGAAACATCGATGAGAGAGAAACATCGATTCAGCTGCCTCTTGCACGCCCCCTACTGGGGATGGGCCCGCAACCCAGGTACATGCCCTTGACCGGAATCAAACCTGGGACCCTTGAGTCCGCAGGCCGACGCTCTATCCGCTCTATCCGCTGAGCCAAACCAGCTAGGGCAACATCAGTGTTGTTGACTATAAAATGGGAACAATGCAACCTATCCTACATACTTTATAGTATTCTTTAAGATTAAGTGAGGCATTATATGTAATATACATTATAAACTAGAAAATTTAATAAATGATTGTTTTTTAGTTTAGCAAATTTTATAAAAATATTACTTAACATATTGTATATGTCAAATATAGTCACTTATTTTATTTAATTTTTTTCTTTCATGATAATTTCTTAAAGTTTCCCTTGAAGTACAGATAAACAGGTAATGTCTGTGGGTGGTGATGGTGGCAGTAATGAGATAATACCTTATCCTGAAAATAGCTCAAAATTACCTTAGACACATTTTGACTCTCCAAATACATAGAATGATGTGTGTCAAATAAATACAATTTGAAAATGGTTTGATTATTCAAAGTTCACGTATTTTTTAAATTTATCTTTATTGTTGAAAGTATTACAGATGTCCCCCCTTTTACCCCATTGACCCCCTCCTCCCACCTCTCCCCTGCCTTCACCACACTATTATCTGTGTCCATGGGTTATGCATATATGCAGTATATGCATATAAGTTCTTTGGTTAATCTCTCCCCACTGCTCCACCCCTGCCTTACCTTTGAGTCTGTTCCATACTTCTATGTTCATGTATTTTTATTATACTATTTTATTCTTGTGCATATATTATTAGACAGTAAGACCAAAGGGTACATGGACAGTAGTTTTATGCATTTTTGTGGTCTCCACTCGCCTAGTACAATGGCTATAAATGTTGGTTGAACTAATGAAAATAATACTCTTAGAAAGGTGTTCCTATGAATAATTTTTCATTCATGATGCTTCTGTCCAAAGCACCTTATCTGTAAGATCTTAATCAAAAGTAATGTCAATTCCCTACAAAAATTAAAAGGAATATGAGATTCCTTTATGATATAAAACCTTGAACAGTAACTAGACAAAACCCCCAGTAATCCCTTTAGGATAAGGGAAGAGTAGTGATTGGGAGAGGACATGGCTTTCTGAGGTAGTAATGTTTTATCTTTCTCCCCACCTATTTTATTTAGAAATTTTCAGACCTACCAAAAAGTTAAAAGAACATTCCTAAACCATGCACCTAAACTCACCAACTGTGAATATTTTATCATATTTACTTCTATTCTCTCTCTCCTAGACAGGTAGGTAGGTAGGGTCTAATGTTGATAGACAGACAGATAGATAGAGCCTCCTTTTGGGATACTGGTAAGGTTTTATTTATTGTTCTAGATGATAAACATGGGTGTATTCATTTTGTGATGATTGTACTGAGCTGAACATTTACCACTTTTTTGTATACTTTCTGGGACTACTTGTAAATTCTCTACTTGCATATGCCTTCTACTCCAACAACCATGGCTTGCAGAAGGACCTCGGGACCAGGTATCATAAGATCTGGTTTTCTAGGCCATTTTAACTACCAAAATTATTTTCCCTTTTTGGACTTCTGTTTTCCTACCTGGTAGATGAAGAGTTTGTGGTAGATTATCTCTAAGATTCTTTCTTCCCCTTATATTTTAAGATTTTATGTCTTCACACTTAAGTATACCTATTTCTGCAGTCTTATTATCAATTCTATTCCTCAGGTAAAAAAATCTGATTTAAGCAACTTATTTTGAAAACGTCCTTAGAAACAATTCATTCAACACAACACATTTCTTAAATAGTACTGCCTACTGAGTTTTTGTTGTTGTTTTGCCAGCAATTAGGAAAAGTGACCCCATATTTTCTGATCCATTTATTGAGCTAAGATACTTTAATGTGGCAATGAAACTTGGGTTAAAATTATAGTGTCACAGCCTCACCTGCTGGTTGTTTTCCATAGCCATATTATACATTTACTTCTGTATTATAAGATCAAAAATTTCCTCAGGCTTGCTGCTTTTAAGAAGTATGCAGTATAGAACTGTTTAGAGTATTGTAAGATATACGGCAGGTTGGGGGTGGGGAGTGTTGGTGGCAGTGTGGGGTGGATATCAAATGGTCATATCAGTAAAGTGCCTACATAAAACACAGTTCTGACCCTCAAACAAATAGTTAAAGCAGCAAGCTAAAGAAAGAACATCATATTTTCCAAAGTTTAGCTGAAAAGTGAAATGGCTGGCCTTTGTGTTGCTTACCAACAGGAATAAATTGACAATATGGTACAATAGAACAAGCCCTCAACTTAGAGAAAAATGACCTAGATCCCACCTTTTACTCCATGGTAGGTGATCTTAGGCAAATCAAAACATCTCAGAGCCTCACTTTTCACATCTGTAAAAATGAGGATAACTATACATGCTATTCAAACCCTCCATAGGACACTGCAAGAAACAAATATAGGATAACAGATGTAAATGTTTCATGAAGTGCTATACAAACACCTGGGACTACTTGTAAATTCCCTACTTGCATATGCCTTTTACTCCAACAACCACAGCTTGCAGAAGGACCTCAGGACCAGGTATCATAAGATCTGGTTTTCTAGGCTGGTTAAACTACCAAAATTTCCCCTTTTTGGACTTCTGTTTTCTTACCTGTAAGATGAAGGGTTTGTGGTGGATTATCTCTAAGATTCTGTCTTCCTCTTACATTTTGTCTTCACACTTGAGTATACAGTGGGGCCTTGACTTACGAGTTTCCCGACTAACGAGTTTTTTGAGATACCAGCTGTCTTTCGGCCGATTTTTTGCATTGAGTTGATAGAGTAATTTGAGTTAACGGTCCTTAACGAGCTCGGTCTCGGAATGAATTAAACTCGTAAGTCAAGGCCCCACTCTACCTATTTCTGCAGTCTTATTAGCTGACTGTAAATACCAGACTGATGACACATTATGAAGGTGTGCTATCAGAGATAAATTAAAGGACAAGGCTTCAGTCCTAGAGTAATCCTAGGGTCCTTGGAGGAGACCTGATTCCTTGAATGATCATAGAAGAAAGTGACCACTGAAGAAAAGTAAGAACGATCTGTTTATGGCATGCTCGATATATTTCCTTAAATGGAACTCAAATGTAAAATTCTGCTGAGTGAAGTAGTGTTGACTGAACTGTGCTGATCTAGGAAATGCTCTTAAAGTGTCCAGTATGCATGTGTGTTTCAAAAGAGTGTACTCAGAATTGGGTATTTCTGTTTGTAAGAGACATTGTAAATTTGTTTTGAATATACTTTCAGGGTGGGAAAATTGGTATTGTGTATTGGTGACATATGCAATTGATTCTAATTTTTTGGCTGCTCTAATTTAGGGTCAAACCTGCTAAAATAGAGACCTATAGTATAATAGCCAAAGAACAGGAAACTCTCAATTATGGATGCTGAAAATAAACATAGAAGAGAAATGTAGCTTTGATGGTGTAATAGATTCATTTGCATTACCTAAAGTTTGAAAGTAAAAGCCAAAGTGTCAAGCATAGAGCATGTACTCTGGATATGAAAAAACAACAACAACACAATCCAAAAAGTGACCTTTCACAATGTGAGACAGTAAAAAGTTTGGTAACTAACTCTTCAGTATGTCCCTGAGAACTCACCAAAGAGTTAAGAACAGAAGAAGCTATTAAGAAAATCTTCCTGAGGTGTTAAACATCGAACATAGATTATCTACGATGGGAAATCTCCTTTCTAAATTTGAAGAGAATAGATTCCTGTTGATCTGGAATGGTTTAGTTTAGCTCCACCATGGGAATAAACTGAATGATTGCCCTACAATTGAATAGTCCTTTAAACCATATTCTATAAATTCTGTAACAATCCATAAGTATGGCATCTAAAAATAAAACTGAGAGCTTGAGGGCTCTTGGTTGTGAAAAACTACTGCATCACTCAGATGGCCCAACTTTTTTTCACTTTCAAAAAGCTAAGGGCAACTTATTTTTTAACCCAATGGATGGTGACTTCAGTAAAGACAATTTTGTCACAAAGATTTTTATGAAGACCTGTAGTATACTGCTGAATGATTCCCCTGAGAAAACTCTGTTTACTGCTCCCTTTACAGTGGGTCAAGAGACTCTGATTTTCAGAACAGAACTACTTTATAGGCATCTTTCTAAACCCTATCTAAAGGCAGACAAGCAGGACCTAACGTTACAAAGAGCTATTTTGAGCTAAGTGAGAGAACTGCAGTTGGGCAAGTGAGAACAAATAACAGGGCTAATAATTGCAATCATTGCTTACATAAATTTTACTCATAGTATTCCTTGTGCTAAGGCTTAAATGCTTTCATATCTCATTCAATGGGTAGAACTTTTTCATTGGCACCAGAGTCCCAGGCTTTCTTATCCTTTAGGTTTTGTGGATTGACATGGCTCTAAATTGGATTAAACCTTAGAGTACTGGAGGTCAAGTTGGATTTTTCTAAACCTTTAGTTATTCTTAATCATTTGTGTTCCTATGTCTTTTGAAAAATATTTTTAAAATTGATTTCAGAGAGGAGTTGAGAGAGGGACAGAGAGATAGAAACATTAATTATGAGAGAGAATCATGGATTGGCTGCCTCCTACATGCCCCCCACTGAGGACATGTGTCCTGACCAGGAATCGAACCACAACCTCCTGGTTCATAGGTCGACACTCAGCCATTGAGCCATACTGGCTGGGCTGAGTTCTTATGTCTTGACACATACTTAGACATCTGTAGAGCGATCTACTTTCAAGAAAATTAATTTTTTCTAAAATCTGTACTTTCCTGCCCCTGATATAATTGTATATATAGGAAGCATGGTCTCTTGCAAATACTAATATTTCAGCCAGGGAAACTGATTGATAGAAAACTGGGAAAAAAGCCCCTGAAAATTAAAGTATATGATTACTACTATATACTACATCTGTAACTGGACAACCTGTCTCAGTTTATAGCTCACATTCTTCATGCAATGGTAAACTAAGTCTTGTCTGATTCTCTATATACCTGAAAAGAATAAGGGTTGAAAAAGAGCAAATGGTAGAGATGCAATCCAAAGGACACCATCCTCAGAGTGACAGAACAAGTGATTACTAGTGAGTGTGAGAACCTTCTGTTTATGTGGTTTATTTGGAAATCTGTAGCATAAATCTTCTTTGAACTTATATGCATAAGAGAAAACATCAGAATATTGAAAAGAAAAATATAGTGCTTGGGAGTTATTACCACTGGAATTCTATTTAGTTTATGGCTTTGTAAGATCTGTTGGAATAAAAAGATAATTTTGAAATCTTTCCATTATATAAGAGAAAAAAAAAAGGTAGTAGGTGCTGGTACCACAAAGCCAGGGGGTGGTTTTCATAGTAGGCAGTCATAGGTCCCTGCCTAATGGTTTTTTTTTATTTTTTAAATAATTTTATTGATTTTTTACAGAGAGGAAGGGAGAGGGATAGAGAGTTAGAAACATCGATGAGAGAGAAGCATCGACCAGCTGCCTCCCCCAAACCCCCGACTGGGGATGTGCCCGCAACCAAGGCACACGCCCCTGACCGGAATCGTAGTAGGTGCTGGTACCACAAAGTCAGGGGGTGGTTTTCATAGTAGGCAGTCATAGGTCCCTGCCTAATGGTTCTGAGTTATCCTTACATAGTGCATATTATGACTACAGACATCTGATTGGCTTGTATTGCCTCTCAACAGGGTCATGGCAGATGGAAAACCTAAAGTAAAAGATCTTTTCTAGTCACCAACTATGAATTGGGGAAAGATTGGATGTAGCCTTGGAGACATGAAAGTGCATATGTATGTGTGCATACATATGAGTTGTATGGTCCTACTGACCTAGAGCATGTAGTGGAATATGTGGCTTCTGGGGGTTGCTGTCTTTCAATATCACACACAAAAAAATGGGTTACAGCCTATTGGCTGAGTGACTGACTTAAGTGACCTAGAGACTCACCTATTGTGAGACAGAACTGATAATAGCACAAATGCATCCCTAACTGAAAGCCATGTCCTTTGCTCCATTTTGTTTCCTTAGTGTGGGCCAGCACAGGCTTGTCTTTAGGCACCTGAGTGGAATGCATAACTTCTTGTCCTTACATGTAACAGGGATGACAACTATGATTCATGTTGAAAAGTAAAAGATGCAGCATACCTGTCTACATCCAAGCTTGGGGCAACACTTCAAGGTTGGAGCTATGATATTTTTGTTTAATAAATGGAAATGAAACTTCATTTAAATTTTATAATTATCTACACTGGTGTGATTTAAAAGCAGCTGGTAGGTCAATATGGTGCTCTTTTTAATGCATTTTAGTACTGAGAAAAAAAACATAAATGCTAGATATACCACTGTTAAAATTTCTCAGAATATTAAAATGCAAATAACACACACATACATACACATAATAATAGTATGATACCATTGCTTGAGACTCAGCTAAGATAATATTGGTCTCTTTTTGACTCAATTTTTAATCCCATCTACAGATGAATGGTAATAATCATTGACCTATATCTACAACATGGTTCTATTTTTTTCCTAAATGAGTTCACTAGAGGATCCAACGGCATAAATCTATTTCCCATGAATTAAATGTAAAACTCATGAATGCATCTAACATTTTCAGATTGAACCAAGTATTTTTATGAATATAGATTGTCCTGGTCTACATAGGAAAACTTACTGGTGAGCGGCGGGTTGGCAATGAGTAAATGCTGCTCAGCAGGTCAGACATGTACAGCTGGAGAAAGATCATGCAATTCAGCTAGTATACTAGGAAAACGCTAGTCTGGAAAGAAGACAATCCACATTGCAATTAAAAAATTCTATATAGACTTAGAGATCTAGTATAGTACACATAAACAGGAGAAACATAAATATCTACTGAAAGAGTTTCATTAGGCTTTGCCTTTGAAGATTTTCTTTCTTTTTTTGGGAAACAAAACACAACAAAACACCTCCTGTTGCCCTGAATGCTAATGATGGAAGACTGTTGCTATGGTGATGCTAATTTCAACACTGTTGCCTGTGGACTTCACATGAACTCGCTGTTTTAACTTCTGCAAATGTCATTTACAAAATGAAAACCCATTAATGATTAGCGAGGGCACAATGTTCCACTTTAATTAGAATAATAAGGAATGCTGATGCACAAAGTACAGGTTTGTGAATTGCTACTGAGCCTATACTGTCAAAATTAATTACTACCGATGAGGATTTGGTTCTATTTTTTTTTAAGGAAGCTTTAGAATAGAGCAGTTGTATTTTGACTTAAAAGGAATTTAAAACTCTCCCTTTTTTAATTTGAAGGTTAAAAAAAGAACATCTCCTGATAGTACACATAAAAACTCACTGCAAAAAGCAAAACAGAAGTTACAACCAAGGGTCAGATATTTCTAACTGAATAAGAACTGAAGAGACTTCAACCAACTAATTGTCAGTTTTAAAAAGGGCAGTGGAGATGATGGAGTTAAGTTGTTTAAATATTTAAAAAATAAATATGTGAAGAAAAAGTGCTGCATATGACAAATATCTTGATGCTGAGTGTATTTTGATATATGTGTTCACACAAGGAAATGTGAAGACCACTTAAAACAACTGGAAAATAAACAAGAGGAAACAAAATGAGTTAAATTCTTTCTGATGACAAAATATTAATTTATCTTGAAACAAAGATTTTTTTCACCTGCACAATATTTGAGAGAGAGAGAGAGAGAGAGAGAGATAGAGAGAGAGAGCGAGAGCGAGAGTAACATTGATTTGTTGTTCCACTTATTTATGTACTTGTTGGTTGATTCTTGTATGTGCCCTAACCCGGGATCGAACCTGCAACACTGGTGTATTGGGATGATTTTCTAACCAACTGAGCTACCTGGCCAGGGCTCACCTGCACAAATTTTGAGGCAAAATCTAAAGATGGATTGGGAGGGGTATATTCTATATTTAAATTTGTTTGCACATGGTTTGCTGCAAAGATTGCCTTGGACAATTTTATTTTCGATGCTCTAAATTGACATTCTGGGTCATCCTCTAGTCCAGTGATGGTGAACCTATGACACGTGTGTCAGAGGTGACACACGAACTCATTTTTTTGGTTGATTTTTCTTTGTTAAATGGCATTTAAATATATAAAGTAAATATAAAAAATATGTCTTTGTTTTACTATGGTTGCAAATATAAAAAGATTTCTATATGTGACATGGCACCAGAGTTAAGTTAGGATTTTTCAAAATGCTGACACGCCGAGCTCAAAAGGTTCGCCATCACTGCTCTAGTCAGTGAAATAATTCTATGCCACTGGTGCAGCCAACCAAAAATGGTGGTGTTTTTACTGAATGTAGAAAGAGCAAAACACATTTTTCAATATTAGACAAATCTTTGTACAGAAGTCCCAAACCCATAGGTTTTGGAAAGATATGATAAAGGGGAAGTCTCTAGAGTGATTCTTGAAAATCCTATCATGTTCTGGGTTTTGAGCTGAGCTATATTATAGGGTCTATATAGAACTGTCAAATTACCTGGGCTATCGAGGTGAAAGCAGAATTGTGGTGGCCTTACTTGCCTACCTGATATTAAATCAAGAGTATTTCACTGGGGGAGACAGCTGACATCTGTCTTCAAAAGTGAGAAGTCAGAGCACCCTTTGTATCTAAGCATAAACTTGCATTGCTCAACAAAAGGTGGGGTACAAAATAATATGAATTATATTTTCTATATTTTATTAGGAAAAATTAAAAAACAAGGAAGAGGCCCTGGCCAGTGTGGCTCAGTTGGTTGAGTATTTCCCTGTGCACTGAAATGTCACTGGTTCAATTCCCATTCAGGGCACATACCCAGGTTTCAGGTTTGATCCCTGGTCAAGGTGCATAGGGGAGGCAACCAATTGATGTTTCTCTCTCTCTCCCTCTTCCTTCTTCTCTCTCTAAAATAAATACAAACATATTAAAAAAAACTATTACCAATATGTTCATAGAAGTTGTCTGGGTGGTTAGGAGTGTCTCTCTCTCTCTCTCTCTCTCTCTCTCTCTCTATATATATATATATACATATATAATTCTATTTTGCTCTCCACGGTGAACATTTATTACTTTGTTATGAGAAGAGAAACTTATAAATACTAATTTTCCAAAACACTGCACAGACTTTTAGCTTCAACTTAGAGATGTAGAGAGCTGCAAAGAGGCAGCTCCCATACTTACAATAAGGAAAAAGCTGGACAGATAAATTCACTTTTCACCAACCTTTCAGAGAAATGAGGCCACAGAACAAACAGCCACCCTGAAATCTGTAGTCATCTTCAGCCAGGCAGAGGGCCTGAACATTTGGAAACCTGGGGCAGAAGCCACCAGATGCTATATAAATTGACAGAGAGATTAAATTTCAGAGACCACCTGAGGGCCTGAGAGTGAGAAGCTCCTGGGGCCACAGCCATAGGAGGATCCCTAACCTTTTGTAGGCTTTTTCCTCCAAGAACTTCATGAGGCTCTCACAGAGAGGATGGGGAGAATCTGGAGAAAGCTCTTCCCACTCTTGGTGGTGCTGACTGGGGAAGGCTCACAGCAGCCAGCCACTGTGAACCTGTCCAAACTCTTCTCACTTAAGAAAGGGAGGCTTAATCTGGAGAGGGAAGCATGTCACTTGAGGGCACTGGTGAAAAGCCAGGACAGTCGGGGGAAGGGACTATCACCCAGATCTAGATCCCATATCACCCAGGTGAAAAAAAAAAGCCGTAATCTGAAAGGGAAAGGGCCTCAGGACCATAGATAGAGAAAATGTAGGTGGATACTCACTGTAGCTTGGGGGAAAGGAATGGGAGGCTGAGAAAGTTCTACCCCTGGAGGAGGGGCAGAAACAATTATGAAGGCTACACCCCCAAGACCCAGGCCAATTGTGTGTTAATCAGCACATTAGAGAATGCTCCTGGCCCTATGTTCAATTACCACATGAACAAGCTTCCAGTAATAGAACAAAGTTACCAGAGGAATTTGAAGGCTCTGGTGCCCATAGTAACAACATACCTCAACAATGATAACCATAGCAACAAAAAAACTTCAAACACAGCCCCTGCCCCAACCAGAGTAAACTAAATCACCAGACTAAAAATCTGTTTACCTCACTATCTATTACTCTATAGAAGATGTCTGGTTTTCATCCCCAAAATCACAGTCTAAAGCAGTGGTTCTCAACCTTGGCTGCACATTAGAATCACCTGGGAATCTTTATAAAATCCTGATTTCTGGGCCTCATCCTTCGGAAATTCTGTTTCTTTGTTATGGGGTGGGGGCCACAACATTAGTAACAAAGAAACAGAATTTCTGGAGGATGAGGCCCAGAAATCAGGATTTTAAAAAGATTCCCAGGTGATTCTAATGTGCAGCCAAGGTTGAGAACCACTGGTCTAAAGAGACAAAGCAATCATCAGAACCAGACTCAGCTATGTGTCAGACGTTAAAACTATCAGAGAGGAGAGCTAAAATAACCAAATTCATATGTTAAAAAGCTCTAATGGGAAAGGAAGAGAGTATATGCAATATCAAGTCGGTAATTTCAGCAGAGATGGAAACTATAAGAATTAATGAAATGAAAATGCTATAAATCACAGTAACAAAAATGAAGAGGGCCTTAGATGGGTTCATCCGTGGATTTGACACAGACAAGGAAAGAATCCATGAACTTTAAGACAGGGCAATAGAAATTATCCAAACAGAAGGGAAAAAAGTGAACCAAATTCTGCAATTTTAATACAATTGTAATAGTCTTTTAGCATTAGTTCAGGCTCTAGACAACAGCTACTTGTCGGATTAAGTAACTTTGGTACAAAGATGTAGATCAAGTATAAATAATTATGAACTAAAGAGTTTACTCACAAAGTAAATTTTGTTAGGTAACCAAGTGATATTGTAGTTGTTAATCATAATGTATTTTTATTTATTTTACTTATTTTTTATTATTTAAAAATATGTTTTTATTGATTTTAGAGAGAGGAAGGGAAAGGGAGAGATAGAAACATCGATGAGAGAGAAACATCAACATCAATCAGCTGCCTCCTGCATGTCACCTATTGGGATGGAGCCCAGAATTGAACTGGTGACCTCTTGGTGCTCAACCACTGAGCCACACTGGCCAGGCAATCATGATTATGTTTAAAATGCTTATTTCAGTTTAAGAGTTTTAGGGAATCGCCCTACCCGGGTTGGCCTAGGGGAGAAAGCATCAGCCTGTGGACTGAAGGGTCCCAGGTTCGATTCTGGTCAAGGGCACATGCCTAGGTTGTAGGCTCAATCCCCAGTAAGGGGCATGCAGGAGGCAGCCGATCAATGATTCTCTCCATCATTGATGTTTCTATCTCTTTCTCACTCTCCCTTTCTCTCTGAAATCAATAAAAAGATATTAAAAAAAGAAGAGTTTTAGGAAATAAAAAAAGTCCAGGATACCAAATAAAAAATATGTTTTCTCCCACTGTCCAGAATGAGTCTTTTTAAACAAAATAAAACAATGAATATGAAATTCAGGTCCTCTTTGATTGCCCCTCCCCTATACTACAACCATTATGATAACTCTTACGCATATTTTCCAAGCTTTTAAATTATTATTTTTTTAAATCAGTTTTTTATTGTTTAAAATATTACATATGTATCTTTTTTCCCCCCATTGACCCCTCCCCCCAAGGACAAGCCCCTGCCGCCCCAGTGTCCATGTTCACTGGTTGTGCTAATATGCATGCATACAAGTCCTTTGGTTGATCTCTTATACACACCCCCCACCTCCCCTTCCTTCCCTCTGAGGTTTGATGGTCTGTTTGGTGTTTCTCTGTCTCTGGATCTATTTTTGTTCATCAGTTTATGTTGTTCATTATTTTCCACAAATTAGTGAGATCATGTGATATTTATCTTTCTCTGACTGGCTTATTTCACTTAGCATAATGCTCTCAGTTCCATCCATGCTGTTGTAGATGGTAAAAGTTCCTTCTTTTTTATACTAGTGTAGTATTCCATTGTGTAGATGTACCACAGTTTTCTAATCCACTCATCTGCTGATGGGCACTTAGGCTGTTTCCAAATCTTAGCTATTATAAATTGTGCTGCTATAACACCAGTCAGAAAAAAAGTTTTAAAATTTTATTTTTAATGTTAAAACTGAACTTCAAAAAGCAAAGAGCTTTAAAAATTACCCTTCTAAAATTTAGCATTAGATTCGCATTCAAACCCATGGTTTCAGTCACCAGTTACATACAAATGCTATCTAAATGAATAACTCCAACCCAGACCCACCTAGACATATATTGTTTATCAACTTGGCAGTGCTTTTCAGATGTCACAAATCACCTTGAATTCAAACACCCTCAATCAAATTGCCATCCCAAATCTGGTTGTTCTCTGCATTCCCCATTTCACTAAAAAGTGTCATCAACTGTCCATTGCCCAGAAATCTAGGCACGACTCGACATGTTTTTCTTCCTTTTTGTAACCCCTTCTCATTATATCTATCCTTAAACCCTAAGGATATTTTTCCTCTTAATCTTTCTTAAATCTCTCTCTTTTTCAACATCTCGAACATCCATCATGGGCCAAGTACCATTATCTCTTACCTGGATTTCATTAATAATCTTCCAACATTTGTATCCATGAGATTCCCATCCAATTCATTTTAATTAGCCAGAGAGCTTTTCAAGTTTTCTCCCCAGCCCCTCCAGCAACATCACAACGTCATTTTAACTCCTTGTATTGACAAGTTCCTTCCTGCAAAAGTGCCTTGAGACATGATCTCCCCTCTTTTCTATGTTAACATTTATTCATACTTAGTATCTCAAATCCATATCTGCTCTCTAGCTATACTTTATTTTATTTATTTTTAATATGCTTTTATTGATTTCAGAAGGAGGAAGGGAGAGGGATAGAGAGATAGAAACATCGATGAAAGAGAAACATTGATTAGTTGCCTCCTGCATGCCCCCTACTGGGGATTGAGCCCAAAACTCGGGCATGTGCCCTGACCCAGAATTGAACTGGTGACCTCCTGGTACATAGGTTGACGTTCAACCACTGAGCCATGTGGGCCAGGCTCTGGCTATCCTTTAGAGAGAGAATGAGTGTTGCTTACCAAAGGTAATCACCTGCATCTAGCCCAGTAGCTGGTGCACATCTATATATATAAAAGGCAAATATGCAAAGTGTCCCCTCGGGAGTTCGACCTGGAGACAGGGAGTTCGACTGCTCGCTATGATGTGCGCTGACCACCAGGGGGCGGCATGGAACATGGCAGGCAACCAGTGGTGGTGGCAGGGCTCTGAGAGAGCGAGGGAAGGAGGAGGTTGAGGGGGGGGACCTCACGGTGGCAGCACGTGGGCGGTGAGGGACCGATGAGGTGGGGAGGCGGGGGACCTGATCAGCCCTGATTGCTGGCCAGGCCTAGGGACCCTACCTGTGCACGAATTTTGTGCACTGGGCCTCTAGTACTATGATAAATAAATACATATTGAATGAATGAATGAATCAATCAGTCAAGAGCATATCTTTAAATAACTATGTACTTGAGATTTTTCTTAGACAAGGAGACTCCAACTGTGTCTTAAGTACATTAGAATTAAAGAACATTTTAGTATTTGTGTGAGATTTTGAAAGCAGTAACATACAGCAATTTCTGTTTTTACAAATATAACCGAGATTAAATAAAATATACCAACGAAAAGATAACTTCATACTAAATTGACTAATTACTGGTGAAATTGACCATTTATGCTTCGACAATAATCAGAGACACTCTTATAAACTATGCCTCTTCAATGAATAATAATTCATTTTATAGTTTTACACTTTCATTTTAGCATTTCAGAACAGTTTACAAATACACCAATTAATCTCTGCAATGGTATTGTACTCACACTTTGCAGGCCAATTCAAGGAAGTAAATCACACAATAGACTTCAAAAGCATAGGGGAAATTCTTAGATGCCTAAGAAAAAGTCCTCTCATTCTGATACTTTATTTATATATGTCTTATACTTTTATATGGATCTTTAATATAGAATTAAAATAAAAATAGAGATTATCTTAGCTATCCTATTTAAAAGGTGAAAGATTTATATGATCTGAAGAGAAACCGGAGTATAGCTACCTTATTTAAATCCTAAGCAAATTTATTGTTAATTCCTTTATTTGGTGGGCAATTTTTTATTGTGGTAAAATAAACATAACATGAAATCAACCATTTTAACCATTTTTAAATACAGAATTTAAAATTCAGTGGCATTAGGTACATTTACAATGTTATGCAACCATCATTATTTTCCATTTCCAGAACTTTTTCATCATCCCAAAGAGAAATTCCGTATGCATTAAACTATAACTCCCTTTCCAGTTCACCCCTCGGTGACCACTAATCTAATTTCTATCTCTATGACTTTGACTATTGTAGGTACCTCATATGAGTGTAATCATACAATGTTTGTTCTTTTGTGTTGGGCTTACCTCACTTAGCATAATGTTTTCAAGGTTCATCCATATTATGTTACTATTAGAATTTCATTCCTTTTTAAGGCTGAATAATATTCCTTTGTACGTACCACATGCATTTTGGATGTACCACATGCAGTCATCTGTTGATGAACATTTGGGTTTCCACCTTTTGAATAATGTGAACAATGCCACTATGAACATTAATGTACAAGTATCTGAGTTGTTGCTTTCAATTCTTTGGGGTATATCCTAGAAATGTAATTGCTGGATAGTATGGTAATTCTGTTTAACATTTTGGGGAACTACCAAACTCTTTTCCACAGTGGCTGCACCATTTTCCCTTCCCACCGGCAATTTAAAAGGGTTCTAATTTTCCCACATTCTCATGAACACTTTTAACTTTTTGTTTTCTTTTTTACAATAGCCATGTTACTGGGTGTGAAGTGGTATCTCATTGTAGTTTTGATTTGTATTTCCCTGATCACTAGATGTTAAACATTTTTTCATGGGCTTAATTCTTTTTGTAGGTTGTTTCTATTTTACATTTCCATTAAACATTTTGAATAATTAGTTTTACTTATTTTAATAAATATGCCAATGCCCTAACTTGCTTGACTCAGTGGATAGAGTGTCGGCCTGCGGACTGAAGCGTCCTGGGTTCAATTCCAGTCAAGGGCACGTGTCTGGATTGTGGGCTCGATCCCCAGTAGGGGGTGTGCAGGAGGCAGCCGATCCATGATTCTCTTTCATCATGGATGTTTCTCTCTCTCCCTCTCCCTTCCTCTCTAAAATCAATAAAAAAATATATTAAAAATATGCCAAGTTAAAATATGTTAGAGTAGTAAATAGCAACTGCCTGCCTCGCTGGCTCATCTTAGGCCCCAGGTCCCATTTGTTTCAGGTCTATTTCTTCCAGAAGGACAGGAACTCTTCTAGGAGTTGCAGGATTTCCAGGAGGGCGGGAGCTATGCCTGTATTGCTCATTACCATATCTCTGGTGCCTAATTCAATATCTGGCACAGTAGCCCCCAATAAAAATAGTTTTCTTAATTAATTTAATGAATCTTGTAACACATTTGCCTTTGGCAGAGCGGAAACAAGTTTAATATTGAAAACTCCTAGGGTTTCCTCTTTCATCCCAATGTGATGGCATCCCATCCCATGATATATATATATGTTGATGACTCCTAAAGTTATAGCCCTTGGCCTGACCTCTTCCTGGAACTTCAAATTCATATTTCCAGCTACATGCTTGGATACCCAATAAATAGTGTCCCAAACTTAACATTTCTAAACCTAAGTAGCTCCAGGGTTTCTATATAGAATGCCTATCCAATTGGCAAGCTCAATCTCCGCCCCACCCCCCAAATATATTTTTATTGATTTCAGAGAGGAAGGGGAAGGAACAGAGTGATAGAAACATCAATGATGAGAGAATCATTGATTGGCTGCCTCCTGCAAGCCCCACACTGGAGATCAAGCCCGCAATTTAGGCATGTGCCCTGACCAGGAATCTGGTTCATAGGTCGATGCTCAACCACTGAGCCATGCCAGCTGGGCACAAGCTCAATCTTTTGTTTAGATTATATGTTTTCCTGTTATTGGGATAAAGAGTGGCCAGTGGGCATTACTGGAGACCAAAAGCTCTTCACATCAGCCCTGGGTGCTGTTAATGGTGTCTAAGACAGATCTCTTGATTTTCCCTACTGAACTTGTTCATCTTCAGGTACCTGTTCCAGGCAAAACCCCAGGAGACATCTACATTGCCCTTATTTCCTTATCCCTGACCTCCAACATATCAGCAAGATCTGTTGTTTCTAAAATATATCCCCCAATCACTTCTCATGATCTCCACTGCTAGGAATCTACTACCACCAGTACTTTCCACATACCTATTGGTCTCTTTCTTTCCACTCTGGCTCTTCCTGTTTCCTTCCCCCATCCCACATGTTATGCCAAGAATATTCACAACAGTCAGTATGTCCTGCCAATCTAGTCTGGTCTCAACCTGTACTATCGCAAAGCACTAGCATAAAAAAAGCACATCTATCAAACTTTACCTGGGACATTGAGAAAGGTCAGTGTTTATATTTCAAAAGTTTTCCTCTTTGGGGTTGTAGAAAAGTATATTCAGGGTTCAAGTTCCAGAACCTTCTTGTTTACAAATCAGGAACACTTTGGTAATTCGTAACAAAATTGAAAGTAAGATTTGGCAATAAGTATACTTTATATTGTGAACATTAAAATAAACAAACAAAACATGTTGTCTGCCAAAATATTTTTTGTTGTTTTTGCTTATGGTTGTATGATTTGAACTATCATAGAAGACAATCAGAGGAAGTCCCAGGCAGTAGGCATTTAAAAAATTGTCTTCTTTCTTTGAAACAGATATGTGAAACTTGGATATTGGAAAAATGTATTTATTGTAATACTCACATCAAAGTATCAAGAATTGCCCAATTAGCCCTAGCTGGTTTGGCTCAGTGGATAGAACGTTGGCCTGTGGACTGAAAGGTCCCAGGTTTGATTCTGGTCAAGGGCAAATACCTTGGTTGCAGGCTCAATCCCCAGCCCTGGTTGGGACTAGTGTGGGAGGAAACCAATCGATGTGTCTCTCTCACATCGATGTTTCTCTCTCTCTCTCTGTCTCTCCCCTTCCCTTCCACTCTCTCTAAAAATCAATGGAAAAATATGCTTGGGTGAGGATTAACAACAACAACAACAAAAAGAATTGCCCAATAAGGATTTATATGAAATTAGTTTTCAAATGTAAAAAATAGTGGATTAAATTATACCTTTATAATGCATATTATACATTTAAGAGAGGCTTATATATCCTCTGATTGATTTATAAGCAGAAGTCATGCTATTGTGTTCAGGATTACTCCCCTTATTTTCCAGAGTAATGAAGTTCAAAGAGTAATACAATTATGTAAGGGCATACATATTATTTTATAACATCTATAGAATTTACATCTTTATACACTTGTGCTTAAATTTAATTTCCTATTGGTTTATTATTTCATCTCTGCCTTTGGTGTTTTATTTCCCAAATTAAATTTCTCACATATTTCCTTAGGTACATTATTAATCTACACAACAACAATAACCTGTTCACTACAGGTACCACTATTAATTATCTTTGTAATTATTTTACCGTGACTCTATTTTTGTTTTGCAATACATATATTTAGGCAAGGACAAGCAAAAAAGAATACTAAATTGACAATGTACCATTGAGACACTGGTGTGAACTGTTGGTTTGTTGTTTCAAGATATCACCAAATGAATTCATGGACAAGGGAGGGGTAAGCAAAGGGAAGCGAGGTTTATTACGGCAAAAGTAACAAAGCTCTCAGCACATGAGAGGGGTCCCGAAAAGGGTTACCACAGAAGCTCATTAATCTAATCTAGGGGTTTAAATTTCCTACACTTGCCTTCTATTGGTTCTTTCAAAAAAACACTAGCCAATCTCCTTTGCCCTCATCTCCCCACTTTTAGCTCCCGTCTTGGGTCCAGGGGGAAGGGCAGCTCTATGGTTGACTGGTACATTCCACCTATCTTGCTCACATCCTGACCACCTGGCTCATCTCCTCTTTATTTACAATCTTCCCTCCCTGAGGCCCTTACCTTAATGGTCTGATCCTATCTAACTCCTCACTATGAATAAATCCAATAGAAGTTGGTATAGTGAAGCATGAAACTCTGAATAAAGTTACCATCCTTGGGAAGTATATCTAACAACTTTGTACTCTTTTCTTCACTCTGCTATTTATAAAACTTGGTAATAAGGTGTTTGTTCACTACGGATCTAGATGTCATTTGGATAAAAATATTGCTGGTCTGGGATTCATGCTTCCCCAAGCAATATTGATTTGCTGGCGGATTTCCCCCCTCCATTCTTATTCAGTGTTTTTAATTTAAAATACTTTACCTTGTTTTTTCCCAGTGTTTTATTGAATTAATTCTATATTTTTCAGGCCACAGCAATTATTGTAAAGGTGTGGTTCAAACTGTCAGATGATAGTATTCAGTATTCCTCTGCTCATCCCAGATCCTTCAGAGGCAGCTATTTTATGCATTCCATCAGGATTTTTAGGTTTTAATTTTAAAGAAATGTTCCATATCTGAGCCATCTGACACACTCTGAGTTATAGTTACAGTTACAATCAGATAACTTCTCAAGAAAAGTGACGCGTAGTTCGAACTTGTTTTCTCCATCCTTCTATATTAACTTTTCCAGTTCACAAGACAAAATAAGATTAGTATGCTTTGAATCTACCAGGCAGTATAGGAAGATCAAGCTTCAACCTCAACATTGAGCTGCTTCCTTTTAGTTTATACATCTTCTCAAGCAATACATTCAAGGACTTGGAGTATAATTGGCAATTTTATTGATGATGAATGAGGTTGAGCAGAGTAAGGATGACTTTTGCTACTCTGCTGTGCTTACAGTAAAAAGAAATGGCTTGGTGGCTGAGTACACAGAACACAAGTTAAATAAACAACTCTAAGTTCCTTGATAACAAAGTCCATTTAAAAAAGATATAGAGATGACTTTCTCCCCTATCAAAACAAAACTGTATTTGGAAAAGAACTGGCTATCTCTTTTAAAAACCAACATTAGACATTTATGCAGTTAATCTATTTTCTATGTGCTTGGGAATGACAACTAACATTTACCAGAGAATGGCAAGAAATGGTTGAGTATAACTAAGTACTACACTTGAGGTCCTGTTTGCATACTGGATGCCGCTGTGGCTCTGCCTCAATTTCTCAGATTCTATCACCCACTTTATCCCAACATGTTTCAAAATCTTAATATTAAGTCATAGGCGTATGTGCAGTCACTGAACAACCTTAACTTCGGAAGGCAGCCTGTACATTTTGATAGAAATAGGATTTGAAGGCATTTTCATAAGATATCCTCACAACAGTTTTGGAAATAGGAGCTGCTAAAGGAATATATTCACTTCAAAATACTTTCTATAAAACATCAACTTTCAAAGATTTTCAGTTTATAGAGAACAGTTCAACCAGGCAACCAACCCAATCAAGCATTTCCCTCTGCTCTCAATCAGTTCAAATACAGAAAAAGAAATGAACTGATGATTGAAATTGCTTCCAAAACATAATTTAATCAACTGTAATTCCAGTGGGATTACCTAGAATAAAAACGTTATATGGAATGCCTCTAATCTATTATCCATGCCTTTATAAGAATAATTATTAGGATCATAGCTCCGCTCCCCCAGATGTGCGTAAACCTCAACATCAAAACAAAATATCAAGCATTTATTCTCAATTTCCCATGTGTAAGATACTAAAGTGCTAAGGAGGATGCAAAGAAGCATAAGGAACAAACATTATCAAGAAGTTCACAGTTTATAGAATAACAGATCTCAGTGGGGAGGGTGATAGAGGAACAGGAAGAGATTAACCAAAGAATTTCTATGCATATATGCATAACCCATGGACACAGACAATAGTGTGGGGAAAGCCTGGGGTGGGGTGGGCCATTAGGTGGAGGGACATCTGTAAATACTGACAATAAAAAAAGAAGCTCACAGCTTAATTGGGGAGACAAGAGATCTGAAAATTAACAAAAACATTTCAAAAGTTAAATAGTAAAGATGACTTAGGACTTCAAGGCAGTTACAGAAGTCCTTGCTATGTGTAAGATATATTCTAAAGTAACTTAAAAAAATAAATATCATTTATATCATTTTCTTTTTCCCTCGCCTCCCCCCACTTATATAATTTTTCATGTAGAAATAAATGTACAACTGTTATAGCTCTCACTAATCTTGACCCTGGCCTTTTCTTAGACCTGTGATTTCCTAGAACCTGGGGACAACATGTTAAGGGAAAATATATTGGCACACTCATCCTGCTTTTCTTCCCTTTCTCTCATTGCAAAGAGACTTTTTAAATTAAAAAGAAATACAGTTTGGCCAGTGTATCTCAGAATCGACCTATGCGCCAGGGTTTGATTACTGGTCAGGGCACATGCCTCCCTTGAGGTTAGATACCCAGAAGGGGGCTGCCGCAGTTTCCATCACCAGTAGAGGGCATGCAGGAGGATCAATGCTTTTCTCTCAATGATGTTTCTCTCTCTCTCTCTCTCCCTCTCCCTTCCTGTCTCTCTAAAAACATTTTTTTAAAAAGAAATACATATTGTGTAAGCATAATGGGTTGAATTTCAAACTAGAGTCACATAAATTATAGACCCTTATCTACTATCAATCTTTATTAATGATTCAAAGAATTTTAGAGAAAAACTAGGCACAGATAAAACATTCTTTTCCTGGAGAAACCTGAAATAACCAGACATATCTCCCCCAGATACCCAAACTATTCCTGTACTTTCACATTATAGGTTTTGGTTTTATATTAACCAAAGTGTTTTTAAAATTGATGTAGAAATACTGACATTGAAAGGAAGCCAGTTCATTCTCCAAAGGCTTCCATTTTATAATCTGTTAATGACAGAAATAGAAAAATGCTCGTGACCATGCCTCACTTTCCATCCAGTTATGACTCATAAATCCGTAAATTCCAGGTTTATTTACAATAAGTAAAGTAACCAGAGCGAGTATATCCTGCTAAAAAATTTTTATAGATAGGGACTTTCAGGTATCTTTCTGTTGGTTAAATACCATGAACAAGATTAACAAAAAGTTCTGGGAGGTCATTAGCATGTTTATAAGGCGGTCTGTTGAGTTGAGGTCATTTACTACACTCACATGCCCCAGAGAATAAATCACAGCCCTGCTGTTAATCCCCTTTCCTTCCCCCCTCCTCCCCTTCTTCTTCACTCTCTTCTCCCCCTCTCAATATATTTATATCTCTATATATGTAGGAATATACACATATACATGTAAAATATTCACAATTTTTCTTTTAATTTTAGCTGTAAAGATATTTATAACTTCAGGTTTTGCTATACCTATGCTTGGCTTGTCCTACTTTATCTAGGATTCATTCTTCCCTATTGTTTGATTTTTTTTTTTTGGCAGAAATGTACCTGTAAGCATTGATATAAGGAAGAGTGAGAAAAAATAATTAATCTGGCTTTAAATTTGATAAAGCACCTCTATTTATCAATTAATACAGGGTGACTATATATTCAGATAGAGATCTTTCTTAATCTTCTGGAAAGATGTTATTCTTTATCCTGGAAAACATATTACTTGCTCAAGTTGATTTGCTGATTTTTAAGTCATTACAAGAGAAATATAAAAAATACTGCTTTGCCACCATGTGGTTAAAATAAAAAAACAGAGAGATTCTATAAGAAGATAAAATGTTGTACATGTAATACATGGGGTGACACAATGCTGAATGCATGGGGAAGTCATGACTTATGGCCACAGGCCATATGCATTTGCCTTATAAAACTGGAACCATAGGCCTGGGATTTACGGGAAAGATGAGACTTTATTGCAGGAAGGAGGGGATGATGTCAAACTTAAGGATCTGCTCTAGTATCAAAGAACTGTTCTAGTCCACCTGAGCTGATTATGTCCTACCCTTCAAAGAGACAGAATTGGGAGGATGAGGAGAAACACATTCTGTGGCATCTATTTGATTACCTGTCTTAGCCATACTTTCATCTTAGCCCAGATGGAGGTGGCAGAAAGTGATTCCAAAATCTGCTTTGTCAGCTTCCACAGAGGAAGGCTTGACCAGGTTTTTGTTGCCCCCCCCGCCCCCCGCTTTATTGCAAAAAGCAGTAAAGAGAAACTTAGGTATCTGCAAGCGTGTAATGGTAGAGGTTGCCTGGGTAGGTAAGCCAAGGGACAAACACTAGCCAGGCAGGGGAGGACTAATAGTGTAGTGCTGGTGGTACCAAGATGGTGGCTCCACAGTGGTGGACTTACCTGGTTATACTAAGGGCAAGTTTTCAACCAACAATACTATGAAGTTGTAACAAATGGAGGAGGCAGATGGGATCAGGCAGTTTAGGGTAAGGGCCTCAGGGAGGGAAGATGGTAGATAAAGAGGAGATGAGCCAGATGGTCAAGATGTGAGCAAGATAGGCAGAATGTACCAGTCAACTGTAGAGCTGCCCTTCCCCCTGAACCCAAGAGCACCAACAGAAAGTGGGGAGATGAGGGCAAAGGAGATTGGCTGTTGTTGTTTTTGAAAGAGCCAATAGAAGGCAAGTGCAGGAAATTTAAACCCCTAGACTAGTGAGATTCTGCTGCAAACCTTTTCGGGACTCCTCTTATGTGCTGAGAGCCATGTTACTTTTGCTGTAATAAACTTTGCTTCCCCCTCTCTTGTTTATGAATTTATTCATTGATTTCTCAAGACAAAGAACCCAACATCTCACACCTACCTCTCAAAAACAGTTGGGAGCAACAGGTGAGAAGATATTATTATTGTTCTTTTAAATTTTAACTCTCTATCCCTTAATTATTTTTTCTTTCTGAATCCTCAACAGCTCTGCCCCTAAATGTGTCCCCACCCTTATCCTCCAGTACCCTTGCTAAACTTGCAGGGGGGCAGGCAACCAATTCCCACCCTGCTTTAGCCAATATGGTGGGGGTTCCAAACAACTCTGATCTTGTGCATGTGGGGGATGAAGATAGGAGGGTCCTAGACTGAGGGGAGGCGGTGAAAACCAATTAAGGTCATAGGGTTGAGGGAAATGATAAGCCACCAACCTCTTGGAGTCTCAACTATTTCTTCTTTATGGATAGTAACTGTTGGTAGTATTCTCATAAAGGGGAAGATAGTATCTCACTTAGCACTTAGTAGGCTCACATTAAACCTTGCTTTTTGTCCTGTTTAGGAGATTCTATGGACTATAACTATAAGATACCCCCTTTATAGGAAGCTGAAGACCAAGAAAAAGCAATCAAACCAAAAGGAAACAAAACAACAACAAAAAATCCTTCTAACACAACAAAGAAGCAAGTTAAAAATTACTCTTTGCACTATCTAACATGCAATGGCTTTAGGGACTAAGACGGAGTGGATACGTTGAGAAAGAAAAACAGAAAAAGCAATTGAAAGTTTCAGGAGGAGTAGGAAAGCTTCTCTGATTCACCCACCTGGGAGTTAATGATATCACAGAAGACATGATCATTCGCAGAATGCTGATAGCAGGCTAAGCCCCATACAGGACCTACTCTTAGCTTTCCAGACTGCTGAAAGCAGAGACTTATTTTTCTATCTTGTACAAAGATTTTAGAATTTTGCAGTGTGACAGCCCTCAATCATACAATGCACTTAGTTTATTTTTTTAAAGAACAAAATTATATGTGCATGCTAACATTCTTCCAGAAAAGCATTTAATTCCTTCCTCCTTCTCCCCTCCCGCACTTTACCCTTTAGAATGAGGGAGGGGGAGACTGAATGGGATCTGGAGTTTTCCCACTGAGAAAGGAACATTTTCTGCAATCAGGTCAGTGTTCAAAGGACTAATACTCTAAGGAAATGATCCAAAGTGGAGTTCAGGGTTATTAAGTTATTTTGCCATGTTGTCCGGGCTGTTGCTGACCTCTGTGGAGGCAACAGGATGCTGCTTCCCAGGGAAGCAGGATAAAAAGCAATTAGAGAAGCCTAGGAGAGGCTTAGGAATGTTTGGGAATTCACACATACCCCAAACTATGTGGGAACTCCAAGAATGAAAATAAACTAATTTGATCAAGGACACATTTGCGTCCCAGAAAATATTCTAAACCTGTAGCTAATACTGGATATATCTGTAGGGGTGTTTTCCTAAAACCCAACACTCAATATCTAGTAAACGTTAATTAGACTTCAATTCAAATTCAGAAAAGGAAAGCTAATTAGTATTCCTTATGTGCCAGAAAGTGCAATGGGTGTGAGGTTAAGTAAATTTTTCATATAGCAGAATATGATAAAGCTGGATTTCAAATGCAGATTTATTTAATGCCATAGTCCATTTTTTCCCCTACCACATGATTATGGAAGCAAGAGCATATTTAAGAAAGCTGAAATATTTGACTCCACTTCTTTTGGGGAAACAAACCCAAATATATTTTATATATATTTTCAAATTCCCAAGAGTGCTATGAATGAGGCAGGGGACACCTGTGCTACACATGTGCAATATAATAGATTTTAGGACTGTACCCAACATTATATTTTAGCTGCCCCATATATGTGTATATGCATATATGTCAAAACCTTTAAGCATTACATATAACATACAGCATATTACAGAAATTTCCTGTAAAATAAAACAACAATGCCATTCTCTTAAGATTCAATAGCTATTGGGTCCCGGCCCCCAAAGTAGTTCCTGTATATAAATGCGTAGTGAAACACAGCAGTTGATCAATTTAAAGCTCGCTCTATTGACCATTGGAAAACCAGAAGCAGCATCATGAGTGACATTTATGAAAAAGAAAAAGACTCCAGTTCTACTGAAACAAGGAAAACCAGAACTCATCATGATCTCAGGCGTTATATAGTTATATTTCCTTAATGTTGATGGGGAAATTCAGTCCCAGATGGGCTGAGTTATATCCCAAAGCATATTGTTTAGATAAAGACAAGAGAAATCTTTAGACCTCAGGATTTGGTATGTACCATTCAGACACACATGCTAAGGATTATTTCCTAGGCATCAACTATAAGAGACATGAGAAATTCTATAAAAGACTCAGAACACCTTCTAATACTGAAGTTGATGTCTAGAGGAGAGACATACTTGGGTGGTAGTTCTAAATTGACATGCAGACACTAGGAGAATTTCTGAAGGAGTCACGAAACTGTAAAGCAATAGAATTGCTGGTAAGTGTTCATTCATGGATTCATTCATTCAAATATCTACTGAGCACGTGCTGTGAGGCACCACACTAGAAAAAGAGATACAGCACTTATCCTCTTGGAGTCTGTTATTTCAGTCAAGGTTATATGTATCAGCTTATAAAATTATAAAGGTTCTGAGATTTTGATATGAACCTATGAGACACAGAAGATATCATCATTTACATCTACCAACAAGGTCTACAAAACCAAAGGCCAGAATTAGGACTCTGCATAATGCTATGCATCTCATTCACTCTGTATTAGTTAATATCTTAAACGGAATTGTTTTCATGATTAGATCATCAATTATGTATTACTGACTATTCCTTCATTGTGGTTCCTGAGCTTAATGAGAATCAGCTAATGTGACCTTTGGAACCATCAAACTGTGGAGGAGAAAGCACAGCAGAGAAGACTGACCTCTGTGTTATCTTTGTGTACTAAAGCCTTTTGAAAAGTCAGGACACCAGGCTTTTGGCAGCAATTTCACAAATTTAATTACCCAGAGATATTCACCAATATCCTCAAAGACTGACCGCTGAAATTAGACAGCTGATCCTCTGTTACATCCACTTCCTATTATCAGAGGTGCTAAACACTTACATAAAAGGTTTAATATTATTTGTCCTTTCGATCCTGATAAGATTGATGGTGTAATAAGAATCCTCAAGGGCAATATGAAGATACATTTTCACTCCTCTGGAAACTGTAAAAAACAGTTTCTATTTCAAAGTCAACATTTATAAAATCAGGACTGGAAATGACTTGTGGTATCATATGATTCAGCCCCCTTGGTTGACAGATGGAGAAACTGAGGCCCAGAGAATATAAGTGATATACCTTTGGTCAACTAGCTAGTTAACAGCAAAGCTGGAACTAGACTTCAATTTTTCTGATGCCTGGTCTACTTACTATTTCTGCTATTTCATATGGCTTTGTCAGCTGCAAAAGGTATATTTTTAAGAAAAATATACATGTGAAGGATCTTACCAGAAACAATACAAAATTGTATACTATATTAGGTATTCATATTGTGAGAAAAACTAAGGAAACCTCTACCAATCTCAAAGAATGTTTAAACTGAATGTCAGAAGACTGATAGCATTCCTAGAACAGTGAGGTAACAGAAATGAGACACAGGGGGTTATTTTCTAAGTTGGATATCATAATCCAGTGTTGTTTTTAATAAGAGCCAATCTCTTTCTTAGAAGATGTATCTAGCCAGCACAGATGTTTAGCATGTTGATTGCTGTAAAAGCTGAGACAGCTAACCACTGCTTGCCCCTATATAAACACAGGTACTGAAATAACAATCAATAACTTGAAGGAACAAATGGACTAACCAAAGCTTGAATCAGAGCAACTCCTGGCAAAAATAATAGGGAGCTGGAGCAAGAATGAGGGCAGATTATACTTTAAATATGGTAGGGATTTGAAATCTAAAAATTTTTCAGAAAGCAGTAATAGAGGCAATATGGTGCAAAGGAAGGTGGTGTCAAACTCAGATACTACTGGAGTTAGGGAGCACGGGTACTTATAATCTGAGCAAGATTCATCAGTTTAATTAAAAATAGATCAACATGATACAAGGAGACACAAACATCAAAAGGCAAGTCCAGGAAGATGGCCACAATTCCATGTAGATAGTCATATACGTGTACTAGTAGAGCCATAGGAATCCTCTATAATAAAAGCCTAATATGCTAAGTGTCTGGTCGTCTGGTCAGCCGTTCAACCAATCAAAGTGTAATTTGCTAATGATATGCTAAAGCTGCTGAACTGCTTGCTATGACCTGCACTGACCACCAGGGGGCAGATGCTATGACTGGTAGGTTAGTTTGCTGCTGGGGTCTGGTGGATCACTGATAGGGACCGAGAGAGATGGGCTGGACATGCCCTGGAGCCCTCCCACGGTCCCTTCCCAGCTGGCCAACTTCCTGCATCCCTCCCCTGCCCCATCAATCCTGCACGGGTGGGGTCCCTCGGCCTGGCCTGCGCTCTCTCGCAATTCGGGATCCCTCAGGGGATGTCGGAGAGCCGGTTTTGGCCCAATCCTGCAGGCTTCTAGTGGTAGTCATAAGAAAACAGGAGAGTCAAAACTCCAAACAGCAATTTGGCACAGCAAACACAGCAACACTAATAAGAAATGTTGACTGAAGTGACTATTGGCTTTAGACTGGGAAGTTTTATATTGCATTTTGCTAAGGAAGAATCACCAGAAATTTGTGAGCAACTGAGATGCCATAGGTGGCTGTAGAAACATGCCTGGAATTGAGAATGGATAGAAGGGTATATCAAGGCCATTAAGGCATTTATAGCAATGTATACAACATCCAAAATAACCAGCAGGAAAAGGTAGGCACTTCTCTGCAAATGAGTTGCTTCTTGAGCATTGCATGTGAAAAAGAACTGAACAGTTAGCATGTTCCCCAGAATTCCATTCTTCACTCTTCTGTGAAGTGCTTCAGATACTTAGAAAGGGAACCTGATAAAATGCATTACTGGTGATTGAGTCAGCAGGTTTACTATTGAGTTTCATTAGTGAATGCCTCCCAATATTTAGCAACTCCGGTGTCTTTGAGGGAAAAAAAAAGGACTGGTTTCTCTAAAAAACAAATCCTTCCTAAGAGACAACTAACAGAAATATAAGGTCAAACATTTCAGCTGGTATTACAGAAAAGTAGCAGCAAAACAACCTTCAGGTAGAACTAATCTATAATAATAAAAGCATAATATGCTAATTAGACTGGAAGTTCTTCTGGACGACCTTCCAGATGAAGCCGGGGCTGCGAGGGAAGCCCGGATCCTGGGTGCCGGAGGGAAGCTGGTGCTGGAGGGAAGTGGTGCTGGCAGCTGGGGGAAGGAAGGCCTACTCTTGCATGAATTTCATGCATCAGGCCTCTAGTATATGTAGAACAGGTTATGACCTCAAATGGTTTCTCCATTTCTGCACCAATGTGAGACATCAAATAGCATTTACTTTCTTCATGAGTGAGTGGAGACTAGAGACAATGCTAACAAATTTAATAACCAATATTTGGGCCACTCCAGTCACAACATCCTAGGGAAGATATAACAGCTGGAAAAGATCCAGGAAAAGCAACTAAGAAGATCAAGGAGAATTCTTATCTTTCATTCAAGGACAGACTAAAAATACTAAAAAGGATTAGAATTTCTCCGACTGGGAAGACAAAAATAAAAAGGGGTTAGTGAGGGGGTGTGAGATTAAAGTAAATATAATTGTAATTACCAAGTTCTATGACAGTTAATTGGGGCCATCCCTTGAGGTTAAAGGATGTAGATAGAAGAAAAACTGAAATATACCTCTATGTATTCATATAGAAATCAGTAAATTTATAGAACCTACATACCTAGGAGAAGGCTGAAGTGGAAAATGAGAAAATTTTAAGAAACCATTGGATATAGTCAATGTCAATTGATTTACAATGCATCCTATTTCTTCATTTTTATTTTTAAAATAAGTGTTCTTTTTATGTTTTTTTAAAATTGATTTTAGAGAGAGAGGGAGAGAGAGAGAGAAATATCAATCGGCTGCCTCCTACATGCATGCTACTGGGGATAGAGCCACAGCTTAGGCATGTGCCCTGACAGGGAATTGAAGTGGTGACCTTTTGGTGCATGGGAGGATGCCCAACCAACTGAGCCACACTGGCCAGGGCTGCATCCTAATTTTTTAAAATATATTTTATTGATTTTTTGCAGAGAGGAAGGGAGAGGGATAGAGCGTTAGAAACATCGATGAGAGAGAAACATCGGTCAGCCGCCTCCTGCACACTACCCACTGGGGATGTGCCCGCAACCGAGGTACATGCCCTTGACCGGAACAGAACCCGGGACCCTTCAGTCAGGAGGCCAATGCTCTATCCACTGAGCCAAACCAGTCAGGGCTGCATCCTAATTTTTAAAAATGAAAACTACTAGGTTAACTGACAAACAGCTATTGGTGCCTGCATCTGGGACAGAGTTCTGGGCTAGTTGCTCTGTTGCTCTGACCCAGTGTGCTATTTCTTTTTTTTTTTAAATACTATTAATATATATATATATATATATATATATATATATATATATATATATTGTTTTTTTACAGAGAAGAAGGGAGAGGGATAGAAAGTTAGAAACATCGATGAGAGAGAAACATCGATCAGCTGCCTCCTGCACACCTCCTACTGGGGATGTACCCTCAACCAAGGTACATGCCCTTGACCGGACTCGAACCTGGGACCCTTCAGTCCGCAGGCCGACGCTCTATCCACTGAGCCAAACCAGTCAGGGTAATTTCTTATGCTCTTATTATGTCATCTATGCAGGAACATACTGCTCACAAGTTTGGGATGCCTAAATCCTTTTGACAGTCAATAATACAGAAGAATAATTTTCTAACTGATTAAGAAAGCAAGGGATTAAGAAAGCTAGCTCTTGGCTCCATTTGGTTTACCCATATGGGAGTATGCAACATAAAAAGGTGAAAGAAATCCTAACAGAATGCAGCAGCTGGTTAAAGGCTATTATATTGAAGTTTTCATGAGTTTGACAGTAGGCCAAAAAAACTACAAAATGGCAGAGAGTGAAAAAGGCAGTTGTAACAGGTTGAACATTGTTGGTGATTATTTTTTCAGTGGCAATGAAAACTGTAATCAAATAACCTGAATGAGATGCTGGCAGAAATAAGAGAGCCCCAAGGGAGAGGGAATATGAAAACTGTAACAATGATGTATGCTATGGCCTAATAAACTAGACAAACATGTAGTTTGAAGTATCAAAATCAAGGTTCATAGCATCATGTGAGAAGCTGGTATCAGGATGCAAGCATAAACACTGTCTGATTTGCAATCTAGAGCAGAAGATGTCAATGACTTACAACCTCAAGGATGAGCGCACAACTCAACAACTAACTGGAACTGTGCAACTGGTATAGAAATCTCTTGTGATTTAGATGATCAGTTTATTCCAGCATTGGAAAGGAAAACACTAGAAAGCATTAAAAAAACATCCACAGCAGACACCTGACTTTGTAGCTGGAAATGTGTGGTAAAAACTCTTGAATGTAAAGGCAAGACAGACAACATAAAAAAGATTAAAAATGGGGGCTGTTTGAAATAATGCTATTATAAACTTATTGCTACTTGAGGATCAACAAGGAATCTCAAATTATGAATGGCATTTGCCACTGCATGAAGTCTACTGATCATCGTACATCAAAGTATTGTACTATAAATAGAATACCTTAGACAACAGGAATGTAGAATAATAAATCACAAATGCTATTATTCTGTTTAATGTATACTTGCTGAACATGTGTTGTCCCTACATTATAGCTTAACATTTTAGAGGAGTATTTGAGACATTATATAATCCCTCTTTTTAAAAAAAGTATAATTGTAGAGAGAATTGGTCTACATAAAGTTTCTGAGATATCTATGAGAAATCATGTAATTCCTCACTCCAAGGAACTGATCACCTCAGAGGCTTTTAATGTCCCCATACTCAGCTTTCTACTGATTTTTCCTGTCTATTATTTTATGTATCTTGCCATTATACTAGAGAGCATAATAGTTCTTAATTATACACCAAGATTTGAGCTCTTTACATAGTTACCTGGAGAAATTGTAGTGAGTTGAGAGGGCATCATATCTGAAGCTAGTTAAACAGTGAAAAAAAAATAGAATTCCTGTGTTTATTTAAACTAAGTATTTATGTTATGTTAATAATTAAAGACTTTAAAAATAAAGACAAACTTCTTGGGAAAAAAGCTGAGATCTTAGGTTTTTGAATTTGGAAAAGACCATAAAATGCCATGCATTGATTCTTTGAGCTAAAAGGGATGTTTATTTTATAAATGAGAAACCAAGATTTGTATAGGTTAAATGACTTGTTCAAGGCCACACAGTCAACTAATTACAGAGCCAGGATTAGAAATCAAGTTTTCTTTTTCCAGATCTGTGCCCTTATCAATACCACTACCATGATCTTCAAGATGGTGAACAGTACTGGACAAATAGAGAGTAGCTGCTCTATGATTCTACCAAGGAACAGCAAGAGATTAATATATGGGATGGTGGTGGTGGTGGTGGTGGAGGGTTGAGGGGTTTACAGCTTTTAGAGACCTTTTCTCCTTTTTATTTTTTGGTTTGAATTCATTTTCATTTCCTCACTGCAAGGTACTGGGATCTTTTGTAGTAGGTGTAACATCAGGGAGAAGATAAATATTTAAGGAAAGGACACTGGGACTGGGGGAAGAGGGCAACTCTAGGAATCTCCAGGAGATTATTTATTTATTTATTTATTTATTTATTTATTTATTTATTTATTTATTGTTAAGCCTCAACTGAGAATATTTTTCCATTGATTTTTCAGAGAGAATGGAAGGGAGGAGGAGAGACACACAGAGAGAGACATCGATGTGAGAGACACATTGATTGGTTGCCTCCTGCACGTGCCCTGACCAGGGCTGGGGATCCAAGCTGTGACCAAGGTACATGCCCTTGAATGGAATCGAATCTGGGAATCTTTGGTCTGCAGGCTGATGCTCTATCCACTGAGCCAAACTGGCTAGGGCTCTAGGAGTCCTTTAATGAGCCCCAAACAAGTAATGATTTGGAGAAGAATGGCTTAAAGATGTCTTGAATTTTCAATTGGTACTAAAACCTTGGCCACAAGTTTTTATTTCAGCTCATAAAGATTGGATAAAGTGAGACCTTTATAAATGGGTTGAAGAAGAAGTAGTTCTCAAATATGAGTCAGAAATGAAAGTTTGTCATGACAAAGGCAATGATGTAGAAGGTGATTGGGTAGAGCTTAATAAAATGGGTTGAAAAATATATAGTGTATATAAAGCAATACAGTGCCTGTCAATATAGTGTTTAATAAAACAGGTGATTTAAAATAGGTATTTAAAATACATAGAGTGACTAAATCATTAATTATATATAACAAAAATAAAATTTAAAATAAGAAAATTAGAAATCAGGATCAAAGCATATTAAAGAAGAATTTTTAAAGATAAGAGATACCTTGTCTGGAAAAATTTAATAAGACAAACCTTTTCTAAAGGATGTGTCTTTCCTTGAAGAGCCAAAAGAGCACCCTCATCCCCATTCTTCTGAGTTAACAAAACTGAGGCATGAAATCTAACTTCTTGAGAACTGTAGTAATGAAGATCTAGGAGTGCTGTTATTGTTTTAGAACTGAATTATGAAGAATTGATGGGCAGAGGAAGAATAAAAACAGACTTGATAAAAGACAGTAGGCTGAAAAAATGGAAAAACATTATTTTTAGTCAGACTCATGGTAGAGGCAAATTCAAAGAATTTAATTGGTATCAAAGTCTATTTCATGAATCTGATTAGTTTTAATTGTTGAGGCAGCTGATTCCAAGTTAAATTTAAGTTGCACTCACACAATTGATGAGACACTGTTAATGTATCATAAAAACTCAACATCCTCTCTCCCCTCCCTCTTCCATGTCAATCCAATGTATCATAATTTGTATTTCAGCATCCTGCTGAAGATGCTTCTAAGCACCTGTATTCCTTTGACAGACACAGATGGCCCCAGAAAACGGTATCATTCTGTTGTTGTTATGTGAAAAATGCTGAGTGCTGTATTTCGAGAATGAACAACTCAGCTCCACAAATCTAGGACTGCTGCTGACTGCCTTTTGGGTTCATGAAGTATTTATTCACCTAAAACAGTTTGTGTACATATAGTTGCAGAAAACTTCCATCTGTGTCTGAAGAAGAAATGCAGAAAAACCCCTCAATAGATTAAATTGTTCTTGTAACTATTTACTTTCACTGTCAATCTATATATATAAAAGGCTAATATGCTAAGAGTCTGACCGTCTGACCGGTCGCTATGACACGCACTGACCACCAGGGGGCAGATGCTCAATGCAGGAGCTGCCGAGATGTGCACTGGCCATTTATAGAGAAATGGCACCGCGGATCTGGCACCAACAAAGCAACACTCAGCTTCCCCCAAGTGGGACACAGGCCACACCACCATCCCAGACTGACAGCCCACCAAATCACAGCTGACACTGCCGAGACCTCATGGCGCAAAATGTGGCCCACAGCCCAGCCCAGCCCAGAAATGGTGGCTGTGGGCGCTGGGTAATGATGTCACGTAGCAACGCTCAGCTTCCTCTCCCTAGTGACGACTAGCCTCCTTGGAGTTTCTGCAGCCCAGGAACAGGACTTGCTTTATAGCCAGGTGCAAACATTTCACTTTAACCAAATGTCTGTGAAGTGTTTTCTCATGCCTCATCTCATTTGATCCTCACAGAAGTCCTGGAGTAGGTACACAGGAGACTCGATGGAATCCTACTTTCTTTTCATTAGCCGGAAAACAGAGATTTAGAGAGCTTAGAAACTTGACCCAACTGAAAAGAAGTATGAAATAGTGGACCTTGAAAATGACTTCAGGTTTTCTCACTGTGCAGAATATAGTCAAACACTGCTGCAGTTAAATATTTTATCCTTTGTTCTCCCTGTGTGATCTACAATAATAATCTGCTTTGTGTTGATATTTACTGCTGTGTTGCTGACAATTACCTGAAAGAGAAGTTGGGGTGCTTCACTGGGCTGGAAAAAGTTTAGCTAAATCAGAAAGTAGGTCTAATTAAGCAAGTTTATCTGTATATATAAAGCTCTTGCTGGCGCAAATCGCATGCGTGTGTTTCGATCTGACATTGTCGATCATGAGTTTGGTCGACACTTCTATTATAGAGAAAGGGCCAATAGTGATATTAAAATTTTTCTTCTAATTAATTTCATTTCAATGTGCACGAATTTGTGTACCAGGTCACTAGTAATCATCATCAGCTTTTTGTTCTATTGTGAAAAATCCACACAACCTCCAATCACAAAACACAACACATAGGCTGCATCAAATGGATTTTTCCTAAAGGCATCAGCAAATTTTTAGTGGTAATTTAAACATGAGTTGATTATCCAAGCTTCCTTGGGGAAGAAAGAACTAGGTATTATAGGCCAGGCTAATGTCACGTTTTACAAATAAATTCACTTGCGAATATATAGATTAGCCACAATAGAGAATGTGATGCTTCCGACTTACTTGATATAGTAGGGCACTTTGTTTGGCGAGATGGCTCTCTCCCAGGGACCCTGGACAGAAGCTGAAAGAGGAAATAAAAAAAGGCAAGGAGGTCAAGTTCACTGCAAACAGGAAAGACAACATTAATCTTGAGAATTACAATTTTATACTGATATTGGTCTGTTTGCTCAGTTGCCCATGAACACAGGATGGATTAACTGGCTGTTCTGAAGTTTCTGTCCTAATCTAAGTGAAATTGAAGTCATTCAGGCAAAAGATAAATGCAAAGAGAGAGAGAGAGAAAAAAACCGTTCCACTGCCATACCTATAGAACAGATAAGGAAGTGAATGAGTAAAACTGATGGGTTTTCTCTTATGTGTCTCCATTGGGCTCTTGTCTTATAATACTTCCTCTGATATCTTTCACTATTTGATTGACTGGGTTTTATTAGTTTAGCAGCTGAAACATCCCTCTGTGATATATTTACATTCCAAGTTATTGAAGCTAAAATACTATACTTATCACTCTGATGTGTTTGTTTTTCTCTTTATTTGGCTTTTACTGATTTCATTTACTGATTATCTTTTTAATTGGAGCCTCAAAATGTCAGTTGACCAGCATGATCTTATTAGAAACGATAACAAAAAGTGAGAGAATGGCATCTGATAACAGAATGTCATAAAACCCTTGTGATGAGTGATGAATCCTATAGGTAAAATTAAATTTCATGTATGGGAAATTCACTTTATAAAGACTTGATTGTGTATTAGTCAAATCAATCATCTTTAAATTGTGTTTTCAATGTTTCAGTTATAGTGTTTGTCTTTCACAAAGCTGAACTTTTATATACTGTTTAATCTGTGTATGTTTTCTTTCTGTAAGACAAAATAATCATGTTAGGATGTACTATAACATTTCTTCAACAATAAAATCTCCCTCCTGAATAGACTTTTAAGAAACTGGAATTTGGGAGACATAGAATATCCTCAGGATTAGAAATATAAGAATCATTCTTATTAACATCTAGCAATTTTTCCTGAATTTCCATCCTGCTTATAATTTGAAGCACAGCTGATGCTGACCATTATTTCCTTCGATGAAAAGCTCCCTTCTAAATTAGTTTCATAGTAAATCCACTCCACAGTGTACTGAGATGTAACAAAACGTCAAAGCTAATATATCCTTGACTATAATGTATAATATGAAAGAACAGCTTCTGATATAAGTTAACTTCACCTACTGTCAGACAATTTAAGGGTAATGAAACTACAGATTCTTTATTTTATATTGAGTAATAGAAGGATCAAATCATCCAACCTTCAACCAGATATGCTGCTTTGTACCTTGGTGAAATGTCATTAAAAAGATACAGAGCATGGATTTGTATTTAGCTGCTAATTAGTCTTTTCATTTTGGCAGACAGGTTTTTAATATGGGGAAAAAGACATTTATCTGCTGTTTTGAAGTAGACCCTTGCCTTCAATCTCTCTCTCTCTCTCTCTCTCTCTCTCTCTCTCTCTCTCTCTCTCTCTCCCTGTTCTTATCCTCTCTGTCTTTCACATTCTCTACCCCACTCTTGTCTGTTTTTCTTCTCTAGGTCTCAGCTCTCTTGCCCAGATTAATTCATAGAGTAAATAGGACCAGGTTTGAGAATTTAGGCTGGACTTGATGTACCTGGGCAGAGTCTGGTGCTATGGAAACCTTATAACTCAAGCCCTCTCTAGTAGGAAACATGGTGGAGAGGCAGAATCATAGCTCCAGGCTGCTCAGCACACCTTCTTCTTAAAAGGACAGCATCAAAATGGTGATGGATGTTAACTAGACTTATTGTGGTTACCATTTTGCAATATACACAGAAATCAAATCATTATGTTGGTCATCTGAAACTAATATAATGTTGTATGTCATTACAAAAAAGCTCCAAAAATCAACAGCATCATGAAAAGGAGAACTCCAGAGAGTCTTTAGGTCAGCCCTCACTGGAGGTATTACCAAGCCTATGCATGCCTAATCTGATAAAAGATCAGTTATTCTTTTCTTAAAGGTCCCTAAGGGCTGGGCCCCACAATTTTTTTCATTATCCCTTTCCAGGTCTTTATTATTCTAATAGTCCAGAAAGTCTTTCTGACTCATAGATGCTGGGTAAGTCCTCTGGAAGTACAAGAAAATCTAGCAAGAAAGCAGTGCTACCCAGCTGAGCTAATGGCTAGACCTACATCGAGTATCTATAGTTGACTTAGCATTATTGAACATTAAAAGCAAAAAAAATCCCCCAAAACCTCCCCTCCCCAAACAAACACCCTAGAGCAGTAATCAGAATATGCTTGAACTAAATAGTTGAAAAGATTTAAAAATATATTCTAAAAAAATTATGTTTCAGATCAATATGATTTTTAAGCTTTTACAAATAGAGTGCTTCATTGTTAAAATTTTACAAAGTATATAAATTATACATAAAAGTGTTATGTTTTAAAAAACTTTGCCTTTAGGGAGAAACCAGGATGGCAGCATAGGTAAACACCTGAAATTGCTGCCTCGCACAACCACTTCAAAAATACAACTAAAAGACAAAACGGACATCATCCAGAACCACAGGAAGGCTGGCTGAGTGGAAATTCTACAACTAGAAGGAAAGAGAAAAGCACACTGAGACTCAGAGGAGGTGCGGAAGTAAAGTGCAGAGGTACGGACGCACACGCCGGGGGGCTGGCAACTGAGGGTGCGGTTGTCTTTTTCAATCGGGAGGGAGACACACGCTCCCGCTCTGAACTCCAGTTCCAGGCGAGTCTCTGGGGACCCAGACTCATACGGGGAGAAACTAGACTGTCTGGCATCGGTCGGAACTCGAGGGCGACTTTCTCTCAGAGGTGCTTGCAGCGATTACCGCAGGACACTGAGACCCAGGGCCTCTTAGGGCAGGACTGAAGATCAGCCATAGCTGTTTGCTCCGCCCTGTTGATTCTCTGAGACCCCGCCCTACCCAAGCTGTGCTCAGAGGCTTTTGCTTATGAATGACCTGGCCCTTTGCAATCTAAAATTACCTAACAAACTGCAGCTGGGCCAGAGAGATCCAGGACATTCAAAAGAAGGCCCAAGGCCCCACAGCAGCTTGCATTGCTTCACAGCTGGGCCTCATCTGGGCACCTCCAAACTCCAAACAAAGAAGAGGAATCTGCAGATCTCTCCTTAGCTCCTGCTGGGTAGCCTCAGGCAGAGGATAAATTAGCACCTCCTTAGAGATCCAAGTGCCAGTGTACCCAGTGGTCAGAGTGGGACCATCCAGATGACAACTCCTCAGATCCATAAGGGACACACTCAGGGGGCAGACTCAGTGAGCACCAAAGCCCCACTGAAGCAAGTCTTGCCCCATAAGAGTGTCTCCAGCACAGAAGTTCTCCCACCATAGACACAGCTGATTCTCACAGCCAATTGGCCTGGAGGTCAATTCCTCCCAGTGATACCAACTACAATCAAGGCTTAACTATAATAAGACTGTGCACACAGCCCACAAAGTGTGCACCAAGAGTGTCCACCTCAGGTAATTGGGGAGGCTGAGCTACTGGGCCCTATAGGACACCTAGCACAGAAAGCCACCCTATCAACACAGGGAAGCAGCCAAAATGCAGAGACAAAGAAACAGGTCACAAATGACAGAAATGGAGGAAAGCAAACTACTGGATATAGAGTTCAAAACCACGGTTATAAGGTTTTTCAAGAATTTTCTAGAAACCGCCGATAAATTTAGTGAGACCCACAATAAATCTAGTGAGACCCTCGAGGTTATGAAAAAGGACCAACTAGAAATTATGCATACACTGACTTAAATAAAGACTATTATACAGAGATCCAACAGCAGACTAGAGGATCGCAAGAATCAAATCAAAGATTTGAAATACGAAGAAGTAAAAAACACCCAACTGAAAAAGCAAAAAGAAAAAAGAATCCAAAAATATGAAGATAGTGTAAGGAGCCTCTGGGACAACTTCAAGTGAACCAAAATCCGAATTATAGGGGTGCCAGAAGAAGAGAGAGAGCAAGATATTGAAAACCTATTTGAAGAAATAATGACAGAAAACTTCCCCTACCAGGTGAAAGAAATAGACTTACAAGGCCAGGAAGCACAGAGAACCCCAAACAAAAAGAATCCAAAGAGGACTACACCAAGACACATCATAATTAAAATGCCAAGAGCAAAAGACAAAAAGAGAATCTTAAAAGCAGCAAGAGAAAAACAGTTAGTTACCTACAAGGGAGTACCCATAAGATTGTCAGCTGATTTCTCAACAGAAACTATGCAGGCCAGAAGGGAGTGGCAAGAAATATTCAAAGTGATGAATGCCAGGAACCTACAACCAAGATTACTTTATCCAGCAAAGCTATCATTCAGAATTGAAGGTCAGATAAAGAGCTTCACAGATAAGAAAAAGCTAAAGAAGTTCATCACCACCAAACCAGGATTACATGAAACGCTGGAAGGTATTCTTTAAGAAGAGGAAGAAGAAGAAAAAGGTAAAGATAGAAATTATGAACAAGGAGTACATATCTATCAACAAGTGAATCTAAAAATCAAGTGAATAAAAAATCTGATGAACAGAATAAAGTGGTGAATATAATAGAATCAGGGGCATAGAAAGGGAGTGGACTGACAATTCTCAGGAAGAAAGAGGTGTGGGGGGTGCAGGAAGAGAGTGGACAAAAATCGTACACCTATGGATGAGGACAGTGTGTGTGTGTGGGGGGGGTAAGGGCAGAGGGTGGGGTGGGAACCGGGTGGAGGGGAGCTATGGGGGGGAAAAAGAGGAACATCTGTAATAATCTGAACAAAAAAGATTTAATTTAAAAAAAACTTTGCCTTTATGTGTTGCTATCAAATATATCCAACGGTGAGACTCAGTGAACTTTTTGTGCTGAAAGATTTTTTTTTGCCATTTGACTCACAGTTTATAGCTGCTTTGCAGTCATCATTTGAAACCTTAAAATTTTATACTAAATGTCCTCAATCCAAAAATAAATAAATAAATAACGGCCTTTCCCTATTCCTCGCTAGGCTCATCACCACCACAGACACACACACCGGAACCACTTGCTTTAGAAATACACAATCAGAGGGTGGTTCTATGCGATTAGATTCAGTGCTCCTTCGCAAGAAAGTGTTAGAGTTGTCAGGCAATTTTGCTTGGGACTGCCAGATAATTCTAGTCTTGCACATATTCAGAGTTGATCAAATATATGGTAACTCTCATAAGTGTGTCCCAGAATTATTTCATTTCTTGCAGGAGTGCCCACGCCAACAACAGCTGTTTCTTATCTCAGTGTGGCAGTGGAGGCTTGTCATCCTTCATAAAGGGAGCCTAGGTAATAGGCACACATCTTTTTTTGCCTGATGTGTCCATTTTTAGTAGCCCATCACAAGCAGATTTATTGGCAAATAGTTTTATGTGAGAATGTGCTATCCTTTTGTATTTTCTTATAGAGATATTTCTATAACCACTACATGTAATTCGAATGTAGCTCTGTGATTCTGATTCTTGAGTGTAAAAATCATTCATCATTATAGGGCACCAGCACCATGGGGGTATTGTCTACTGAATTTAAATAGCAAACTATACATGAGCTTATTTATTCCGAAACCAACCTCTGAGTTTCCCTCATTCAGTTTGTTATTAAGAGCAAGAAAGGGTAGCAATTCTACCTTCAAATGCTTTTCTTCCCTTGAGGTGACAGGATCCAATATTGTGCCCAAGGTGGTTTTGAAAATCACAACCACAGGCCAGGCTTTGTTTAGAAGTTCTTATTTCAACCAGTTTTAATGCATGATGAACAGAATGTGCCAAACGATGCACCCCGGTGTTAAGCCATATTTTAATCGACACAGGGGCCTAACCAGAAAATTAAAAAGAATGCTAATGTTATTCGAACTGTGCCAAGACAGCACTCTATGGAATTCAGACCCACATACAGGCATTAATCTTTCTACTTTTCTTATATTTGGTGGATTTAGAGTGTGATAACATAGTTGGGTCAAAAAAGGGGAGGCAGATTATGAAAATAAATAATACAGCATTCACTGGAGACAAAATAGAAACCTCATCTATGGGGTTAAGATAAAGTTGTTAGGAAGGATTGACTAGCCCAGGGGTGGGCAAACTTTTTGACTCGAGGGCCACAGTGGGTTCTTAAACTGGACCGGAGGGCCGGAACAAAAGCATGGATGGAGTGTTTGTGTGAACTAATATAAATTCAAAGTAAACATCATTACATAAAAGGGTACGGTCTTTTTATTTTTTTAGTTTTATTCATTTCAAACGGGCCGGATCCGGCCCGGGGGCCGTAGTTTGCCCACGGCTGGACTAGCCACTGGTGCCTGGCTCCTCAGAAGTGTACAAATTCTAATAATAGTTTAATGGACACATTCTATCAAGGAGATCTACTCTAGAGCAATGGCCTTTTGCCACTCTCTCCTTCATTCCCCTCCACACCTAGGTATTTTTAAGACATTTTTTCCTAATCTCTCTACTCCCTTCATGAAATTTTAATACTACAGGTAGTAATTTATAACTGGTTATATATTGTATGCATCTGTGCTTTACATAAAAAGAGTAAGTTTTTTTTATCCCTCAGGGACCAATTTTCATCCCCTTGGGGGCTATATCGCTCCCACTGAGAATGCTTAATATAGAAGAGGTGTTGGAGGAGATAGGAAAACGCTTACGTACTTGAAACATGATCTCAAGTAGCTTATTTGAGGTATTATTTTCATTTTGCAGATAATGAGACAATTAAGATCACATGGAGTAGCATGTCTAAGGTCCTAAGTCAATAAGTATTAGAGCCTAATTTTTGTTATTACTCAAACTGAAGTCAGGTGATTCAGGAAACTGAGAATAACATGTTGCCTGTCTACTAGGTTCCCTGCACTGTATGCTCCTTAATGTAACCCCTCAAACACCTATAAGGTCATGTGATTCCAATATTACACATGAAGACGTTGAGGCTCAGAAATTGTCAGTAAAATAGCCCAGGTCATATGCAGCTAGCAAAGAATGCATCCAGATCTGTCTAGTCTTTGTACTTTATCATGTGTGGTATGTAACAGGTAGTCTATAAGTATTTGCCAAACCTGGTAAATAAATACATCTTAAAAGGGATTAATTGTAATGTCATATAGTTAAAGTTCTCTATACTATATCTGATATCTAAATTTATCCCCTACACCATTTCCATCAAATTCACCAAATTATTTTACAGAAGCTGTTTGAACAACTTCATTGTCACCAGATCTCAGAGGGGTTCTGTTGAATTGCTTATGGCTTTAGTGATGATTAGCAACAGCTTTCTTTTATTCTGGTAAGAATCTGTCTCCCCATGATCTGTAATCTCCATCATTGGTCTTGTCCTAGATGTCTAAGTTAAATAATCTGATCAGTTCAGAGAGGCTATTTCCAAAGAACGAAGATGAGACTGATTTTCATCTGAAAGACAAAAACAGAGCTTCAGTCCCTAAAGAAATAAAACAATACCTAACATCACTTCACTCATTATGCAACACATTTTTGGAGAACACCTATTATGCACTAGGCACTGTGCAAAGTGCTGGCGCTAATGCAGTAAATACGACAGACTTAGCTCCTGCTATTTTGCATTTCATTTTAGTCTCTGGGGATATTTTCCAATGAGCACACCTAATATTCCAGCATTAAAATCAATCAACTGGTATCTACTGAACACACATTATATGTATGTTCCTGTGCTAGGTATTTGCCTGTAGGGGTGGAATAGGGGGTGGTGTGCTGGAGAAAGAGGTTCCATGCCCTCAAGGACATTATTACTTAATGAGATGAACATATAATGGTAGTGTACCAGTCAGAGTCCTGGTGGGAAATAGATGTCACATTCAAATTGGGTAAGTTGAATAGAGTTTAGTAAAAGGGCTGGTCACAAAGGTCTGTAGAAGGTGTGGAGAATCACAAGGGATAATCTTAATAACAACAGGGAGCCATTACCACCCTAGGTCTGAGGAGCAAGGAGAGAGAACCCTTACCAAAAGAGGAGGACTAGGAATGGTGGGGAGAGATAAAGAGGGGAGAGCAAGTGAGACCCTGCTCTCTCCCAAATGAACAAATATGCATGTGCATTGGTGAAGAGGTCATGTGACAAGATCTTTCGTCAAGGGAAGCAGGCCTGGAGGGAGTCTAGAGAATAAGCATTCTGATCTATTTGCCATCTTTCTACCCATCTCCTACCACGGGTCTCAATTGGCTGAGCCTAACTCGAAGCCAGAGGCTGGAGATGCCATTCACGCAGCCCAAACAGGACAACCTCTCAAGGCTCAGAGCAAGGCAGGGAAGTGTGAAGAGCGCATGTGAAGGAGCAAAGTACATTAAAATGGGCTGACTCAATTGAGAGGCAGCTTTTGTCCTTTCTCATCCTTTTTCTTGCCTGGAACATGGAGGTGAGAATGGCTGGAGCTATAGAAACCAGGAGAATGGAAGCCATCTTGCTTGCAATCCCTCAGAAGCAGACATGGAGACAAGGATGTGAGTACAAGTAATTGGAGCAGTAATTCAAGGAAGCACTGGTAGACGAGCAGGTAGGAAGACAGGGAAGGGAGAAAAATTGATAAAAGATGAATTATTGCTTTGGATACCTGGGGCTCAGTGCAGCTGAGGGCTTCACTGTAGAATACACTTCAGAGTTATCTGCCCGCCCCCCCCGCTTCCCAGGGGCAAGGGGACTAGAATATTTATTTACTATTGCTTGAGAGATACTATTGGAGGTTGGGGGCGTGTCATTAACTCCCTGGTACTTGTGGCTGGCCCCTTGAACTGGTGAGCAGGCTCCAATGGCTATAAAAAGATGTTTTACTTTGTGCAATCCCTTGTTTAATTTTCTGTTGCATGCAGCCAAACCTGCTTCTCATTGAACTACTCCCACTCACCCAATACATCTGTGGCTCACATTTTAAATGGCTGAACAGCATTCCATTGGTGGATGCCCCATAATTTCTTGAAGAAATCAGTTGTTTCCAGTTTTCACTGTTATAAGTAAGGCTGCAATGAACATCTTTGTAGACAAATCTCTGCAGGCATTTTTGTTAATTTTCTTAAGCAAAATTCATAGAGGTATAATTATTTGATGAAAGGCTATGAACATTTTAAAGGCATTTTACACAATTACACTCCTATCAGGAGGAGTCTTTCTTTGTTGATCTAGATGGAAAGAGAATAATCCATTTCCACAGGTAAATGATACTTAGTTGGCATAATTCTCAAGGTTCGTTAGATATACTGCTTGATGCAGTGGATTATTTGATAACATGCCTTTCATACCCTCTCTTCCATAATAGATTATGAACATTTTGAGTTCAGAAAGGCACTCAGTACATTGGCTTTCTACCTGAAAGCTCAACTCAGTGTCTTGAGGGGTATCTGGAACAAGTGGAAAGTGTCTGGAACACAGTTTCAAAAGAACTGGATTTGAGTCCTGACTCCACCATTACTGCACAAACTTAAGCAAGTCTTATCTTCTCTGTGAGCCTTCTTTTTCTTACATGAAAAATGTGGATAATGATAGCTCCCTTCCCAAAATAGTGTCAGGATAAAATGAGAAAAGTAGGTATGAAACTGCTTTGCAATATGTTAATTACCATACAAATAATGTTCATAATCACATATCTATGGGATGTTGTTTGAATGATGGCAATCCTAGGATCAACCTCTCTGCTGCACCTGAGCATTTGTCTTCAACTCTTGGATCCACTCCTAACTACTATTTTTTAAAAATGATTATATTGATTTCAGAGAGAGGAAGTGAGAGGGAGAGAGAAATAGAAACATCAATGATGAGAGAGAATCATCAATCGGCTGCCTCCTGCACGCCCCCTACTGGCAATTGAGCCTGCAACCCAGGCATGTGCCTTGACCAGGAATCAAACCTGTGACCTTCTGGTTTATGAGTCAAAACTCAACCACTGAGCCACAACAGCCAGACCACTTCTAACTACTATTAATGTACCACATATAGTATAAAGTATGATAGAGAGAAATGCCTTTGAACATCATCTAATTGCCTGGGCTTATGGTACTTATTTATACATCTCTGACTGCCTAAGCCAATGGTATCTGCTGAAGAGATACTTCATTGTTGGTAGACCATCCGTTCACTATTCATCAGCATAAATGATGAACAGATTAGTTCATATTTGATACAATGGGAAGTAGAGGGGCACAGACTGTTTTATAATCAGAGGACTATGATGATGAAAAGATAAAAAGATTGTTCTTTCAGGAGATCACGGTTCGATTCCAATCAGGGCACATGCCCAGGTTGCAGGCTCGATCCCCAGTGTGGGGTGTGCAGGAGCAGCCGATCAGTGATTCTCTCTCATCATTGATGTTTCTAGCTCCCTCATTCTCCCTTCCTCTCTGAAATCAATAAAAAGATATATTTTTAAAAAACATTGTTCTTGTGGCATTATATACAATGGATTAGAGGTTGGGGAGTGGATTTTGAGAATTACCCAGTGCAAGTGTGAACTTCTAAGGCTTAGTTATTAGGCAATTGGGAATTTCACTGGCAGAAAAAAAAAATTAGCTATGAGGTAAATTTCAGATAAATTATATATTTAGGTTAAAATATTTGGAAGGTGGGTCTTTCACTGAAACCCAAGTGAAAGGACAAGACCTTAAGTACTAGAAGATGATAGCTGAAGCTATGAAAATGGATGGACTCTTGCTTTTTCCGCCATCTTGAAGCCGGTGGAGACTGATGGGAACAGGACTTCTATAACAACATATGTGTGTGGAAGGCTGTGGCCCAAGGCCATTTGTGTGGCTGTAAGTGGAGTCTCCGGAACCAGAGGGAGCACACGATCTTCCTAAAATTGAAGGTGTTTATGCTTGAGATGAAACTGAATTCTATGTAGGCAAGAGATGTGCTTATGTGTCCAAAGCAAAGAACAACACAGTGACTCCTGGTGGCAAAATGAACAAAACCAGAGTAATCTGGGGAAAGGTAACTCATGCTTATGGAAATAGTGGCATGGTTTGAGTCAAATTCCGAAGCAACCTTCCTGCTAAGGCTACTGGACACAGAATTTGTGTGATGCTGTACCCCACAAAGAGTTAAACTTATTGAAGAGTAAATAAATAAAATAGATTTGTTCTCTCATAAAAAATAGACTGTTTAAGGAAAGAAGGCTGTTAAAAGAGAGCTATACACTGGGGAATGCCCTGAAAAGGTGGTGGCAATAGAAAAGCCATCAAAAACAACACATAAACTACAATAAAGTACAATAAACACAAGGGCAGGCAGATGGTGAGGTCTGAATGCCAATGGGTTCCAAAGGACTAAGGCTATAGAAAAAGAAGATGTATTTGGCCACAAGATCCCTGGTTATCTCAACAGGGCAATTTCACAAGAGTGGTGAAGGCCAAACCAGACCACAAAAATTAAAGGAGCGGGTAGACAGAGAGAAAACAGTAGAATTGGGTCCTAACCAACCATTTGAGAAGTTGTCCATAAAAGGAGAACATCTGAGGTTAGGCATTCCCTCTTTTCTGTTCTGTAAACCAGCCCATTCAAATAATTTATTTATGGAATTTGCTTATGGTCTTCTTTATAATAGTAAATTACATGAAAAACTTATTTCTGCTTCTTTTTTATGTCCTAAGGTCATAATTAAGATTATAATACAGTGTTTAAGTTTTTATGTCATTGTTAATGCTGAATATATACATATAGGTATGTACATACATTTCTCCATTGCAATTGCTTAAAAAAGTCTTTTTATTGATTACAGAGAGCTAGGGAAAGAGAGAAAGAAACATATGAGAGAGAAACACTGATCAGCTGCCTCCTGCACGCCCCCTACTGGGGATCAAGCCTGCAACCCAGGCATGTGCCCTGACAGGGAATCGAACTGGTGACCTCTCGGTGCATGGGGCAATGCTCAACCAGTGAGCCACACCGACCAGGGCTGCAATTGCTTTCTGTATTATTTCTATTTCCTTTTGATGTGATGCATATAGTTCCTGTAGCAAGATTACATTTTCTGTCATTTAACTGAAAGGCCAAGTTAAATTTAACACTTTTCAAAACATTAAAATAAGAATAGTGCTTTATATGTCTATACTATATATCAAAAGTAAAGATTCAATGAAAACTTTAAGATCACTTACTAAACTTTCAAACATGGGAAGATTTTTCCATAAAGATTTCAACAGCAGAGACAGATGGGCTACATTCAGAGGGGAAGGTCACAGGAGTGATGAATGAGACCTCTAATGTCTGCCATAGCTGTGAAAATCTTTATGGCTAACTAAAATTCCTCACGAATAACAACCTGTAAATATTATATGAGCTGTCAGATAGATAACACTAAGCTCTGAGACCATTACACATGGAGAACAGAATACAGATGCTCCTCCACTTACGATGGGGTTACGACCCGATAAACCCATTGTACGTTTAAAATAGCCAAAGTCAAAAATGCATTTACTATAATACACCTAACTTACTTGGCCTACCTTCAACATGCTCAGAACACTTAAATGAGCCTGTAGTTGGGCAATTATCTTGAGTTTCATCTCAATAGTAATTGCCGTCCTCTTCTCACCAGAAGCAGGAGACACAGATGAGCATTTTGTAGGCATCACGGGATGTGAAAACACAAAACGCAATACCCCCAAATCACTGGCAACACAGTAGACTGCAGAGTATTGTTTTTTTTAACCCTCGCGATCAAACAGCTGACTGGGAGCTATGGCTGCCTCCCACTGCCCAGCATCACTACAGAGTATCATGCCACATATCACCAGCCTGGGAAAAGATTATAACTCAAAATTCAAAGTCTGATTTCTACTGAATGCATATTACTCTCCCACCACTGTAAAGCAGAAAATGCACAAGTTGAACCATTGTAAATTAGGGACCATCTGCACCACACCATTGGATTTGTCAGTGGATTGTCAAGTCATGTAGCGTATCAGGCTTACATTTGATCAGGGAAGTCAAGAATTCATACTAAACTACTTGGCAAGGTGACTGAGTTGCAGAGATAAACGCTATATCTACTACTCTGTGCTGCTGGCTGCACAGTCCCACAAAGTGTAATAAACAATATTTGGTGGCATTACTCATGAAAGAAATGCTCCTTCAAACTGACTTGCACAAAATTCTAAGAGCCTTATTTTGGCTACTTAGGACATTAGGAAAGAAATCAAACCTCATAAGGACAGATGGAGGAGAATAGGTGTCTATATAAATAGAGCTGTGACTGAATTATGCTTGTGGAATTTCTGAATAATTGTGAAAAGAACTGGCTGACCATTACCACTGAACTTTCCTCCAGGTAAAAGTGGCTGCAATCTTCAGGCTGTTTGGGTTAAGTCGGGTTACTAACAAGTCAGTGCAATATTGCCAGGTGCCTTTAGTGTCTCTCCAGATGTGATTTTAAAAGACGGCAGGTAAACACCATTTGCTGAATGCTCTCTGTGTGAAAGGTATTGTATTGGGCACCAGGGAAATTTCAAGGAAAGTAAAATTTGAAACTTGAGACAGTAGGGAGCAACTCAGATATTAAAAACCAAATGACTATAGATGGGATGTACATCTATTTAGAAAGCAAGATAGGAGTCAGAAAGAGTGAAGGATATGGCAACAATGAAAGGAATAAGAGTGTGGGAGAGATGAAATTTTGGTCCCAATTCTTTATTCCATTGCAAAAGAATTAAACATCGACATCTTAGCCATAGTTTCATGGTGGGCAGTGTGCTTCCCAGACCTTGACCTTCGGCTTGACCAAGTGACTTGCTTTGGCCAATGAGGCTTTTACAGACGTGACATGAACAGAGGCTTGTCCACTTATGCTCTGGTGATCCGCCATGAGCACATGTCCCAAGTGGCCCCTGATCCTTCAGCATGGCCTTCAAAACCCAACACATTTAGAGACAGTCTCTGAACTGAATTTGCAGCCTGGAACCAAACCCAGCTAACCTGCAGCCTGAGGCAGAGATTCCCAGTCAAACTTTATGTAGATTACTTAAACTCTCGTTGACATCTAGATCCATAAGCATGAGAAAAGAAGCTTTTTACTTTCATATAGGAGAGAGGGAGAGAGGGGAAGAGGGGAAGATAGAGATAGTGGCAACCCTCTAGAACAGTGGTTCTCAACCTTCCTAATGCCGCGACCCTTTAATACAGTTCCTCATGTTGTGGTGACCCCCAACCATAAAATTATTTTCATTGCTGCTTCATAACTGTAATTTTGCTACTGTTATGAATGGTAATGTAAATATCTGATATGCAGGATGTATTTAGGTGACCCCTGTGAAAGGGTCGTTCGACCTCCAAAGGGGTCGCGACCCACAGGTTGAGAACCACTGCTCTAGAAGTTATTAAACTTGTCAGTCTCAGTTTTCTCTTCTGTGAAATGGAGACAATAACAATCCTTATTTTATAGGGTTGTTGTGAGGATTAACAGGTTACTCCATGTAAAATCCTTCCTCACTGTTAAAAGCAAAAAGTGCTCAATGTTTTCTGTATTCCTATTCCTACCCCTATTATTATCATCATTAATGTGACGAGTTAGCAGGATATTTATTCCATTAACTAACTTACTGACAGTGTGAGGAATCTCAGATGAACCAGGCAAACGAGAGAGACTCTATGGTTCTAGTGTTAAACTGACTATTAAAAACTACTACATAAAGCAATTAAAACTACTATCAAAACCCTGGCCAGTGTGGCTCAGTTTGTTGGACATTGTCCCATGCACCAAAAGTTTGCCTATTTGATTCCCGGTCAGGGCACAACCCCAGGTTTTGGGCTTGATATCTGGTAGCGGGTGTGCAGGAGGTAGCCAACCATTGTTTCACTCTCACATCGATGTTTCTCTCTCTCCCTTCCTTTCTCTCTAAAAATCAATAAAAATATTTTTAAAAACTACTACCAAAACACCAGCCTAGAAAACAATGCCAATAAATAATTCCTCTTCCTCCTCTTCCAGGTATTTTCTGATTCTTAAAAATTTTATGTAGTTCTCAGTGTAGTAGAACATGAAAGGAGACAGATCTTCCTTTAGCATTCTAATGCTGCTGTCAAGTATGAGGTAATTGTGTTTTATCCTTTTATATTAGTATTGCTTAGGATTTCAAAATGAATAGCTAAGAGTTTTTAGAAAGAAACAAAACAAGGTGTTTTCATTTTAATTTCTAAATTCAGTTCTGATTTTTAAATTAAATCTCACATTACCAAATGTACTCTTTTTTTGTATTTAATGTGGTTGGTTCATGTTAGAGGAATTATCTGATCTGTTCTGTTTAAGACTTAAGCCTTGTTGTCCTTTATTTTGCCCTAAGATAGAAAGGTTTCTGGTGAGCTTTCGTATTTGGCTCTGGGAATAACTGAAGATTTGGTTCAATACTTTCTCTCTTCCCCTGACACCTCTAATAGATGTATCTGCTCCAGACCTCCTGGGCCAAGTGTATTGAATCATTCACTTTCCCCTGATAGCTGGCCTAGGTCAAGTTCCACAATGTGAACTCTCACTTTTTACCTTTTGAAAATAAATTCCTTCTGTCCTTAACTTACACCACAAATGAGCTCATTCTATTCCATTCTTCTTCCAATTCCGCCCCCCCCAAGACATTTGCTGCTCAGATGTTCTCTTTCTAAGTCAAACTGCCCCCATTTATTCTCTTTCTTGTCTGCCTATTTCTAGCTCATTAAAACATTAGCACTCTGTAAAACCTATACTTATATTCATTATACATACATAAAAAAATCCCTTTTCTGGACAAAAGGGCTATAGGAGGTGACATGTAAAATTGGATATTCATCATATAAGCATGACTAAGTAGAAGGGAGAACCTGATTCTCATCACCAAATACATCCTGTGACTTTTGCTAAGTGAAATCAAGGGCCAAGCAATCAGAAGCAGTCTTTGCTAGATTTCTATCAAGTTAAATACCCTCTACCTTGGATTTGCATGTAGCCTTAGGGACAATGTACATTAATACTAGTTTGTATATAATATCTCATTTCTTTCACGGTAGAATTAATTACTCTTCCACTCTACTCCCACACCTCCCACTATTTACCAGAACTATGGAAAGTCATTATTTTTTTTATACATCTAGCTCTTTAGGTTTGAATTTGAGTATCCCAAGGCCAGGATTCTGCCTTACTCATCTTCTTATTCTAAGGGCCTAGCTTTGGTAATAAATACAGGAATGAATGAATGCTAATAGGCACAGTTTGTCATATGTGACTTCTTAGATCAGAACCCTCATAAGTCTTCCTTTCTTACCAAGAACTACTTGGCCAGGCTCTTGGTTGCTCAATGACCTATCATTCATCATCTTGCTTCCTCGGCTTCAGTCACATTAGCCTCCTTGTTGTTTCTTAATCCCTCTATGCCATGCTCCCATCTCAGGGTCTTTGCATGTCCTGTTTTCTCTATCTGGAACCCATTGCCCCCGTCTGCCTGGCTTGCTCCCTTACTTCTCTACTCAAATGTCACCACTCTGACTGCCCCATTTAAAGAGTTCCCTTCACTAATTACCTCTAGCCTGATTTATCAAACTTACCATGACCTGATTATCTTCTCCTATTAAAATTAATCTCATGACAGATTTTCTTTTATTTACTGCTGTTTCCCCAGCACCTAGAACAGAGTCTTAATTATATTGTTCATTGAGTAGATATTTGCCGAGTGACAGAATGAACCAATTCTTAGCTGGCTGAAAATGAAGTGAAGCTCATAACTTTTTCAGGATATGAGACTAGGCACTAGAGTAAGTCATTTCCTATTGTATTAGAGTGGGAATAACCTTTAGAGTGCTCAGTTATTCATTTAATCAAGGCATATTCTGTATTTATCTGCAATGTGTAAGATGCATGAAATTAAAAATAAAAAAAGAGCAATGCATGCCCTTTACCCTTATAGTGCTCACATTCCAACCCATTTCCTTTTATGATATTTTATTGACTATCCTTCATTCTAATTCTTTTTTTTTCTTTCTACATTCTAATTCTTGCCTGTCATTGGTATGTGTGCTACTGAGCTTAAGGTGTAAAGCAAGAGGATGAAATAATTTTGTGCTGTCCCAAAAGTCCTTACCCATTAATGGAGATCATGAGGTCAGACACCTTAATGATCATCACTACATATACTGGACAAAGTCATCAAACTCATTATGAAAGCAAGAGTAAAACAAATTACCCAGTGACTAGAATGTGTTTTTCTCAGATGCTTCTAAATGACTGTCAGTTACATTGCTCCCTCACAGATTGGGTTCCTCAGGAAGCAGGTTCTAGGACCAAGTTTAGAGAGCAGGATATTTAGTAAGATGTGTCCTTGGGATCAACACCTGTGGAAGGGAGAAGAAGGAAGCAGGAATGGAAATAAAGGGGAGGCAAGCTGGGATGCAGGCCCAGTGATAGTCTTAGTCAACCCCACAGGAGCTCTTGAGTAGAATGTTAGAGTTCTCCTGAGTTGGGCCCAAATGGCCAGGACTTAGTACTCCTGCATTGGGCAGGAGCTGCTAGTGGAAGAGAGGTGATCTTGAGTGGGGCTACCGAGGCAATTCCTGAAGGGAAAGACAGCTAAAGGTTGTCTGCTGAGGACACTCATTTTCATTGAAGAGGATGGGGAGTATAGAAAAGTAGTCTCAGATCCTTCCTCAGACATAGGTCATTCTACTTAGTGTTCCATTGCCATGGCTACACATTGCCCAGGGGTTGGTGTACAGGAGTGGTTCTCTACCAGGGACAATTTTAACTTCAAGGGGATATTTGACAATGTCTGGAGACATTTTTGTTTGTCACAACTGAGAAAGGGGGTTGCTACTGGCATGTAGTAAGTAGAAGCCAGGTGTATTGCTAAACATCCTAAAATGCACAGGACAGATCCCACAACAAAGAATTGTCCGGCTCCAAATGTCAATTGTGCCCAGGTCAAGAAAACCTGCTTTATAGCCTAGCTTGTGGTCTATGAGGTGGCCTTAAATTTGAAACAGATAGGAAATAGCTGACCCAATCAGATGCTCTTTCTGAGAGTTTGATTATAATACACAGAGAAATGTAGATGGTAGAAAGTTGTGGAAGTGAAAAAGTCAGAGATCTAGAGAAGAAAACAGGAGTATAAGGTAGTAGTAGAAGTCACAAATTAGAGAGGAGAGAGTAGCCATTATACTCTGACAGTCTGAAGTCTATAGAAGCAGAGGCATACACAGAGAGAAGCAAACATAGGCATCATGGTGACTATTGTTCTCCATCCTTCCTTATGTTCCCATGTATCCTTAATACTCCTCATCACCTAAGCCTACTCCTCCTGTTTCTTACAGCTTTAAGGAGACATAGCACATAACTTGGCAGTATTTGCTGTAGACTGAAATCAAGATGATTGCCATTGCTGATATCTGAAAGTATATTTAAAAAGCTCAAGAGAATGGTTTTTAAACCAGGAAGAGTTCATCTAAGTCTACAGAAAAACAAAAATGCCTTTTGTCCTCAATTCAAAGTTCTCACCAAAAAGTGTTTTGTAATCCCAAACTGGTTGTGCTCTGAAAATGGAAAACATCCAAATGTAAAAACGAAAGTAATGATTTTTGCCCATAGGGATGTGATTCCCCATTTATGTTGTGCAAAGCTTTATATTTTGGGACAGATGACAAAAAGCTACTCTAGGCCAAACTCAGAAATGCCTTTATTTTCTTGGAAGTGTAAAAATGTACCTTTCAGAGCCAGTATTCCACTAAAATAGTGCCCATGTGCCATGAAACTGATTTAGAATTGTGGTGCTGGTCTCCCTGCCATAGGTCCCCATGAGACCCAGAGGATTGTCATAATGAGGAAGGTGAAATAAGAAAGAAACAGGCATTTGTTTCATCTCTGCCATGCCACCGGATTAATTTCCCTGCAGGTCCGTGATGAAGGAGTGGTGGTTAGTGATCAAACTAATGTCACCATTTAGCTTTAAAGCCAGATTATATATGGAGTACCAAAGCGGCTTCATAAAGTCTGAGAGAGGTTAATGTTATTAATGTTTCACTTAGACCTCTTTTTCCCCCACGGACACACCCATCTCCAGCCGCTCTGAGTGTCAGCTGGTATGGGCCCATTGTTCTGGTCTCCAGAAAACCTTCCTCAGTGAAATGGGAACTGCCTTGCAGTCCCCTAGTCCCCAGAAATCCATAGCCAATAACTGACTGGCATGGGGGAACGAAATCCCAGCTCCCTTGCCTAAACATGGGGCCAACTCCATGGTACAATGTGTGCTCCACAGCTCCCTGTGGGATTAGGCTGAAGTTAGTTTTTACCTCCTCACTTAATTTTACTTCCTAATCAGCTTCCCTCTACCTTATCCTGCTTCCTTTACTCTCCTTCACATAAGAGTTGCTCTCCTGACAAGTTACTTGTACAAGAACCTTTGTCTAGGGCTCTATTTCCACGGAACTTTACCTGAGTCTAAGGTGACCAACCATCCTCGTATGCCTAGGACTGAGGAAGTTTCCTGGGACATGAGAATTATTCCAGGGCTAAACCCAAGAATATCCCAGAGTAACCAGGACCTGTGGTCATCCTATCTAAGGCAGGTAGATATTTGGATCCTGAGCTTTCCCTCCAGGGACTTGGGTGATCTGAATTACAAATAAATTTGGCGGTGTTCTGGTAAAGCAGCTATGCAAAAAAGAAAAAGAAAAAAGAAAGCCTTGATTTGCAGTATTTTCCAATTTTTGTGGGGTAAACATTCCCACTATGGCTGACTTCAAGCTACCAAAGGTTGGTTTAATAACTGCCTCACAATTCCTGTATATTTGACAACTGGCTCTCTCAAGCCAATATGAGCCAGTTCCAACGCACAAATCCCCACCACAAAAACTGAGAACTTTCCTAAGCTTCCTCACATGCTCAAATAAATGGACATGTAGGACCAACAATACAAAATTTTGTTACTGAGGATGCCCTGAAGCAAATAAATCTAAGGTATTATTGGAGAATATAAATTTGGGCTCAGGGCAATAGCAATAGGTTTTAAGAAAAGAGCATAATTATCATCACTGTGATGGCTTTTTGTGGGCATCTGAAAGGATATCTTTGAATTTATGGAGGTGTTACCAGAATCACTTATAGATTCGATGGCATTTGTCCCAAATTTCCAACACTGAGGATAGACCAGGACTGAAAAAATTGGCCCAAATTATTTTGCCCTGAGAGTTTACCCGATAGAGAGCTTTAGGTTGAGAATCTTCTCGTATCGTACCTGCAAACTTTTTGCTGACTTTTATCATGATGGCTTCTTTAAGCCAATCTGAGACTTTAAATTATTGCCCCACTCACATTTCAAATTCATCCATCTCCCAAGGAGGTAGCATAGATTAGAGCACTGTTAAGTGAAATGTCAGCAACTATCAGATGTGCTTAAAGTTTTTCCCCCTAATTTTTTTATTAAGTGTGTGAGTTGGGGAAGTGGGATGAAGGTTTGCAACTTTCAAGATGCTAACGGACTTTTTAGCCTATGTAGCAAGGAAACACTGTAAACGCTTTGGGTTGCTTTAATATGACAAAGAGTTAACCAGGGCTCTGATGAAGGCAGTTCAGATTATAGAGCCTGTAGGACTGATCAGTTTTCTTTTTACAGCATTTTATAATCTGAAAATGAGATGATCACTCAATGAAACTCACAGCTTTTAAATTCAGAACAAATAGTAAAAAGGAAATTCGTCTTACAGAGTTCCATAGCCATCAATAGAGTTTGATACTGCAAGAGGTCACTGGGTTAAAAGCTTGAGAATAAAATTTCTTTTTTACCTTTATTGCTTTTTTCCATTAAAAAAGTAACACATGCTTATTACAAAAACTCTGCAAAAAGAAAGAAAAACATAATGGCTGTTTGCATTTTCATATATATTTTTAGTCTTTTATTTTTATGTCATTTGTATTTTCTTTTCTTTCTCTTTCTTTATTGCTTAAAGTATTACAAAGAGTATTACATAGGTCTACTTTTTTTTTCTCCCCTTGACATTCCCCCGGGCTCCCCTACCCCCCAGTGTCTTATGTCCATTGGTTATGCTTATATGCATGCATATAAGTCCTTCGGTTGATCTCTTACCCCCCCTTCCTGCCCCCCAACCCTCCCCAGCTTTTCCGCTGTAGTTTGACAGTCTGTTCGATGCTGTTCTGCCTCTGTATCTATTTTTGCTCATCAGTTTATAATAGTCTTTATTATCCATAAATGAGTGAGATCATGTGGTATTTTTCTTTCATTGACTGGCTTATTTCACTTAGCATAATGCTCTCCAGTTCCATCCATGCTGTTGCAAATGGTAAGAGTTCCTTCTTTTTTACAGCAGCATAGTATTCCATCGTGTAGATGTACCACAGTTTTCTAATCCACTCATCTTCTGATGGGCACTTAGGCTGTTTCCAGATCTTAGCTATAGTGAATTATGCTGCTATGAACATAGGGATGCATATATCCTTTCTGATTGGTGTTTCTGTTTTCTTAGGATATATTCCTAAAAGTGGGATCGCTGGGCCAAATGGTAGTTCCATTTTTAACTTTTTGAGGAAACTCCATACTATCTTCCATAGTGGCTGCACCAGTCTGCATTCCCACCAGCAGTGCACGAGTGTTCCTTTTTCTCCACATCCACTCCAGCACTTGTCGTTTGTTGATTTGTTGATGATAGCCATTCTGACAGGTGTGAGATGGTACCTCATTGTTGTTTTGATTTGCATTTCCCTGATGATTAGTGACTTTGAGCATGTTTTCATGTCTCTTGGCTTTCTGAATGTCCTCTTTTGAAAAGTGCCTATTTAGGTCCTTTGCCCATTTTTTGATTGGATTGTTTATCTTCCTTTTGTTAAGTTGTATGAGTTCCCTATAAATGTTGGAGATTAAACACTTATCGGTGATTACATTGGCAAATATGTTCTCCCATGCAGTGGGCTTTCTTGTTGTTTTGTTGATGGTTTCTTTTGCTGTGCAGGAGCTTTTTATTTTGATGTAGTCCCATTTGTTTATTTTCTCTTTAGTTTCCAATGCCCTTGTGAAGAAATTGCTTTGGCATATGTCTGAGATTTTGTTGCCTTTGGATGCCTCTAGAATTTTTATGGTTTCCTGTCGTACATTTAAGTCCTTTATCCATTTTGAGTTTATTTTTGTGTATGGTGTAAGTTGGTGGTCTAGTTTCACTTTTTTGCATGTATCTATCCAATTTTCCCAACACCATTTATTGAAGAGACTGTCTTGACTCCATTGTATGTTCTTGCCTCCTTTGTCAAATATTAATTGAGCATATTGGTTTGGGTCAATTTCTGGGCTCTCTATTCTATTCCATTGGTCTATATGTCTGTTCTTGTGCCAGTACCAGGCAGTTTTGAGAACAGTGGCTTTGTAATACAGCTTGATATCTGGTATTGATATCCCACCTACTTTGTTACTTTTTCTCAGGATTGCTGCAGCTATTCGGGGTCTTTTTTTATTCCAGATGAATTTTTGGAGAGTTTGTTCTAGGTCTGTGAAATATGCCGTTGGTATTTTAATGGGAAGTGTGTTGAATTTATAGATTGCTCAGACAGGGGTGGGTTGCTTGCGCGGCTGCTGCTCTTCGACTGGAGTGAGCTGCACGCGTGACTGCTCCTCCTTGGACGGGGACGGGCCACTCACCCAGCTGCTGCTTGTCGGACAGGTGCAAGCTGTGTGTGGCTGCTGCTCCTCGGACTGGTGCAGGGTGCGGGCTGTGCACAGCTGCTGCTCCTTGGATGGGGGCGGGCTGCGCAAGGCTGCCACTTCTCAGTCGTAGGCAGACTGCTCGTGTGACTGCTGCTCCTCGGACGGGTCGGACTGCTCGCATGGTTGCTTCTCCTCGGATGGAGGAGTGGGCCGCTCACATAGCTGCTGCTTCTTGGACAGGGGCAGTCACATGAGGCTGCTGTCTTAGGCCTGGGGCAGGCTGCTCACGGGGCTGATGCTCCTTGGACAGGAGCGTGCTGCTCACGTGTCTGCTGCTCATGTAGTTTCAGTGCCCTGGGCTAAGGCATTGGGCTGGTCAGAGGGGAGCGTGCTTCAGAACTCACAGGAGCCTGCACCAGGGTGGCTGGAGACTCGGTGACCGTGGGACCACAGCCGAGGTTGCAGGTCCCTGGCTGGGGTGGCTGTAGAGTCCCAGGTGTTACCTGAGGGCACTTGGGTGGAGGTGAGGCTGGGCTCTCAGTTACATCAGCTCTCCCCTTCGAAAAGGCGAGGCCTGTGAGGAAGAGCTGGCCTCCTGGTCCTGTTTGCAATGGTAGCAGAGGCTGCCTAGTTAGGCTAGCCCGGTTAGCCTGCCCCCGAAGGTCCTGCGGGGTCTAACTGTGCCTCATTCACACACACACACACACACACACACACACCCCACACACACCACACACACTCCTCTTTTGCACCCTCGCTGCCACCTTCTTCCTGCCTCTGTAGCTGGGGGTGTAATTGACCCGTTCACTAATGAAGTTTCCTCTCCAGGTGTCTGGTTATGTGGCTTGCTCTCCAGCACTTTAGCCAGACAGGATAAAATTCACCTTAACAAGACATGACCCAAAGGGAACAAAGCATGAATGTACTCACATCACCGATAACCCCAATATAAGTGACCACCTGAGAAAAGAGAATTAGGGGAGAGAAAAGAGAGCACAAATGATATCTAAGAGAGAAAAAAAAGATAGGAGAGAAAAGAAAAAGGAGAATATATATATATATATATATATATATATATATATAGAGAGAGAGAGAGAGAGAGAGAGAGAGAGAACACCACAGAACCAATAGATAAACCAAACAAATACAAACACCAAACACCCAGTAAAGAGGGTGGGGGCAGAATCTGTAGAGGCTCCTATTTTATTTTCTAATACAGTTGTGATCATTTGTAATTTTGAAGTCAGCTTTTCCCCTTAATATATTACGTGGCACAGTAGAATTTTAAAAAAGGGCCATGTAAAGTTATGAATGCTATTAGTCCGCGCTGAGAATTAACATAAAAAGTGACATTATTTATTGAGTGTATATTATGTGATAGTCACTATGTTAAATATCATGCCACTGTGTATTATCAATGCCAGGAGAAAATTTACCTCTTCTTCTTTTGGGTATAAGACATAATTCATTCTGCAAATGATTTTACTGAACATCTACCAAGTACCAGATACCATGTTAGGTACTAGAGAATGTAATTGTCAACAAGACTAAAACCATCCTATCCTTATAGAGACTAGGGCTTACCCATTAATTATTCATCTATTCATTAGTCACACAAGTAACTATTGAGATCTTATAATGTGCAAAACACCAGACTTTCTGATTAGATTCATGAAAAACATCTTCAGAAAAGGGGAAACTACTTATACTGAAAATTAAATGCATGAGAATGAATGATACTTTCATGTCTAGTTTGACTATAATACTAAGTTATGCTATCGAGTTGGTAGTAATAATGACAGTAATACTGATGGTAATAGCAAACACTTGCATAGCTCTTACTATATGCTAGGCACTGTTCTAAGGGTTTTACATGTATTAACAATTTGATCTGTACTATAACCATCTAAAATAATATTACCATATTTCATTGAATGCAAAACCCCATTGGTCATAAGGTGCATTCTAATTACAGAGCTGTTAAAATATGGAGGGGTTGTCTTAAAATTGATGACATGTTACTATTATTCCTATTTTTCAGAAGAAGAATAGATTATCTGAGCCAGTAATTGGATACAGTCATAGCCTGTACTCTTAACCAATTTCTGATATACCATTGGTGAGATGATACTTGGCTCAGAGGCCTTGAGAGAAAAATTCAGGCTCTGTACATCAACTTATTATGACTTGACCATGAGGAAAAGAAGAGAGAAAAAATATGTAGCAATATCAGGTGGACTAAGTAGTTATTGGCTTGGGTGTTTGTTCTTCATGGGTAAGGTGGTGTGAGGTGGGGCTTGGAAATGCAGAAACTGGGTTCCAGTCCCAGATCTATTATAACCATCTCCGTGGTGTGTGTTATGTCATTTTATCTTTCTGCATCTATTTTGCCATCTGTAAAATAAGGGCAGGCCCAGCTGGTATGGCTCAGTGGTTGAGTATCGACCTATGAATCAGGAGGTCACAGTTCGATTCCTGGTCAGGGCACATGCCCAGATTGGGGGCTCGATTCCCAGTTGGGGGCATGCAGGAGGCAGCTGATCAATGATTCTCTCTATGTTTCTATCTCTCTCTTCCTCTCCTTTCCTCTCTGAAATCAATAAAAATATATTAAAAAAATAAAAGTAAGGACAGGCCTGAGTAGTTCAGTGTTTCTCAAACTTAGTCTGCAACCCACAGAAGGAAAACATTGTATATTGTGACATAGTGCGCGCGCGCGCGCACACACACACACACACACACACACACACACACACCTCTCTGATTGAAACCAAAGTGTCAAAACAACACAACCATACTTGTTCAATGTACTCTGATAATTTCTAGTCCATTCTAGTGGTTGGCTGCAAGTCATTAAACTGATTTCAGGATTCACTAATGAAAAGTTTGAAAACAACTCATACAGATAAAAGATACTCTCTAATTTTCTCTCTAGTTAGGCAATTCCACAGCATTGGGGCAGGGGTAGGGGAGAGATTGGAACCCTCAAGAAAAAGAGAGTTAACCCATTTGCCTTAAAATATTCCTTTATTCATTTATTTTTAAAAAATATATTTTATTGATTTTTTACAGAGAGGAAGGGAAAGGGATAAAGAGTTAGAAACATCGATCAGCTGCCTCCTGCACAATGTGCCCGCAACCAAGGTACATGCCCTTGACCGGAATCGAACCTGGGACCTTTGAGTCCGCAGGCCGATGCTCTATCCACTGAGCCAAACCAGTTAGGGCTATTACTTTATTTTTAATTGGATCATGTTCTTACTACCTTCAAGAGAAGGTTCTTGCCATTAAACCATTTGGCAAATACCACTTTAGAACAAAGATTCCCATACTATGTTCTATGGCATGTTTAGTGAAAAATTATTGGTGTGCCTGAAAAAGGCTTGCACAGTCACATAAAGTATGGAGAAGAGCTACTGACTCTCTCCCCCTTTAGAGTGTCAACGTATATTAAAGGCTCCAAGAATTCCAATAGGAAAGAAACTCACTTACCTTTATACCCAGTGTTTTTCCAATCTTATTGACCTCAGAACTAATTTTTTCAAGGGAGAGTTATTAAGATAATACAGAACATTAATATTCTCAGGAATTTGGCTTGGAAATGCTCCTTTAGGGAATTCTAGAACTTGTAAAATGTTACAACTATAAGTTTTTTTTACTGTTACAGAAGGATTTCTACCTTTACCCACATCTATAATTATCCTTCTTGATGAGAAAAGTAAAATTTCTCAAGGAAGCCCAAATAATTGAGAGCATGGCCAGAAAAAAGATCTTAATTTCTTTTTAAAGGTCTTAAATTCTTGAAAATAACCAAAGATGGACAATTTTCAGACTGATGTGCCAATGCATACTATAGTACTTTCTTGGTCATTGACATATGAAGAGACCGACACTGTACCTTCCAATTATATATATTCTAATATATGATATATAATATGTATGTATTACATATATGTATAATATGTATTATATAATAATATTTTAAAATAATAAAAAATTTAAAAGTCACACTGTTAGAATTTCTCCTTTTTTCTTGGTTTAAGTTGCAGAAGTCAATTAGAAGTGGTAGATTATTAAAGCTAAAATTAAAGGCAAACCAGTGTCTATCAATGGATAAGGGTCATGTTTTACAATGCTTTTCTCTTCTCATTTTCTCTCAGATCTAAGATAAAAGAAATGACTTCCTTAACAAGCAGAGATTGGGCCACCAAGAAGAAACAGTGAATACTTTTCTTTAGTAAAAGGTTGCCTCTCTCTACTGATAAAAAACAAAGACAGATGGTAATGTAATTATCAAAGGTGTGTGTGTGTGTGTGTGTGTGTGTGTCACACACAGAGAATAGAATGAAAGGAGAGAAAGAATAAAAAGAGAGAAAGACAGTGAGCATATTTGTGGGGGCGGGGGATGCAGTTAGTAGATCATCTTTATTTTTCCTTTCTTTGTAATTTCTAAACCTCAGAAATCACCCTATTATTATTTCTAGGAACCTGGAAGCAAATGACTAGACACCTATCAATTCAAACTGATTAATCATGACCTCAGTGGTATTGTTTCAAACATATTTTTATTGGCTGAGGGGAAGCTATTTTTCTTTTATAGAACCACAATTTAATAGCTGATAAGTGGTTTCAGAGGTGCTATGCCTCAAATATGGTTTTGATGGTGCACCCAATATCTGGTGTCACTTTCTGGAGGTCATTTGGCAATACAGATAAAAAACCTTATCAATGGTCCTAACTGGTTTGGCTCAGTGGATAGAGCGTCGGCCTGCGGACTGAAGAGTCCCAGGTTCGATTCCAGTCAAGGACATGTACCTTGGTTGCGGGCACATCCCCAGTAGGGGGTGTGCAGGAGGCAGCTGATCGATGTTTCTAACTCTCTATCCCTCTCCCTTCCTTTCTGTAAAAAATCAATAAAATATATTTTTTAAAAAGCAGAGATCTGCCCAACATTACTTAAAAAAAACACCTTATCAATGTAAACATCCTTTAACATTGAGGCGTTTAAAATTATTGATTTTAGAGGGAGAAAAGGTGAGAGAGAGAGAGAGAGAGAGAGAGAGAGAGAGAGAGAGAGAGAGAGAGAGAGAAACATCGATGTGAGAGAGAAACTTTTCGGTTGCCTCCCCTATGTACCCCTACTGGGGATGGGACCTGCAACCTATGTATGTGCTCTGACCTGGAACTGAATTTGCCATTTGTGGCGTATAGGGCGATGCTCCAAACAAATGAGCCATCTGGCCAGGGCCCATTTTGAGGCGTTTATCTTGTAGGGAAAATGTGAGTTATTTATAAAGGTGGACAAATAATGTTAGTCACAATTTTGGCTATAATAGTGAAAAATTTGAAACAAGCTTAATATTGAGTGATTCAGAATTGCCTTGATAAATCTAGTACAGCCACAAAAGGGACTACTACTCAGCCATTCAAAAAATTACTCTGTCAGGAATATTTAAACACACAAAAATAGTTTATTGTAGTTCTAAGGGGGAAATGCTGGAATAAAACTATAATATGTCTTTTTAAAAAAACTTTATGTACGATGTCTCCAAAGAAAAACATCAGAATCTGAACACACACACACCAAGAGAAAGACAGAAAGTTTATAAACCACATTTTCAATAATACTTTTTATTGCTCTGTTTGTACTCTTTGCTTTCCAAAAATTTATTTTAGGGGTATATATTACTTTTGTAGTTTTTAAAAGAACAACATTTAAAAAAATCTTTATCTAGTCTTCAGTCTCACTGTCCTATTTCTCAACAACCTCTTAAAGCAAATTGTATTTTTTAATACCTGTAAACAGAGCTTTTAAGCATATATTGATACCTCACATGAGTATTCAAGAAATTGGTGCCTTCTAGGGCTGGCTCCCTTTAGGTGGGTAGATGAGTGTGTTCATGAGTATGCGTTTCTTCAAGCCTGACTTTTCTGGAAGTGGGTACCTGTGTGATATGCTTTGAATGGTGTGCAGATGGCCCCTCAAAGTTCTTTACTCACAGCTCAGGATTACAGCTGACTTTCTACTACCAGAGAGCAATTCCTCAGGTTTATGGCTTTTCACCTTATTAAAATGCAAATAACCCAGGAGAAGTATACATTAAACTTTACCGGTCACCTGGGTTAAATAAGTATAACATATCATTTGCTGAGAATAGTTTTAATGGGGAAGACATGGGAATTCAGGTGGGGCATACAGAGAGAATGAAGAATGAATAAATATACATGGTGTCTGAGGAGTAATTAATATTTATAATAGTAATATTTTTATTTATGGTTTATGAGTCACTTACAAGTATGTTATCATGTTTAATCTCAATTAAATAAAATAGAATGGCTGCCACCAAGGCAATTTAAGCAGACTAGAGATTTGGAAAAATACAGATGGCAAAATCAGCAGGGCATGGATTGAAAATCACTGCTCTAGAACATCAATGTGTTCCCATTTTTTTCAGTCAGAGTGTCCTGCTCTTTGATGCTCCTTCCTTTAGAGCAGTGCTTTTCAACCAGTGTGTCACAAGCATTTTAAAAACATGCAATACCTGACTATTTAGCCAGGGGCACTGACCTCTTTCCCCTTAGATTGTCAAATTAAAAAATGATAACAGCCAATACAACAATAGCTATCCAGTGTAAATGAATAAAAATTATACCTATTTTTTTGTCAGATTGGCAAAAAGTATATTTTTGGGTGTGCTGCAGAACTTTAGTAATTAGTTTATTTGGGCCATTAGATGAAAAATGTTAAAAATTGCTGTTCTAGAGACATTCAGAAAAGCCATAATTCCACTCAACTACACACACTGCTTTAACCTGCTTCTTTTATCTTGGCACCTCTGAAGCATGTGTGATACTGCTCAAATAACAACTGTATGCAAATAATAAGGTTGGACACAGACAGAAAATAAGACAACTTCTTAATATATTGTTAATGTATAGCAAAAAGACAGGACCATCAGGAGAGACACATGAAAGCATCTTGCCAAATACTTTGAAATGTTTGCTAGCATGGATCTTTTTATTGATAAAATGAAGAAGAATGGACTAGAAAATGGCAATAAAAGAAGTCAGAAGAATGAAGGTAGATAATATAGAATTATTTCCTCCCTATAACCTGTAAATCAAGTAAAAGACAGTCCGGTATGGTGTTTAAAAACAGACTCTAATAAATTATCTAACCCTACAACTTAAAGAACTAGATAGAGAGCAACAAGAAAAGCCCAGAGTAAGCAGAAGGAAGGAAATAATAAAGATCAGAGAAGAAATAAACAACGTAGAGACCAAAAAAAATAAAAAAGATCAATAAAACCAAGAGCTGGTTCTTTGAAAGGTTCAATAAGATAGATGAACCTCTAGGCAGGCTCACCAAGAAACAAAGAGAGAGGACCCAAATAAACAAAATCAGAAATGAAAGAGGTGAAGTAACAACCAACCCCACAGACATATAAAGGATTGTAAAAGAATACTATGAACAACTCTACCCCAACAAACTGGACAGCCTTGATGAAATGGACACATTCCTAGAAAAATACAAGCTTCCAAAACTCAATCAGGAAGAATAAAAAAACCTGAATAGGCTGGGAACTACTGATGAAATTGAAATAGCAATAAAAAAATTTCCAGCAAACAAAGGCCCTGGTCTGGACAGCTTTACAGGGGAGTTTTATCAAACATTCAAAGAAGAACTAAAACCTATCCTCCTCAGACTATTCCAAAAAATTCAAGAGGAAGGCATACTTCCAAGCTCTTTCTGTGAAGCCAGTATTACCCTAATATCCCTGATGAACATAGGTGCTAAAATCCTCAATTCGGATCCAGCAGTATATCAGAAAGATCATACACCATGACCAAGTGGGATTTATTCTGGGGATGCAAGGCTGGTTCAATATCTGCAAATCAATAAACGTGATACATCACATAAACAAATTGAGAGACAAAAATCACATAATCCTATCAATTGATGCAGAAAAAGCATTTGACAAAATCTAACACCCTTTCTTGATAAAAACTCTCAGCAAAGTGGGAATAGAGGGATCATATCTTAACATAATAAAAGCCTTATATGACAAACCTATAGCCAACATCATACTCAATGGGCAAAAACTAAAATAATTTCCTCTAAGAACAGGAACAACACAGAGATGCCCACTTTCACCACTCCTGTTCAACATAGTACTGGAAGTACTAGCCATAGTGATCAGACAAGAAGAAGAAATAAAAGGCATCCAAATTGGAAAAGAAGTAAAACTGTCATTATTCACAGATGACATGATATTATACATAGAAAACCCTGAAGACACCATCAAAAAACTACTAGACTTGGGGAGACAACCAAGATGGTGGCATAGGTAAACACCTGAACTTGCTGCCGCGCACAACCACATTAAAACTACAACTAAAAGAAAAAACAAATATCATCCAGAACCATGGGAAGGCTGGTTGAGTGGAAATTCTACAACTAGAAGGAAAGAGAAAAGCGCATTGAGTCCGGTAGGAGGTGCAGAGGTGTGGAAGTGCGGAGGTACAGAGGCACGCACGAAAGGGGCTGCCAGCTGGGTATGCTGTTGTCTTTTTCAATCAGGAGGGAGATACAAACTCCCAACTGCTCTGAACTCCAGTTCCGGGCGAGAATTCGGGGACCCAGACTCATATGAAGAGAACTGGACTGTCTGGCATCGGCCGGAATGTGAGGGCGGCTTTCTCGCAGAGGTGCTCGTAGCATTCATTGTTCCTGCACGGGGCCGCGGGACACAGACCCCGGGATCTTTTAGAGGCAGAGCAGACTGGCAGCCATTGTGGATTGCTCCACCCTGGTGATTTCCAGAGACCTCGCCCCACCCAATTTACAACACCACCCAAGCTGTGCACAGAGGTTTTGGCATACGAATGGCCTGGCCTTTCTCCGCCTAAAAACCTGTCAAACTGCAGCTGGGACAGAGAACCCTAGAGCTCCAAAAGAAGGCCTAAGGCTCGTCAGCAGCCTGCATTAGTTCACAGCTGCACTTCATCTGGGCATCTCCAAACCCCAAACAAAGAGGAGGAATCTGCAGATCTCTCTGTAGCTCCTGCTGGGTGGCCTCAAGCAGTGGCTGACTTTGCACCTCCTTGGAGATCCAAGAACCAGTGTACCCAGTGGTCAGAGTGTGACCATCCAGATTACAACTCTTCACATCCATAATTGACACACTCAGGGGGCAGACTCAGTGAGCGCCAAAGCCCCACTGAAGCAAGTCTTGCCCCATAAGGGTGTCTCCTGCACAGCAGTTCTCCCATTGTAGACACAACTGGTCCTCACAGCCAATTGGCCTGGAGGTCAATTCCTCCCAGTGATACCAACAGCAATCAAGGCTTAACTACAACAGGACTGTGCACATAGCCCACAAAGGGGTGCACCAAGAGTGTCCACCTCAGGTAATTAGGGAGGCTGAGCCACTGGGCCCTATAGGACACCTAGCACACAAAGCCACTCTATCAACACAGGGAAGCAGGCAAATTGCAGAGACAAAGAAACAGGTCACAAATGAAAGAAATGGGGGAAAGCAAACTACTGGATATAGAGTTCAAAACCACGGTTATAAGGTTACTCAAGAATCTTCTAGAAACCTCTGAGAAATATAGTGAGACCCTCAAGGATATGAAAAAGGACCAACTAGAAATTAAGCATACACTGACTGAAATAAAGAATAAGATACAGAGATCCAACAGCAGACTAGAGGATCCCAAGAATCAAGTCAAAGATATGAAATACGAAGAAGCAAAAAACACCCAACCGGAAAAGCAAAAGGAATAAAGAATTCAAAAATATGAAGATAGTGCAAGGAGCCTCTGGGACAACTTCAAGCGAACCAACATCTGAATTATAGGGGTGCCAGAAGAAGAGAGAGAGCAAGATATTGAAAACCTATTTGAAGAGATAATGACAGAAAACTTCCTCTACCAGGTGAAAAAAATAGACTTACAAGGCCAGGAAGCACAGAGAACCCCAAACAAAAGGAATCCAAAGAGGACCACACCAAGACACATCATAATTAAAATGCCAAGGGCAAAAGACAAAGAGAGAATATTAAAAGCAGCAAGAGAAAACAGTTACTTACCTACAAGGGAGTACCCATACGACTGTCAGCTGATTTCTCAACAGAAACTATGCAGGCCAGAAGGGAGTGGCAAGAAATATTCAAAGTGATGAACAGCAAGAACCTACAACCAAGATTACTCTACCCAGCAAAGTTATCATTTAGAATTGAAGGTGAGATAAAGAGCTTCACAGATAAGAAAAGCTAAAGGAGTTCATCACCACCAAACGAGTATTATATGAAATGCTGAAGGGTATTCTCGAAGAAGAAGAAGAAGAAGAAGAAGAAGAAGAAGAAGAAGCAGCAAAGGGTAAAGATAAAAATTATAACAAAGTGACAACAAATACATATCTATCAACAAGTGAATCTAAAAATCAAGTGAATAAAAAATCTGATGAACAGAATAAACTTGTGAATAGAATAGAATCAGGGGCATAGAAAGGGAGTGGGCTGACAATTCTCGGGGGGAAGAAGGTGTGGGGGGTGCGGGAACCTATGGAAGAGGATAGTGTGTTTGGGAGTAAGGGCAGGGGGTTTGGGAGTAAGGGCAGGGGGTGGGGTGGGAACCAGGTGGAGGGGAGCTATGAGGGAAAAAAGAGGAACAACTGTAGATTTATTAATAAGAAAAACCTACTAGACTTGGTTGGGAGTGGTTCAGGAGAGGTCAATGGGAGAAAAAATGAGACTTATGTAATACTTTAAACAATAAAGAATTTAAATAAAAAAGTAAATGAAACACTTGGGGAAGAAAATCTTTTCCTAAAAAATACAAACAAAAAACTACTAGACTTAATAAATGAATTCGGCAATGTAACAGGATACAAAATTAACATTCAGAAATCTATGGTTTTTCTCCACACTAATAATAAGCTACAGAAAGAGAAACTAAAAAACAATCCCATTTACAATTGCAACAAAAATATTAAGATACCTAGGAATAAACTTAACTAAGGAGGTAAAAGGCCTGTATTTGGAAAACTACAGGACAGTGAAAAAAGAGATAGAGGAAGACATAAACAAATGGAAGAATATAGCGTGTTCATGGATTGGTAGAATCAACATCATTAAAATGTCCATACTACCCAAAACAATCTATAGATTCAATGCAATCCCCATTAAAATACCAATGGCATATTTCATAGATCTAGAATGATCTCTCTAAAAATTCATATGGAATTAAAAAAAAAGAGACCCTGAATAGCCACAGCAATCCTGAGAAAGAAGAACAAAGTTGGAGGGATCACAATACCAGATGTCAAGCTATATTACAAAGCTACTGTTCTCAAAATTGCCTGGTACTTGCACAAGAATGGACATATAGACCAATGGAACAGAACAGAGAACCCAGAAATAGACCCAAGTCATTATGCTCAATTAATATTTGACAAAGGAGGCAAGAGCACACAATGGAGTCAAGACAGTCTCTTCTTCAATAAATGGTGTTGGGAAAACTGGGCAGATACATGCAAAAAAAAAAAAAAAAAGAAACTAGACCACAACTTACACCATACACCAAGATAAACTCAAAACGGATAAAGGACTTAAATGTAAGATGGGAAACCATAAAAATCTTAGAATCCAAAGACAGCAAAATAGCAGACATATGTCGTAGCAATATCTTTACCAATACAGCTCCTAGGACAATAGAAACTAAGGAGAAAATCTCTCTCCCTCTCCCTTCCTCTCTCTGAAAAAACAAAACAAAAACAAAAGAAAAAAACAACACTAAACTCTGCAGCCAACTTGTTGGGTTTGAATCCTGGCTCTGTCATCTGCTACCTGTATGACTGAGATTCCCTCATCTTTAAAATGGGTATAATAATGGTATCTACCTGGCAGGTTGTTATAAGGATTAAATCATATTTGTAACATGGCCAAGCACAAAGTAACTGCCTCAAAATGATGGCTAACCCCTCATACATACCCTGGTATGGCCAGAAGGAAATACACCAAAATGTTATCAGACATTAACTCCATGTGGTAGAAGTATGGTTTCTTAAATACCAAAAAAACTCAACATATATACTTTCGCAATAAAAGAAACAGTGGTATAAATGAACAACATTAATCAGAGAAAAACAGACGCTTGACAATTTAATGTGGATTTTTATATTAATAGGGTGTTCCAATGGGAAACTTTCGGTTAACTAAGGCTATTCCTCTTAATATTAATTTTTATTAAAAAGATACTATTTATTAAGGATATATAAATAATATAATTAATTATAAAAACTGGAGACTAGCCCTAACCAGTTTGGATTAGTGGATAGAGCATCGGCCTGCGGACTGAAGGGTCCCAGGTTCGATTCTGGTCAAGGGCATGTACCTTGGTTGCGGGCACCCCCCCAGTGGGGGGTGTGCAGGAGGCAGCTGACAAATGTTTCTCTCCCATTGAAATTTCTGACTCTCTATCTCTCTCCCTTCCTCTCTGTAAAAAATCAATAAAGTATATTTTAAAAAAACACAAAAAAACTGGAGACTATAAAGAATGAATAAAAGAGCGATAAGAATAGTTAGGAAAAGAAGTAGGGAGTATTTAATAAGTTATATAGAGATAACGAATTATAGATTCACAGTTACCCATATTGAATTATCATATAATTACATGAGAGCATAATTACCAGCTGTATGAAGTGAACTGCTATAAGCAGAACTAAAGACTGAAAAATATTACCCAAGTTAGCACTTGAGAATACATTGCAGGAAACAGTTACGCATTAGCTGAAGACTGGACAAAATGATCTAATTGGTCTTCCTCTTCCTAACCTTCTGAATTCACCCACCAAGTTATCTCTTGGGATGATTTATGCTGCCAGTGCATTTAGCAGAGATGATGGTAATTCAACTCGTATTTCTTAGCCACCGAAAGCTGACAATGACTTACTGGAAAGAAAGTGCTGGGACGCCGGGCCAAAGTCCCTGTGAGCTTCGTGCAGCTGCCTGATGCGGTCCTCAACGGCCACCTGGGAGGAAGAGGAGACAGATGATGTTCTCTAATCATATATAATGAGGAATAATTACAACAATGTATCCTTTCTGGTCAGATCTTTTGGGCCTATAAGGCTGGAATACTAAAGCAACAATTTATAACCCTGTTTTTTTTAAATATGTTTTTATTGATTTGAGAGAGAGAGAGAGAGAGAGAGAAACATCAATTAGCTGCCTCCTGCATGCCCTGTACCAGGGATTGAGCCCACAACCCAGGCATGTGCCCTGACCGGGAATCAAACTGGCGCCCTCTTGGTTCATGGGTTGATGCTCAACCACTGAACAAAACCGGATGGGCAACCCTGGTTTTAATATTCACTTATTGTTTATGACCTCCAAGACCCATTTGTATCAAACCAAGGTCAAACAAAAGAGATCTGCTCTCTCGACAATGTTAAAATGAGATTGAAAATAAAACCTCACTGGCAGCCACAAATGAACTACTGCTCTAATTAGTACCAACAAAAATGCAAATTCTAAATTTTTCATGAAAAGGTTGGGGAGGTTGCCATTCACTATAATATCAGGTGACTAAAGGACCTCAGAAATGACATATTTTGTCTTAGTCCTTGACTAAGTATATTGTTTTTGACTAATGCTTTTTGGAACAATATTGATCGATAATTAATGGATCATTGAGCCACAATTAATCATTGGTAATAAGTAACCAAATAGTTGATTAATACTTAAATATCAAAAAAATAGAGGCAAGGCTTAAATTTAGGGTATTTATAGGGTGGATAATGAGATGAAAGAAATGTTCAGATTTTAGTTTTTATTGGACTTGGGAATTACTAGGAATTATATCTTTAGCTGGCATCGAGTAAAAATTACCATGTTTTTCTTATTAGATTTTTCTACAATATACTGACACAATGTCCTGATAGTTTAGTAAATTCCATTCTGAGTGGGGAAAGAAAGGAAGAATCTTACGGGTGAAATGGTATACTTTGTCATCTGACATTTTGCCAACCAGGTATCAGTGGTGGCCCCAAACATCCACATCCTAGCTCCATGACACTAGATCTTGATTTGGTTCTGAACAGCCCATGCTAAACAAGGGGCTGGCTAGTGTTTGGCCAGAGCCATCAGAGCTCGAGTGGTTTGCCCTTGTGCTGTGAAGAATTCCCAAGAGGTAAAATAGATCTTAAACTTATCAGAAAAGTGGCTCAGGTAGCCTGGTCCAAAGCCAACTCTAACCTTCCAATATCAATCAAGTGTCTAGCATATATCCAGAACAATCTCCTTCCCCCCCCCCACTTTCTCCATAGCCTTGCACATCTTTGCTTGGTACAAATATTTGGAAAACCAAGTGAAGTTCCAAAAAAATGCACAGTAAAGCATGAGGAACATTTCAATGCTACCTTCCCATCCTATGACCCTGCACTCGCAGCCAAACTCTACCTGCCTGTCCCGTTATATTCCATCCAATATAACACTTGTGTGACTTGTTTGTCCTGCTCCTTCTCTCTGGAATGCTCATTTTCCTCTCCAAGTTCAAAGTGTTTATATGTTTTTTATGCTTACTTCCCAACCCCCAGATTAGAGGTGATTGCTTCCTCAGCCTTCTCACAGCACATGGTTTATACTTGAAGTACTCCTATCATCTCGTTTATTTTAGTTATATGGACATGAATATCTCTTGTAATGGATTGTAAGCTCCTTCATAGCATGGGCCATTCTTTGCTAATCTCTCTTTCTCACCCTCTCTCCTGTGGGATGCACTGAACTCTGCACATAGTAAGTGGTAGCAAATATTTGTTTAATAACTAGTTGACCAAAGCAATGGATGTGTGTGCATGTGTGCACGTGTGTGTGTGTGTGTGTGTTTGTGTGTGTGTGTGTGTGAGAGAGAGAGAGAGAGAGAGAGAGAGAGAGAGAGAGGAGAATAAACAAGAATGCCCACTGGCCCTGAGTGCATACTGCATATCCTTTAGTGAAAAATCTTAACTTTCCTTATCAGTAAAATGGAACAACTATATGATCTACCTCATAGAGTTTTGGTGGGAATTAAATAAGATGATACATGTGAAGTATTTGGCCTAGTTTCTGTCACATGATAATTGCTCAGTAAATGTGATTGGCTACTGTTATTGTTGATATTATGGTTAATAAATGGAGAGGAATAGGTGATAATGTGCAACGCACCACATACAGTACAAAAACGGCTAATGTTTATTAAGCGCTTCATTAATGACAATATTGATTTATTTAACCTTTATGATAATTCTATAGTAGGAAGTAATATTATTTTCCCCACTTTAATGATGTATAAACTGAAGTATGAGAGGTTAAAACAAAAGAAAACAAAACATAACTTGGCTAGCTTAAGTGCTTAGTAAACCGGCAGACCAGATTTCAAACTTAATCAGTCTGGCTCTTGCTCTTAAATGCTTGCTATTTTAGAAATGAAATTTAAAAAAAAGTATTTTATAAATATTTCATAAGTATCTAGCCTTCTAATTTTTTTATTCTCAATCAATTCATATATTAAATAAAGACCAAATCTATTGTCAGATCTATAACACTTTAGTCATCAGTATATTTTATGATCCCATAGCAGGTCAGTTTCTGGTCATGAAGAATGTGATATCATAAGATTATAGAGATGGATGGTAGAAAAACACATGCAAATGAATTTTTGGAATATGTAATTAGTTCTAAATGCCGAATGGGTAATTTTATGAACTGATTAATCAAAGGATGAATGTGAAATTTTGGGGGTGGGGAAGAGGGAATGAGGAGGCCATAGGGGAGTGGACACTATCCAGAAATCTTTTCTTATATTAAGAAAGAAATCCCAAGGAGGAACATGTAAATGGAAGAAATGAGTGCTCCACAGGCCAAGTCCTCTAGCAATGATGTTAGTAGTTTCACAGGACCACACAGATGCAACATCTGAGTCCATCATAGGCCCTTGATCTCTGAAGGGTGTTTCCTTCCTATACAAGGAGAACTCCAGCAGCAGTTTCCAGTGTACATCCAATGTTGTCAAGAATTTAGAATGAGATAAAAATTGAATAACTTAAACTTAAGGAAATGCATGAGACACCGAAACTAAAAATGCATTATGTAATGAAATGAAATATTCAGGAAATAGTCTTAATATAACTAAAGAATTAAGCATGAAATATTTCTTTTCACAAAATTTGGAGAAAGGTATTACATGGATTGAATGTACACTTAAATAAACAAAGAAATACTTTTAAGAAAAAGAAAAACTTAAAGGCACATAAGATCCTTACAAACTGTAGTTATTAAGAACAAAACACTTACATGATACTGTATATAGAAGATCCTATAGATTCCACCAAAAATTATTAGAACTAATAAATGTATTCAGTAAAGCTGTAGGACACAAAATTAATATATAGAAATCAGCTGCATATACACTAATAATGAACATTCAGAAGGAGAAATTAAGAAAAAAACCCCATTTACAACTTCATGAAAAAGAATAAAACATCTAGAAATAAATGTAAACAAAGAGGTAAAAGACCTATACTCTGAAAACCATAGCACATTTATAAAAGCAATTGAAGAAGACACAAATAAATAGATAGACCATGCTTATGGATTTGAGAATTAATGTCATTAAAAAGTCCATACTACCCAAATCAATCTACAGATTCAGTGCAATCCCTATCAAAATACTAATGGCATTTATCATAGAACTAGAACAAATAACCCTAAAATTTCTATGGAACCACAAAAGACCCCAAATAGTCAAAGCAATCTTGAAAAAGAAGAATAGAGTTTAAGGCATCATGTTCCCTGATTTCAAACTATATTACAAAGCTATAATAATCAAAACAGCATGGTACTGGCACACAAACAGACACATAGTTCAATGGAACAGAATAGAGAGCCCAGAAATCCATACTTATATGGTCAATTAGTCTATAACAAAGGAGGCAAGAATATACAAAGGAGAAAAGGCAGTTTATTCAATAAATGATGTTGGCGAGCACATGAGACTTGGTTGGAAAGTTGTAAGGATGACATTCTGATAAAAGGGAAGTGTGTGGAAGGCCGCCTGCCCTGTTTATTGGAATTTTGACTTAGGGGAGACTTAGGGGAGTGTTGAAGGTGGCACCCCTAATTATTCCTTGGCCTTTCCATATGCAGACTCCCAGGTGTTTACTGGAATCCTTATGCTTAATCCCTGGATGTCCTTGCCTATAGGACAATGTAAACATGTGTCCTCCCAAGATTACTCATCCTACTGATTGTATCTAAAGATAAAAATTCCAATAAAGGCTAATGAGGCAGGCAATAGAGGCTGCTCTGCCTACTAGAGCCAGGGGCCCCTTAGCCCTCTCTTTCACAGTCAAACTGTGTCTTTGTAATCTGTTCATCCATCGTTCAGGGGTTGCTGGTCAGCCCCGGCAAAATGATGTTCAAGAAACTGTACAGCAACAAGAAAAGAAAAAACAAAACAAAACAAAACAATGGACCACTTTCTTACACCATATACAAAGATAAACTCAAAATGGAATAAATACTTAAATGTAAGAGGAAAAACCATAAAACTTCTAGAAAACATAAGCAGTAAACTCTTTGACATTGGTCTTAGTAATACTTTCTTTGGCCAGGCAAGGACAACAGAAGCAAAAATAAACAAATGAGATTAGCTCAAACTAAAAAGCTTTACACAGTGAAGGAAACCATCAACAAAATGAAAAGGCAACCCACTGAATGGGAGAAGATATTTGCAAATGATATACCTGATGAGAGGTAATATCTAAAATATATAAAGGAATCATACAGCTCAACATAAATAAAACCCAACCAGTCTGATTAAAAAATAAGCAGAGGACCTGAATAGGCATTTTTTCAAAGAAGACATACAGATGGCCAACAGACACATGAAAAGATGCTAACATCATTAATCATCAGGGAAACACAAATCAAAGCCATAATGAGATATCACCTCATACTTGTCAGAATGACTATTATCAAAACAAAGGCGAGGGAGGGTGGATGGGTGGGAAGAGATCAACCAAAGAACTTGTATGCATATATGCATAACTAATGGACACAGATAATAAGGTGGTGAAGGCCTGGGGTGGTGGTGGGGGGGATGAGAGGGGACGAAGGCTAGAAGAAGTTAATGGGAGAAAAAGGGGATTTATGGGATTTATGTAATACTTTTGACAATAAAGATAAAAAACACACACACAAGTATTAGCAAGGATGTGGAAAAAAGGGAACTCATATGCATGTTGGTGGGAGCCTTCATGGAAAATAGTATGAAGGATCCTCCGAAACTGAAAATAGAAATATGATATGACATAGCAATTCCACTTCTGGGCATCTATCAGAAGAAAATGAAAAGCCTAAATGTACCCCTATTTTCTTGGCAGCATTATTTACAACAGCCAAGATATGGAAGAACTCTAAGTACTCAACAACAGATGAATGGATACATGTGTGTGTGTGTGTGTGTGTGTGTGTGTGTGTGTATGTATGTATGTAATAAAAGGGTAATATGCAAATCGACTGAATTTGCCGAATAAAAGAATGACCTTCTCCAGTTCCATCCATGCTGTTGCAAATGGTAAGAGTTCCTTCTTTTTTACAGCAGCATAATATTCCATCGTGTAGATGTACCACAGTTTTCTAATCCATTCATCTACTGATGGGCACTTAGGCTGTTTCCATACACATACATATTCATATATTCATATATATATGAATATTGCTCAGCCATAAAAAAGAAAGAAATCTTTTTCCATTTGCGACAACATGAGTGGACCTAGAGGGTATTATGCTAACTTAAATAAGTCCAACAGAGAAGGACAAATACCATATGATTTTGCTTATATGTGAAATCTAAAAAAACCCACCCAAATAGAAACAGACTCATATATATACATATAAAGAACAAACTGATGGTTGCTGGAGGGGAGAGGTGGTGAAAAAAGTAAAGAGGAATAAGAAGTACAAAATTCCAGTTATAAAATAGATAAGTCACAAGGATATGATCTACAGCATAGGGAATATAGTCAATAATCTATAATAATAAAAGGGTAATATGCAAATCGACTGAATTTGCCGAATAAAAGAATGACCTTCTCCAGTTCCATCCATGCTGTTGCAAATGGTAAGAGTTCCTTCTTTTTTACAGCAGCATAATATTCCATCGTGTAGATGTACCACAGTTTTCTAATCCATTCATCTACTGATGGGCACTTAGGCTGTTTCCAGATCTTAGCTATGGTGAATTGTGCTGCTATGAACATATGGGTGCACATATCCTTTCTGATTGGTGTTTCTGGTTTCTTGGCAGTGGGAAGGCCAGGGAGGGTTGGGGGGCAGGAGGGAGGGGAGTAAGAGATCAACCGAAGGACTTGTATGCATGCATATAAGCATAACTAATGGACATAAGACACTGGGGGGTAAGGGAGGGCAGGGGATTGTCAAGGGCGGGGGGGAAAAAAGGACACTTATGTAACACCCTTTGTAATACTTTTAGCAAAAAAAAAAAAGAAAAAAAAAAAAGAATGACCTTCCGGGCGATGTTCCTGACAAAGCCAGGGCTGTGAGGATTGAGGCAGCCAGGGTTACAAAGGCCTACTCTTGCACGAATTTCATGCATCAGGCCTCTAGTATCATAATAACATTGTGTGGTGAAAGATGGTTACTACACTTATCATGGTGATCACTTCACTAGGTATATAAATGTTGAATAAATATATTATACACCTGAAACTAATACAATGTATGTGAATGTACGTTAACTACACTCTAATAAAAAATAACAAAGCACTGTATTCTGTTAGCATTTAAGCAAATAAAAGAAATTTGATTTGCAATTGACTAGATTTTTGGTGATATGTGTTAGAAATAAGGCTGCATTGCCTGAAATGGAAAAGGAGGTATATATTAGGAGGTATTTTGGAAAAAAAATTAATCAATTTTTGGTGTTGGAACTTAATTTTTAAAGAAACAAATAGAACTTCTGGCTTTCCAATGTGGAATTCTGGGAGAATGAAGATATTGCTGATGGAAATATGCAAATTAGAAAGAGGAGGAATGGTATATGTGTCTATGAATTCATTTGGAATATGATAAATTTGACCTAATGGTGAAATGTTTAACTGGAGATATCAGGTATAGCCAGTTAGAGAGAAGCAATATGTCTCAGTCATTAAAGGAAAGAAAGGGAAGTAAGAATAAAAGGCAGTAGGGTTGAGCATTAGAAGGTGAGCAGAGAAGGAAGAGCCAAAGGAGTTTAAATGGAATTATTTAAAGAGACAGAAAGAATCCAATTTTCTCTGAATTAGGCAATATCTGTTTCCTTTTATAAAAAAGCAATACAAGTACAACATCTTTTTGGAAGCACACATCCTGTTTCTACTATTAGACCATAGATCACGATAGCTTAGAACTGGAAGAAATCTTATCTATTGATACACCAGGGTCTATTCTTTAGAACTACCCCAGATGGGGAGAAAATTGCCATCTGCTCCATGAGTAATCATAATCTAGTTTGCAGCAATTCTTCAGTAAAAACATGACAGAGAAAAATTAAATCTTTTTTATATTCTCCATGAGGAGAGGGACACATCTTTTTTCCCCTCTATAATCTCCATGACTAGTACAGTATCTGTCACATAGTAGGTGCTCAACTAATATTAGTTGAGTGAATTAATGAATTGACCATTTATTAAAGGATCTTCACCATAACCACTATATTTTGAATGAGCGATTTCTTTTTCAAGATTCCCAACACAAGGTTTGGAAAGACTTTCCCTCCCTCTTTTCCTTCCCTTCCCTTCCCTTCCCTTCCCTTCCCTTCCCTTCCCTTCCCTTCCCTTCCCTTCCCTTCCCTTCCCTCCCCTCCCCTCCCCTCCCCTTCCCTTCCCTTCCCTTCTCTTCCCTTCCCTTCCCCTCCTTTTCACCCCCTCCCTCCTTCTCTTCCCACCTTCCTTTCTTTTTTGCTAATTAAAGTTAAAAACAGAAAAGAACAAAACCATTCAGATCATTGTGCCTACAATACTGGATTAAAAAAAAATTAAGGCAAACCAAGAGCCCACATCTCCTCCATATTTGTTTTATTCAAATTTTTAAGCAATCATATTTGAAGGTGAAGGGGAGCAGAATATACCACCCTAAAATATACCACTCTGGCATATTGATTATTTTGAATTAAAGTTATTTAAGAAACAAACAGTTGGTGCAAGGACATTCTGACCTCCTTTGACCCCCTGAAAGCAGAAAATGAATCTCCCAGGTGAAAGGTGTCCTCTCTGTACCAGTAGGGTGGAAGGAAGGCATCCTTGTCACCAGAGATAGGGAATTCTGGGTCCACAAGGCTGTATAACAAACCTTGTTACTTCCTCATTAATTTACTACCCCAAACCGAAATAAACCCCCTTGTCTTGTTAATTCTTCACAAATTTATGGTTTCTGTGTCTAAAAGGAATAAAAGCTGCCTGCTTTGCTCACTTCTTTGAGTTTTATATTTTTGTGAGCTCCTGTGTACATGAAATTAAATTTGTTTTTCTCCTGTTAATGTCTTATGTAAGTTTAATTATTAGATTAGGCATAGAACCTAGAAGGGAAGAAGGAAAAAGTTTTCCTCCCTTACAAAAGCTATGAGGACTATTTATTATTCTCCTTTACTTGCTTATTTCCCATGAGTTCTGTAGGTAGTATACTGTTTGTAGAGATCTCCCTTTTTTCATGCCATTAAGAAATGTTTCCACATTCATTCAAAAAAAGTTATTAGAATGCAAGATCCTCATCCATGAAGACAGAGACCTTGTCTGTCTCATTCACAGTTTAGCATACAGTGCCTAGTACAAAAGACATGCTCAATAAATATTTGATAAATGGATGAATGAAAAGGCTTCTTGAGTTCCTGTTATCTGTTAGGTACCATGCTAAGTATGATTATGATAGACTTGAAAGTGTAATTTTGGGGAGAATGAATGAGCCATTCATCGAAGTTAATGGTAACACACTTCATTCCTAGCTGTGACTGTTTCCCAAAGCTCAGTCCTCTGTGTATTTTGAAGGCTGTGTTTACTTAATTTTTTTCTTTAAAATTGCTTTGAAAAGTAAAAAAGTAAGAAAAGAAGGAATAGAAAGTACAGACAACAACACTGTGGCTCTTAGAAATGATTTTAAATAAATTTATCTAAATGGTTGCTACTTAATGTTGTTTTAAATTCTCGAGGGCTCCCCTCCCACTTTTTTTTGACATGCTAATTACTTTTAAGTTTTCATCTTTACTAAAGGTTTAGAAGAGCCAAGGATTCCCTCCTGATGTAGAAATACATTGCTAGACAATATGATATCTTCCAAGTGTCCAAGTGTTCTTACTGGCACTACATACATAAATTGTGTTTACTCTAGTCTTGGGAAAAGATATAACTGGGCATGTACATTTTGATGTTCTGGCTCTCAGTCTGTCTAGACACTTGATAAATATCCATGGGCATGCAAGAACCAGACTTCACACCTACACTAATGAGCCCATAAAAAATCAACTCTTCTTATGCTGTGATGCTAGTGAATAAACAGTGCACATGCCCACAAATGACTCTCTACAGTCTATACATGAGTTTTTGTCCTGTAATTTTGTAGTTTGTATGGTTTTCTGTATGCATGTGTCTGTGTTGGAAAAGGCCTGCCTTCATAATTCATTCTAGCTTCCAAATCCTTACTGTAACACACTCATAAATACATGCCCAAACATTATCCTGGAAACTCTCCTGAGATTTATTACAGTTTTAGTTAAAATCCTTTCAGCTAGTTGTAATACTTTCCAGTTAAAATCCATTGTGCTTCTAATTTTGATAGCTTTTGAGTTGTGACTGAAAAAAAATGGGCTGAGATAAGGTTTGGAATGAGGACTTGTGATAGGTACAGGTCCATGGCAAAACATTCTGGGCTTGTTGGCTGAATTCTCTTTTCCTTGAATTTATTTGTTTTCTTGACATTGAGACATGAGTTAAACAGGGTTTCTTGCATTTGACTCCAAGATAGAGCACAAGAAAGCAACCAGTGCTAACACAGTGCTCACTCTGAGTAGGAGTATAATTATTCGTTGATTTTGGGTGATTTATGGCATAGATGTTAATGTGTGCCATCTGAGACATCATTAATCCACCTCTTTTTACGTTCCTCTCTCAGAGTTTCCCCTTCTATTTTATATTTCTGTGCTGATTCCCTTCCTAATCTCTGACACATTTTATTATTCCTTTCCTCTCTCCTCCATCCATCCCTTAACTCTCACCTGCCCTCCCCAATTATGTTCAGTTTAACCTACCAGAAAAGCACATAGACTCTGCTGAGGCAAACATGAAGTGCTGAAAATGAAGTATCTGTGTATCCTTGCATGACCGGTGAGGCATGATGGCCCCTGCCTAAAGCCAGCCCAACACTTCTCGAGGAACAATATCAACCGGAAAGCAAAGGAGGACAAACAGCAAGTCCTTTGTCCATTGTTAAGCCTTCAGCTTCCACCTCACTGATCTCTAAAATGCACCTTGAAAGTTTGTTGATTGGTTTTCATGCTCTGCAACTGCCTCATTCTGTGATAATGGAGTCAGGTTACATCAACATTAAGTCGATTTCATAGACTCAAGTACCTTAAGGGTATCATTAATTTTAATTTAGAAAAGCAGCAATCAACTTCATATCCTGCTTCATTTGTCAAAATCTTTAGTTTTAGTTACATCTACAGACTTATGAAGAAATGTGATGGGAAGGGAAGAGATCAAAGGAAGCATTTCTTCTGCCTTTTTTTTGGTCTCAAAGATATAAGAGAAAAGTTGAATTGCTCTGCTTGGATGATGTAACTTGATGCAAATTTTCTCTTAAAAAATAGATTCCCCTTTAAAAGCTTTCCTAATGTATCTCATGATTTGCAGCAGGAACCAAAGTCAAGTGGCTCTCACCTTGCAACACCATTACATTAAATCATTTACATTTCAGCTCAAGCTATTTATTCCTGAGCTTTATTTATTCCACATTTGGAAGATATCTTTCTCTCCCCAAATTGCTGAAGCCATTGGAGCATTCCTTTCTAGGGGCATTTGGGCCAGAAGTAGCACAATGTTCACAGGGTAATTACGTAATTATGCCTCCTGGTATTAGAACACAAGAGTGTTCCCAAGGACCAGAAGTGGCAATTTGAAAACTCTCAAGGGGATAAAATAGAACTGGTATCATTTAACAGTAAATTCATATTAAAGATGACTGAAGCAGGTTGAAATCTTAAAGGTAAATGAAAAAAGACAAAACAGCAGAAATCAAACATTTTTGTCTCTATCGGGAAATCCTTATATTTTGGGTAATAATACACACTTGCAGATTTTAGGTTCATTCTACTAATCACCTGTGTAATGAGGGTCCGGGAGAATTTGCCGAAGAAGTACGCTCCTTAAATCCTATACTATCCTCACAGCATTTCCAAAGTTTCCTGACCTTGACTCCCTTCACAGTCAATTTGACTGCATATCAAAGAACCTTGTATGCCAGGAGCTTCTGTTTCAAGTTCCTGGCTCTCCTCCTCCTGGCCAATGAAAAGCGCCTTTCTCTTCTCTTACTGACAAGAGCTGCCAGACCAGTTACCAGCCTGTTCTTTACAAATCAGTAAACTGGAAGATCTCATCTACTGTACTTCCAAATCCTACAACATTCAGTCCTTCTCCCTTTTTTGCATATCAGAAAATGAGGAGAAAGTTAAGTAAATAAGTACACTTTATGTTTCCTCATAAAGGAGCAATGAACTTCTATTGTTTCTCAGTGAGGATCTGTCAGAACTGGAGGGACAACTCTGACAGGAATTCACTTCCTCTCAGCTGATAGCCTCTCTCCCTCAGGCTCCTTCCCCTTATTCAGACTCAGCTCTCTCCTTCTCTCCCCTGCCTCCCTCCTTCTTCACTCCACCGCACCCCACCTCAAAGTAGTTTGTAGCTCCCTGAATAGTCACAAGAATTTCTAGAACTATTATACGTAGATATTTTCACCTCAAATCTAAACCAAAGCTATTTTTAAAACATGGCTTTATATTGTACAGAAAACCACAGGGACAAGAATTCCAAAATACAATGTGATCTTTTCTAGGAGAAACAAAAGATTGAATTTCTAGGTCATCACGGAAGTAGATATACTTTCTTGAGCAATAATCTGAGGTACTTTATGAGATTCTTCCTTTCACTAAAGCAAGAAATCCTAAAATCCACCAGGATACGTGCACTGTATGTACCTTGACTTTCTTTTTAATCCTCAAGTGAAACCAAGACAGTAAAGTGTAATAAAAATGCAGATAGCCTCAGGCTTTGTGCCTTAGCAAAGAGAGAAAAAATAAGCTTCTCGACTTAATATGTCTACTGTGAATAATCAGTCACTGCATTTGGGGATCTTGCTTTATAATATTAATGTATTGCAATGAACTCCATGTTTGTGGTGTGAAAAGAATAAAGGATTTTTCTTTAAAAAAATTTTTTTCTCCCCTAATTTCCAAGCCAGATACATGTAAAAGAAACGAAACTGGGGAGGGGGCAATCTCTTGATTTTTAGTAATCTATTCTCTGCATTTTACTTGAAGTTGTCAATAAAGTGTGGGCAAGGTAAGATAAGGGGCCCTAGTCTGTGCAATGATGCAGCTAACATTTGGTTTGGAGGCCTTCTCAGTTCTATTCCCAGTTGTTTAACCTGTCCTCAAGTACTGGTTCTTAGCTGATTAATAAATATCCCTAGGAAGATCAATGATAGCTCATAACAGGTTTCTAGTACCACAGCTGTATTTGCATTTTAAGCACAACTTTAATTAAATAATTAAGCAACCAATTACTCAAATACTTATTGAGTGCTCATAATGTACTTTGCTACAAGAGGAAGGAGAAAAATACAAATAAGAAAACAAGGAACCTATCTTTAACGAATTTGTGGATTAGATATTTACAAATAGGCATAGTAAAGTAGCACGGGCAAGATTTTAATGTAGGACATACATTCTCTGACTTTGTTATCTGCGGGGAGCTCTTTGGGTCCCCACCTGTTGCTGGGGGAAGTGGTGTTCTTGTGATGTCACAAGAAAAGGAATTTTCTAAGACTCCCACGGGAGAATGAGTAGCATTTATTTGCATGGGATTAGACCCCTGAGTTTTCCAAGGTCCCATTTCCTTTCCTCCTGCCAAGGAAGAAGTCCAGCTGTGCCTTTAACAGGGCTAGGATTAAAATTGTTGCCCAGGGCTTCCATACCATGTTGGAGCAGTCCAATCCAGCACCAGGCTAGCTTAGTTTGTGTTCCTAGCTGCAGTCCATCAGTCCAATGCATATGGGATCTACATGGCTATGGGCCATGTGGCTATGGAGGGAACACGGGCAGGAGCAAAGCCAAAGGAAAAAGAGAGTCAAGTGCCAAGTACCAAGAGCCAAGAACCAAGAGCCAAGAGCCAAGAGAGAATTCGCTTGTCTGGGAGATTATGTATCCCCCAACTTTTGTGGGTTGGCAGTGGCCCCACCCTCTCTGGCCAGTGATCTCTGTTCCGGGTTAGATTGACCCACACCTTCTCTACGTCACCTTGACTTTACTGTGCATGCATCCATCTCCCCTTTGTCTAGTCCCTTCCCTCAGTAATCTGCAGGAAATGGACCAGTGGTTCCCTGGGGAGTGCAAAGTTGCAGCCTCCTGGTGAAGCTGCCAGGATGACCATACTTACAATGTCTGGCCTCCCTTTGCTTCTTTCCTATTATTAATGACTAGCTAATTACAATGGTAACAATTTGATAGCACATCACAACTACCTGGGAAGTTTTAAAAGAATACACATTCTCTTGCCCAGCTGGTGTGGCTCAGTTGGTTAAGCATTATCCAGTGCCAGGAGTTTGCCAGTTCGATTCTCGGTCAGGTCACATGCCTGGGTTGCATGCTTGATCCCCAGTAGGGGGTGTGCAGGAGTCACTGGATCAATGATTTTTTATCATCATTGATGTTTTTATCTCTCTCTCTCCCCCTCTCCCTTCCTCTCTCTGAAGTCAATAAAAACATATTAAAAATATACATTCTTGGCTCATCTTTAGAATTTTTGACTTAGTCCACTTGGAACTGGGCTTGAGAATTTGTACTTTCTTTAAAGCCTCCCCCCCCCCCCCCCGATGATTTTGACGTATAGTCTGTTTTTGGAACCACTGAAGTGGAAAGGCTACCAGTTTTATGGGTCAGGAAGACTTGAGTTGGAATCCCTTACTGGCTTTCTGACCTTCAGCATTTTATATAATAGTCTATGAGCCTAAGTTTCCTAATAGAAATAACAACAGTGACAACAGTAATAATAGATAACATTTATAGAGCATTTACTGTATTCTAAGTGCTGTTTTAAGAGCTTTATGGGTATAAAAAGTAAGCTTGATGAGAACAGGCTCTGTGTATGTCATTTACCACTGTATCCCCAGGATCCAGATCAGTGCCTGTCTCATAGCAGGCATCCAACTAAATAGTTGAAAGAATGAACAACCCTATGAGAAGTGTTTCTATTATGACCATTTTACAGATGAGAAAACTGATGCACATAGAATGGGATGTTGTCAAGGGCACGGATGAAGAGTCTACATTCTGGCACTCAGTAGGCACTCCTTTCTTTTTCCTGAGAAAACTGTGCTAAAAGTATTCAAAGAAGCATAAATGGCTCTTAGGGTTATAGATTATCTGGATCAAATTAATGGAAGAGGTTGCTTTTAAGCTGGGCCTTCAAAGTTGGGTAAGATTTTGATGACAAAAACAGAAGAAACATTCTGTGTGGCAAGAACAGAATGAACAATTGTTTTTGGCACTAGTGAAGGCTTGGTTGTGGAGTATATACAGGGGAGAGCTGAATAAGATCAGGCTAGAAAAGTAGCTTGGAGTCAAATCATAGCAGTGCTTGTCTGTCAGGTTTAAGACTAAAGACTTCATTTAGTTGTTCATGAAAAAGCATTCAAATGTTTTAAAAATAATTGAATATTTTAACAGTTTAATTTTATTTATTTTTAATACATTCACATGATAAAATTCAAGAAGAACAAAAGACAAACTTTGAAAAGCGAGTTCCCTTTCACCATTTTCTTTTAGCCATCCTGCTTTTCACCCAGGTGGCAACTACTACTAACATTTTATATTCTACATTAATTTTTTAAAATAAAGAAATATCATGGTCAGAGTGGTGTTGTAGGATGAACTGAAGCATGGAGAAAGTGAAGAAAGGATAAACTGCTGGAAAAAAACCAAAAACAGAGAGTTGGTATTGTGGACGAAAGGGGCCACATGCTAACCTGACAAGCTCAGGTTCAAAGTCCCTCACATCATTCAGCCTGATGGTTAGCAAGATTTTTACTATGGCTTGGGCAGAAGTACTGTATTTTACTAAAAAATAAGTAAGACCTGTAAAGTAGTTAACAGCATTTGCTACAAGATAAGCACTGAAGCTGTTACTTATCTGTGTTAAAAGGTGGGTGTCAGAGCAAAATAGGAGTGGGTGAATTTGGCAGACATATCTCTGGGGATAGTCCTATATCTAACTTGCCTCTTTTATAATAAACTAGAGGCCCAGTGCAGGAAATTCGTGCACTGTGCAGGGGGGCTCAGCCCAGCCTGAGCCATCTCACAGTCTGGGACCCCTCAGGCGATCTCTGCCTGCTGGTTTAGGCCTGCTCCCCTGAAATCAGGCCTAAGCCGGCAGTCGGGCATCCCTCTTGCAGTCCCGGATTCCTCACTCCTTACCATCTGCCTGCTCGCTGCTCCTTACTGATCGGCTCCCTGCATCTGCCCCCTGGTAGGGAGGGACCATGGGAGGGCTCCAGGGCGTGTCTGGCCTGTCTCACTCAGTCCCGATTGGCCAGATTCCAGCAGTAAGCTAACCTACCCATCAGAGTGTCTACCCCCTGGTGGTCAGTGCATGTCATAGCGAGCAGTTGAGCAGCCTTAGTATATCATTAGCATATTATGCTTTGATTGATTGAACAGCCAACCGGATGACCGGACACTTAGCATATTAGGCTTTTATTATATAGGATACTCTAATTGGCCAACTGGGGATAGCTAGGCAATTTCTACTCTTTAGCAAGACCTAAACATGTCTAGAGTGGAGAGTAAAAGAAATGAGCTCAAGAATCAATGATTCCCTAAGTGTTTTCAAGTGCTATTATATACATTGTACAGTGCATTCACCTTGTGGAGGTGGCAAGGATGGAACATGAATAATTCCCACTCTCAAGAACCTTGTATCTTATGGAAGAGGATGGCACCTGGAACAAATGAGATGCTCTTTAAATATTAGTCTCTTTGTTACCGACCAATAACAGCATTATGGATTTCTAGAAGTGAGAAAGCAATGAGGCCTGGAGCAATCTGGGAGGTTTTGGGAAGGAGTGACATAGAATATCATAGACTTGGATCAGACCTAGAGTCTATGTAGCTTAGTATATCTCATGTTCATTGATGAATGTTTTTTGAACAGGCATTTTATTTTTAAAAAATATCTTTATTGTTGAAAGTATTACATATTTCCCCTTTTATTCCCTATTGACCCATTCTAGCCTGCACCCACCCTCCACCCCAGACTTCACTACACTATTGTCTGTGTCCATGGGTTACGCATAGATGCATATAAATTCTTTGATTAATCTCTTCCCCAGCCCCATCCCTTCCCTCTGAGATTCCATAGTCTGTTCCATGCTTCTATGTCTCTGAATCAATTTTGTTCATCAGTTAATTTTGTTCATTCAATTCCACATATGAGTGAGATCAGATGATACTTGTCTTTCTCTGACTGGCTTATTTCACTTAGCATAATACTTTCTAGGTTCCTCCATGCTATCTCTTAAGAGAAGAATCTCTTATCCTTTGAACAGGCATTTTATATACCATTAATGACACTATCTTAATGGATTAGAGATTCTTGAGATTCTGAATAGTATCACTTAAGTACTGCTTATTTTTTCTTTTATTTTGGTAAGCAATAATTCACCATTATCTCTCCTATCTTCCAACCATTTCACATTTGTTTGCAAAGAGCATTCAAAAATAGTGATTACAGTGGTTTGTTTTCTGGCCTTTTCCTCACTATGTCATAATTGACTTTTTAATGGTTATGTGAATATAGATAGTTGGATATAAAAGCACTGAATGGTTTTGTGTTTAGCTCAAAATAGTGGGTTTTGTATGAGTAAAGAGCTGTTATCACTACCACTCCTACTTGAAAATGATTTTATTGTACTGATAAACTTTCTTCTAGACTTTCCCAAAGTAATGTTAAACCTCATACATAGAACTTTGAACAGCTAGTCCTTGATCTAGGGTTGAATACACATTTCACATCTTGGAGAAAACTTTTTTGTTGTTGTTAGTTGATCTCTTTATACCTTCAGGCATTAACCAGTCTTTTTATTTTCCTAGCAGCAGTTCTGGATCTAAATTCCCTGAAGGTAAAGTATTTATTGGATGGTTCAAAATGTATAGTGTTAAAAGTTTGCTTTTGTTGTGTTTTATTTTTAGTAGAAATCTCAAAAAAAAATGTCCTTGCATATGACGGTATACTGCAGTAAATTTTCACTCAAATTTTGAACTTATCATTTTTCAGTTGAGCTGTCACTGAATTAAACTTTATAATATATAAAAGAGAAAGAATACATCAGAGTAAACTTCCAGAGTAAACAAATCTATAGTCCAGGGATAATTAAAAAGATTAGAAACAAACTAGTACTTTTGAAATAACACTTTCATAAGGCAATTTATATGCTAAATGCAGATGGTTCTTATCTAGTCACCAAATCAAAGCCTATAAGGACTTGAAATACAAAAGAATATATTAGTTAATTCAAATTAATATTCTTGTTAGAAACATAATTTTCTAAAAATCCAGGATTTAGATAATTCAATGTAGTCTTTCTGTCCAAAAGTTAAATGAGTTGGATGAAATCTCAATAACAAGTATTGATAAATGCAAATGAGAACAAAAACCTAATTATTAAGAATTTATCAAAATGCCCAGCTGGTGTGGCTTGGTGTTTGAGCATCCCCCTCATGAACCAAGAGGTCCCTGGTTTGATTCCCAGTCAGGGCACATGCCTGGGTTGTAGGTTCGATCCCCAGTAGGGGACGTGCAGGAAGCAGCTGATTGATGTTTCTCTTTCATCTTTGATGTTTCTATCTTTCTATCCCTCTCCCTTCCTCTCTCTCTCTCAAAAAAAATCAATAAGTCATATTTAAAAAAAAGAACTTATCAAAGACAAAAGGTTTTTGTGACCTTTCTCAGTACATATGTGGCATATAAGATGTGTATCTTTATCTATAGAGCAGGGTTTCTCAACTTTGGCACTATTGACATTTTGGCCTGGATAATTCTTTGTTGTTCTGTCCTGTGCATTAGAAAGTGTCTAGCAGCATCCCTGACCTCTACGAACTAGATGCCAGTAACACTGCCTCCCCAATTGTGACAACCAAAAATATATCCAAACATTACCATGTGTCCTGGGGGACAAAATATGGCCCTTGTTGAGAATTCCTGGTCTATATTAACCTTCAATCTCTACTTTATATAGGTGATATCAATGTTTAAGACCTGAGTTCCATTATATGACTCTAACTAATAGAGAAGAAAAATTAACAGTCCCAAGTTATATATAGACTATCTTCAGGTCTGCACAATTCAGGACCCCTCTAATTGGAGATCTGTGCTCCAGAATTCCTCATTGGGCTGGCACAGACTTCATAAGATCTGCATTGTGATCTAATGGCTCCCCCTTCCCCATACTGCTTCTGCCCCTTTTCTTCACAGGTGTTATTTACTTTTTTTAATTGATTAAGGTATTACATCACACATGCTATTCTTAAATAAATCTGTCTTGGCATCTGCTTCCTAGAGGACCTAACCAGCAACATCAACCAAACAACCAACCAACCAATTAGAGCATTGCATTCACTTAGCTTAGATGAGCACACAACTCCATTTGGGCCATTGGGAGTAGCTCTCTCTTTTCTGCTAGGGATGCTGAGGATGTCAAGAGATTAAGAAGTGGACCTGCAGCAGTGTGCCTGCCTGAAAATGGCCATCACCATCCTGTTTTTTCTTGACTAATTTGAGTTGTGTTTTCTGTCACAGCCAATAGTCTAACCTAACGTACTTTATAATAAAGGGGGGAACTACCGAAACATTTAAGAAATTAACACTGAGCCTAGAAGTTGTTTAAATAAACTCATTACAGTAACTATTAAAAGCTAGGCATACAAGTTGCTAAAGAATTACAAAGCATCCTGCCTTCTTAAATTTAAAGACACTTCATTAAAAGGGGGGTGGGGAAGAATTATATCTATTACAGGCATACCTCATTTAATTGAGTTTCGCTTTATTGAGTTTCACTTTATTGTGCTTCACAGATGTTGATTTTTTTTTACCTATAGTAGGCAAGACCTTCCACTAGCAAAAGATTATGATTTGCTTTATTGTGATACTTGCTTTATCGCGGTGGTCTGGAATCAAACCAGCAAAATCTCTGAGGTGTGCCTGTATGTTATAATGCTTTTACCAACTACTGTATTCATTCTCTGAAGATTTTCTCCAATCTTATCATGGAGAAATAGCAGATACAGAATACTAGATAGTAACTGCCACAAGGGCATCAATGTTAGCTTCTAGTATTTCTTATCATGCGACTTCATGCAAACTTGGGTGAACTCCTACCCAGCACATGCTACTCCTTCCTATTTCCCATTTCTTGTTGCTAATATTAGGAACAGAGAATATTTACAAGTGTATAATATTTCATTTAAACCAAGCATGTCAAACTCGAGGCCCATGGGCCACATGTGGCCCACAATGAATATTTCGGCCCAGCCAATATAACGATATGTAAGGAACATTTTAATAGAAATTTCATAACTTAATTTTTACAATATTCTGTTATACATAATTATTAATAATGAACTATAATGTTCGCTAGTGACTGATTACTGTAATTGTGTTGCATTCATTTCCCTTACGCACCTTACGCACCTTACGCGCAGGCACACCATTTCTCTCCACTAATACTAGCAGCGAATATTTTAGCAGCCAATTGCCACATCATCAGTCTTGGACTGACTTGTTTGGTGTGCGCAACAGGAAATATTTTGCTTTCAGAGAACAAGAAAAATAGGTTTATTTGCGTTACGCTTATTAATTTGTGCAGTTATTCAGTGTCTGGTAAGTTAATATTTAAGAAAAATATTAATTTTTATTGAAATGTTCTATTATTTTATGTTAACGATGACTCATTTATTTCAGCCCTTTGTATTCAGCATGTCTCTATCGAAATAAACCTACATTTCTGTGAAAATTGAAGCTTTTGTTTTTTTGCGCCCACATAAACCTCAACCTTGTTTATTTGGTCCCTGTTAGCCTTTGAGTTTGACATGCTTGATTTACACCAATCTCTCATATTTAGACTATTTCAACAACATGTGTTCATTTACGACTGTGAAGTATGTCCATTTCAGTGCTTTTTTTTAAAAAAAAGAAAGATTTGTTTCAAAACTCAGAGCCATATTTCTCCAAGTTTTTTATTTATTTAGTAAATTTATTTAAAATATATTTTTATTGATTTCAGAGAGGAAGGGAGAGGGAGAGAGAGTTAGAAACATCAATGATGAGAGATAATCATTGATTGGCTGCCTCTTGCATACCCCCCACTGGGGATCGAGCCCTCAACCCGGGCATGTGCCCTAACTGGGAATCGAACTGTGACCTTCTGGTTCATAGGTCCATGCTCAACCATTGAGCCATGCAGGCTGGGCTCATCACGTTTTTTAAAAGATTCGTTTGCAAAAAGCGGTATTGGCTGGAGCTGCTGGGGATCATTAGTGGGAGCCGGATCTTCAATGCAGTTTCTGAGTTTAGGAAGAGGTACTTGGACACTTTAGCTAAGCTGCTGAACACCTGGGATTTGGTCATTTTAAAAGGTATTAGTTTTCCGTTTGCTTAGATTCCACATATAAGTGATATCATATAGTATTTGTCTTTCTCTGTCTGACATCTCACTCAGCATCATGTTCTCAAGGTCCATCCATGTTGTCGCAAGTGCAGGATTTCTTTCTCATGGCTGAATAACATCCCATAAGAGGATGCGGGAATGGGAGGGTGTTGTTTAAGGGGACACGTGTGCATCTAGTAGATAAATATGTTCTCTCCTCATGTACAACACAGTGGTTACAAACAACAAAACTGTATTATAAACATTAAACTTGTTAAGAGACAAGATTTTAATTGTTCTCACCACTAGAAGGAAAGATCACATGATGTGCTAGAGTTGGTACCAATTGCTACTATGGCAATCACATTGAAATATATATTTTTATTTATCTAGACCTTAAACTTACACAATGATGTATGTCAAATATAACTCAATAAAAAGGAAAAAGAGGGTGTTCGTTGTTGACAGATCCTAATAGATATACTCAATGTCTTAAAAAAAAATACCCTCTGCATCTACCCCTGTTCATCAGTCTATACTGGTCCCCATTATCTGTCCCAACCTCACTGGAGCCGTCCCAACCTCACCGGGGCCGTTTCGTCCTCACCAGGGCCGTCTCGACCTCACTGGGGCCATCCCTACCTCACTGGGGCTATCCCTAACTCACCGGGGCCGTTTCAACCTCCCTGGGGCTGTCCTGTCAAACTACAGTGGGAAGCCTGGGGAGGGTTTTGGGGGGGGGGTAAGAGATCAACCGAAGGACTTATATGCATGCATATAAGAATAACCAATGGACACAAGACACTAGGGGTAGGGGCTGGGGGAATGTCAAGGGGGGGAAAAAGCAGACATATATAATACTCTTTGTAATACTTCAAGAAATAAAAATTATTAAAAAAATACCCTTTAAAGAGGTTTCTATTAGGGACTCCCTATTAAAATGAGGGCTTGTGCAGTTGCTTTTTTTACTCTGTCTAGGAGAAGGTGCCTCACATTTTTTAACATTGTTTCCACCAATAATTCTCTGCCATGACACCAAAAGAGTCCTCGCCTCTTGGCTGGAGAGCTTGGCGTCTTGGTCACCTCTTCTGTTGTGTTAGAGACCGCAGTGACACACGTGGGTGAATGAGGCCACCCACATCACTTGTCTGGGTCTCAATCAATTAAGGAGGAACACATGCCCAGTTTCTCCCAGATTGGGAAAGTACAGGGAAAAAAAAGCCATGCAGCAGAAATGCCACCCAGTTGTGCGGGGATTTGCTATTATCTAGCAGTTGCACAACAATACGTATATGTTTCACATCCCTTTACAGTTACTAATTACTGGCAGTCACTCAAGAAAAAAAATATACAGGATTCTAGATGGATTTTGAACATAGAGATTCCTCAATGTGACTTTCCCCCCCAAATGCCTGTGACCAATAGGCTTTCCGAATCTGATTTTAATTGCAAAAGGACCAAGTCTGGGCTTCTGTGTTTCTTTAGATGATAATTATATCACTTTAAAAGCTGGTCTGGGTCCTGGATTTCGAAGGCTATGTTCCACTGATGATACAAACTGCAGGGACTGGAACAGAATGATCTGAGCAGAGGAAGGGAGAACAGTGGTGTCTCTGAGACCCCAGAATGTGGCTCTGAACCACTGTGGAACTCATTGGAAGGGGATTAGGAGAATATCACTGGGCAGATAGCCATTCTGTTATTCTTAAGGCTACCCCATCCCCTCATATAAAGTAGAGAACAAAGTAGAAGGGGAAGTCTGGAGTTGGCAGAAGTGAAAGGATCTCAAAATGGCTTAAACATTTTTAGGGACTCCCACGTTGTCTTGATAAAGACAATGAAATTCAGTTTGCTGTTCACTCATTCCCCTTAGAAGCCTCTCACCTTCATTTTAACTGTTTGCTTTTAATCCGTATAACAATCACCACATTTCCCCTTCAATGTCCTTTTGCAATGTTTTTTTTTGCATTTCAATGTATTCTTATCTCTCCTTGATTATTTTTCTTCTATTCTAAGACACTTTTCTCCTCTCTTAATGCTTTATTTAATGTTTCCCATTCTGTTACAGCATAACTGCCACCTTTCAGTATCTCTATCTCTAAATTAGGGGGTCTCGCTTCCTTTTCTATGCAGCATCCTCTCTTCAGCATGATGGCTTCACTTTTCTCTATTGTACTCTCTTTTGTGATTGGCCAATAGTAAAATGAAACTTACTAGAATCCAATTCTAAAAGCACTTTAGAAGGATGGAACCTTATCATTTACTCCCTGAATCACTATCATCAGTATAGTTGGCGCGGAACGGTATTCCATTCTGGGGCTCATTGGGTAAGTATGAGTTCAACCTGACAGACATAAAATAACTGGGGTGGGGGGGGAATTTTTGTTCCTCTCCTCCTGTATCACTCAGAACTTTATGACTGACCTTGCTTCTTTATTTCTAATTATGCCCTGTGGAAAATTAACATATTTTCCATTTATATAGTACAGTGCTTCAGATTTTCCTGGGCCTTTTCTGAAAAGCAGTATAATTTCATTTTCATTTTTCAGACAATACAATTTAACTTTGGAAATTAAAATACAAGGAAGGATTCCACATTTCTGGAGAACCTAGTATTTTCTGTCTTCCAGAAGACTAAAATTGGATCCCGTTTTAATGACTCTCCCTGCAACATGAGTTCCATGTAATGAGAATGTTTCCATGTTCCTGCTGACAGACCACTTACTACTATTTGCTGATGTGGGTCTGATGACTTCTGACAATCAATAATAATCATCGCATAAACAGGAACATTTATTGAGTGCTTGCTTTGTGCCAGACACTGTGAAAAGTGCTTTAAAATGATTATTTTAATTTGATCGTTCCAATAACCCCATGAGTTAAGAATACAAATGTTCTGCCCAGCTGGTGTGGTTCAGTGGTTGAGCATCAACCTATGAACCAGGAGGTCATGGTTCGATTCTCGGTCAGGGCACATGCCCGGGTTGCAGGCTCGATCCCTGGCAGGAGGCAGCCGATCAATGATTCTCTCTCATCATTGATGTTTCTATCTCTTTCCCCCTCTCCCTTCCTCTCTGAAATCAATAAAATTATATTTTAAAAAAAGAATACAAATGTTCTGGCATATCAGAATTGTTCACAGATGATGGTTGGTTTAATATGGATTGTAGAGTTCCTATTGCACTTTTTCTCCAAACCACTCCAAGGACACAAAGCCTGTCCTGCTTTGAATTCTTGCATTAGTTTTTCATATATGAAGGATTTAAAAAACAAACAGGTCTTCTAGTGACATTGAGAAGAAAGACTGACATTGCTGATGCCCTGATCCACTTTGGGGTTTGTAGCAAATGCCTCTGGAGCTTATATTACATCTCATCAGCCCACCTCTGATTCTAGTGCCAGCAGCAGTGGACAGTGTGGTTCAAGTTCAACCCCATCCTGTAGAGCTAGCATCCCACCTCAAAAGTGAGCCCTGAGTTTTCTTGTTTCCTGCCTCCAGGTTTTTCCTCAGTGCTGTGGGTGCTTGCTCCTGGGTAGACAAGCATAGCCACAGGGGTGTTAATGCTTTGGCAGCCACCGTCAAGCAATGGGGAACAGAGGCAGGGGAATACTTGCTCTGGTTTTCTGCATTTCGGGCTCTAGCTACCTATATTCAGCTGTATTTTATTCAGTACACTTTTCACAAGTCCCAAAGGATAGTTTATCTTTGTTGTCTCATTCTTCTTGATCTCTTACTCCTGCTTCTTATAATCACATTCTAAATAAACTTCCTACATCAAAGTGCTTGTCTGAAATCTTAACCTTAAGACACCAGGTCTTGAGAGAGGCTCATTTCCATTTAACATGGACACCTGAAGAATGCAGATGTGAACAGTATTAAAAACATAATCGCCCTAGCCAGTTTTGCTCAGTGGGTAGAGTGTCAGCCTGTGGACCAAAGGGTCCCAGGTTCGATTCCGGTCAAGGGCACGTACCTTGGTTGCAGGTTCCTCCCCGGCCCAGGGCCTGGTCAGGTTGTGTGCAGGAGGCAACCAACTGATATGTTTCTCTTACATCGATGTTTCTCTCTGTCTTTCCCTCTCTCTTCCACTCTCCCTAAAAATCAATGGAAAAATATCCTCTGGTGAGGATTAGCAACAACAACAAAATGAGTGAAAAAACCCCACATAATCTATGATGTTGACAATGGGAAGTTTACTTCAGCCATAATTTAAGACCCTGTTAGTCAATTAATATTCATGGTGAGTCGGGCACTGTGTTTGGTGCCACTGCTGAAGCTGGAGATTTAATCCAGAGTCTGGTGAAAGGCTTGCTGGTGCTTCTGCTTTAGGGCAGCAGGAAACAATAGAAAGACTTTAAAATAAGGAGAGTTACCTCATCAGATCTGCATTTTAAGATGATTACTATAGTGGCACTGTGGAGAATTGATTAGGAAGCCAGACTAAAATCAGGGAGAAAAAATAGGAGGCTGTGCAGCATTTGAGGCAAAAGATGCTAAAGGTAGGGGAGAGCTAAAGAAAGGAATAGATTTGAGAGATGGCTTGGGGATAGAGTAGACGAGATTTGGCAATATATCCTATGTCAGATGTAAAGATAAGGGTGGATTCTGGGAAAGTGACTTGGGCAATTGAGTGTCTGGGTTGGAAAACTGGGGGAGGGGGAATGTAACAAGAATTAGGGAAGGGAAACTGTTGAGGATGGGTTGGGAGAAGTGGGGGATAATGATGAGTTTTGTTTGGGACATGTTAAATCGGAGGTGTCTGGAACATACTGACTGTTGTGTTCAGGAAGCATGAAAGGTGGCAGGGTCTGAAGTTAAGAGATACAGAGTGGGAGGGTATGTGGTGATCATATTAAAGAACAACAGGAGGATGTGTCATGATAGATATGTTCTATATATTAACCGTATCAATGTTAATATCCTGGTTGTGACATTGAACTATAGTTTTGTAAGATGTATCATTGGGAGAAACTGGGTAAAAGGTACACAGGCTCTCTCTATTATTTCTTATCATTCTAACGGAACCTACAATTATCTCAAAATCAGAATTTAATTTAAAAAGTAGTGTTGCAATCTGGTAGTTTTCTGTAATATATCAGGGACAGAATTTTCATAGGATTAGTAATATTGTATATTAATTATAAGGTTCTGTAACTAGCTCTTTTCAAGAATCTACAAGCTTAGATTTACTTTGGAAGCCATAAAATTCAGGAAGCTTCTACAGTGAACAATTTCTTGGCAACAAGAGTAAAGAACTCAGAATTATTTTTTCGTAAAAAAAGTCCATACAGTTTTTAAGGAATTTATAAGCAAACGGGAAATAGACATGGCTATGTGAAATTGAATAGTGTCTCTTAGAAGGTTAGGACCACAGTTTTTAGGGTAGTTAGTTAAAAGGCTCTCCAGAGGAGGCTGAGTTTGAGTTGGGTCTGCAATCACATCTGAATTGAGGGAATCTTTCCAGCACTTAGCAAATAGCAGGCGAAAGTGCCAGAAGCAGCAGGTATCAAGGTTTGGAGACTTGCCTCATCAGGGGAGAGCATTTGCTTGGTTTGTTTGGGAGAGAGGAAGGGCAGTGATAATGGAGGTATTTGGACCCAATTCTAAGTGCAGTGGCAAGTCAGGTTTTTAAGCATTATGACTAAGAACTCAGACTCTGCAGTTGGCATGCCTGTTTCCACTATGCCATTCCCTAGCTGAGAGCCAATGGACAAGGCATTAAACCCATCTAAGCCCAGTTTTTGCATCTAAAAATGAATATTCTTCAGAGGTACCTTAGAAAGTGGTTGTTAGGATTAATTAACATAATGCAGGTCAAACCTTTAGCACAGTGTCTGCCTAATAGCCTCACTTGGCAACTATTAACTGTTACGAGCAAATGGTGACATAATGTTGTCTCTCTCCAAAGACTGAAAACAGCTTGGGAGCAGAAACTGTGGCTTACCTGTGACCACCTGACCCCTAGGACACTCCTGGAGTCTTACTTAATTAAATTGGGAAAAAGGAGAGTTCTTGGAAGATTAATCTGACAGGGGTGGACTAATCAGATGGAGGAAGGAGAGATCTTACGCGTGGAGACCAATTAGAAGCTTCAACAATGATATGGCTTCTGGCTTCACTTCTTGTGACAAGAACCAGGGGAAAAGGTTGCTGCTAGCAAGAATCGTAAGGAATAGCGAAATCATGAAAGGTGCATTGAAAGATAGATATAATTTTTGGACTTTGATTCCATTTTAACTATGAATAGATTCCAAGTTTAGCTTGAGTGTGGATAATGGGTCTGTTTTGGAGAGAAACCACAGTGTAGTAGAAAGAACATGAGTTCAGGTCTGTCTCTCATGTTGTTTACATGACCTTAAGAAAGCTATTTGTTCTTTCAGCATTTATAGTAGATACTATGGTGCTCCATAAAGAACCTCCTCTTGGGTATCATTGCACCCAAGCTCCAGCTGCTACCCTCAAGGAACTGCCTCCCACAAGGTTACATCCCTTCCCTGAGGAGGGAGGACTATGGCCAATGACTGGCTGAAGCAGGGATACAAAGTATTAGTTTATTTGACTCATTTGGGACAACTTTGAAAGGCCAAAATAACTGGAGTTTCCTGCAGGCTCCGACTGCAGCCTTAATTGCAACTGCATTGTGGATCTGCTTTCCCCTCTGCCTAATCCTACCCCCTCACTTCCCTTTTTTTTAGGAGGCTAAACCAGGATTGCCTTCATATTTTGCATTCAATATTATTTTGTATTAGTTTCAGGTGTACAGCACAGTGGATAGACAAACCATATACTTTATAAAGTGTTCCCCCTGATATTTCCAGTACCCACTTGGCACCATACATAGTTATTACAATATTATTGACTATATTACCTATGCTGTACTTTACTTCCACATGACTATTTTGTAACTGCCAATCTGTACTTCTCAATCCCTTCACCTTTTTCACCCAGTCCCCCAAACCTCCTCTCCTCTGGCAACCATCAGTCTGTTCTCTGTATCTCTGAGTCTATTTCTGTTTTGTTTGTCCATTTATTTTGTTCTTTAGATTCCACATTAATGAAATAATATGGCATTTGTCTTTCTCTGATTGACTTATTTCACTTAGCATAATATCCTCTAGGTCCATCCATCCTGTCACAAATGGTAATATTCCATTCATTTTTATGGCCGGGTAATATTCTGTTCTGCATATGTGCCACTGATTTTTTTTTATCCATTTGTCTATTGATGCTGCCCCCTCAATTCTTAGAGGTGCAAAGTCTGAGCACACTCCACAGTACCACAATAATCCTTCTGCAAGCAACTCTTCAACTATTTCTGAGCCCAGTCTTAGAAAGTGTCCTTTATTTCGAATCTGTAAAATGAAAGCGGCACTGCAGCCAAAGACAGTTGTGGTAAGAATGACATGAGATCATGTTCTTGGCTCAAAATTATGTTCATGAAATGATGGCTAATGTATGAACCTTGAAGACATTATGGTAAGTGAAATAAGCAAATCACAAAAAGGCAAAAACTGTATGATTCTACATATACAAGGTACCTAGAGTAGTCAAGTTCATAGAGACAGAAAGTAGAATTGGCAGTTGTCAGGGATTGGAGACGGGAGGGAAATGGAAAATTGTACAATGGGCACAAAATGTCAGTTTTGCAGGACAAAAAAAGTTCTGAGGATCCACTGTATAACAGTATGAATATGCTTAACACTACTGAATTGTACATTTAAAAATGGTTAAGACGGTGAATTTTGTGTCATGCAGTTTTTTCACCACAATAAAAAAATTATGGCTACCATATCATTGTTTCTAGTTAACTGACTTTAACCCACAAGCAGGTACCTTTTCTGGCTTCCCCTCTATCCTCCCATCCCCTTGGGACCTATAGTTCCAAACACGACTAAAACTCCCTGCCCCAGCTGGTACCCTGGATACCGTGTCTCCATAATTAGATTTTTTCACCAATGGCTCTAATCTCCATGTGTCTCCGTAGACTCAACTCTATAGTGTCCTGAAATCACCCTGGGCTAGGCTCTGAAGAACTCCATACAGCCACTAGCACTATCGAACCTCCTTCTTCAAATGAAACAAACACTTTAAAATCATCAACGTTACTTTTAGAAAAGCACATCCAATTGCACCATGATTTAAAAGAAACCACACTATCAGTGCCAGGTTGTGGAAAGGAAGGGGCTAAGATCAGGAGTCTGGTGAAGCCGACAGATATAATGATGTGGTTAGAAATCCTGATGGACTTTGATGCAGAGTCTCTGCTCAGGGGTGAGTGCCATCACTATTTGTTAATCCTTACCTGAGGATATTTTTCTATTGATTTTTATAAAGAGTGGAAGGGAGAGAGAGAGAGAAATATCAATGTGAGAGAGACACATTGATTGGTTGCCTTCACACAAGCCCCAACCAGGGCTGGGGATCAAGCCTGCAACCGAGGTACATGCCCTTGACTGGAATAGAACCCTTTACCCTTCAGTCCACAGGCAGATGCTCTTCCCACTGAGCCAAACCGGCTAGGGTGTGCCATCACTATTTGTACAGAGAGCAGAGTCAAGGTCAGAAAATACAGAGGAGGGGCCATCAAGCTAAAGTGAAGAAATTTATAGCCTGGTAGTTTGTGTTATTTCAAAGTTCAAATTGATCAGCAGGACACAGTATATACAGAGGGTCAGGGTATGGGCAGGGGTCAGCATCAAGAAATTCATGCCTAGTAAGAATGGAGAGCAAATGTCTGAGCATGGGCTGGAGTTTGGGATGAAGTGGCTGCATAAGGAAATAGACACAATACAGAACAGTAGGGGGTTGAAAATACCAATGAAGGGTTTGGAACTAAAGGGATGGTGCCCAGGATGGATCCCAAACCAGTGGCTGTCTCTTTTGCTCTAATTTTAAGCAGCTTCCTAGTGAGGGTAGATGAGGGCCTACAATGCTGGGCTTCTCCCTAGAGTCAGGCAGGGTTCTGCGGTTTGAACGATTACAGTTGAGAGTTGGTCCCCTGGAAAACCCTTGAGATTCTAACTCAGCAAAATGCATTGAATCTGACAGGTGCGAATGCATGAGAAAAACAAACTGTCCCATTTGCAAACATAGCGCATATATGGGGTTAGGGGTTGCTCTGCTTGTTATATAAAATGTTTCTTATAGTTTAAGTTGAAATATTGAAAGTCTGGCACTAAATTTCTACTTTCTACTTGTTTTTGATTTTGGTACCTGGATTCTTGTTTTAAAGAAAGACACGGTAGTGAAAGTAGGATGGGGAGGAACAGAATGCCTCCAAATATCTGAAGGGCTGCCATTGTCAAGAGAGTTTAATTTACTGTGTGTAGAGCCAAAGCACACTTATAGACCAAAAGGTGGAGTTATGGGAAGATCTATTTCAGCTAATGATTAGGGGGTTTGTGAACGGACTGGCCTGCCTTGCAAAGTAAGGGGTTCTCCATCACTTCAGGTTTTTAGGCAAAGGCTTTTCTAGCAAAGATGTTGCAGAACCACTTCCGCCCTGGGAATGGAATTAGACTGGATCTTGAAAGTCCATTTTCAACCTAAGATTCTGTTACTAAAACTTGCTAAAACGTGATTATTATTAGCTTTAATAAGTTAACTAGTAGAGGTAATCTAACATAATGGTTAAGATGCCAGAACATCTGTGTTTTTTTCCCCCCAAAATATTTATTGATTGATTTTTAAAGAGAGAGAGAGAGAGAGAGAGGAAGGAAGGGAGGAAGAGGGGGAGAGAGAGATACCAATTTGTTGTTCTGCTTATTTATGCATCCATTGGACCGGAAATCGAACCCACAACCGTGGCATAGCAGGGCAATGTCTAACTGAGCTACTTGGCCAGAGCCAGAATACCAGGTTTTAAATCTTGGCTGCTTACTAGCTGTGTGACTGTGGGCAAACTGCTCAATCTCAATATACTTTAATCTTATTTTTAATCCTGGAATTAAATATTACCTACCTACAGGATTCATGTAACAATTAGATTAGTAACTATATGTAAAGTATGTAAATAGGGCTTGCCATGTAGTACATAGTATTACTTCTGTTGCTGCTGCTACCACCACCACCACCACCACCACCACCACCACCGCCACCACCACCACCACCACCACAACATTAGGTTCCTAAGTATCAATTCTAGCTTCTTGGTTGTGACCTTTTATTCTGATTATCAAAGAAAAAATAGGATGTATGGAAATAAATTCATGATGTAGTACTTATTCTTGAAAAACCCTGAAATGTAGGATCCTGCTCCCTAGACATGTTGTTTTTCTTTTTTTTAAACAAATATTTTTTTATTGATTTCAGAGAGGAAGGGAGAGGAGGAGGAGGAGGAGGAGGAGGAGGAGGAGGAGGAGGAAGAGGAGAGAGAGAGAGAGAGAGAGAGAGAGAGAGAGAGAGAGAGAGAGAGAGACATCAATGATGGGAAAGAACCATTGATCGGTTGCCTCCTGCACACCCCACACTGGGGATCCAGCTCACAACCTGGGCATCAAACTGTGATCGTAGATTAACGCTTAACCACTGAACGAGGCCAGCCAGGCACATTGTTGTTTTTCAAGGGAATTATAGCTGTAGGACAAATCTAAACTGTGTTTCTTAATTCTGAGTCTACTATGCTACTGCTGAAATAATATTAACATGTTAAGCGCCCAGCCTGTTTTGTCTTCTGGACAGGGCGCTTAATGTGTTAAAGAGAGAATCCATGAGTCAACCTGGCAATATCTATTGTTTCCTCTCCCTGTATAAGTGAAACCATGGCCTGTTACCCTTTTTAGTCCATAACCTGGAAAGCTTTGCTCCATGGACATAGAAAAGGGCACATTTTACCATTCACTACAGAGACGATCCTGTTTCTGAAAAGCAAAGTCCAGCTGCAATTTAACTCAGAGCTAAGAAACCTTTGACCCAGTGATTATGGGCCCACTTTTGTGTTGTATCTGTAAGGAAAAAAGTGTTCTTTCAGTGGTGTTTGCAGAATATCTGTATTGGAAAAACTGATAAAAATACAGGGGACTCAAAATAATTTTCAAGAAGTCTTTTCTTAAAATGACAAACTTCAAAAGTCCCTTAAGAACACACAGGTCTCAATGAGAAGAAAAAGCAGCTGATAAAACATAAGGCTTTCCAAACAGTGCCCATTTCTCCTTAAAATTCCTACATGAAGGCTCACAGGTGTAGTGTATAGTTTGTTGGAAGCACAAACAAATCTATCTCAAGAGAGTTAATTCACCTCAAGACCAATTTCTCCTCTGTTCATACATCCACTATTCATTTAGAAGCCCTGTTCAGATGAAGCACAGAGCCATTTTAATGGCAGAAGGGAGGAATGGCCAGGGAGTTATCATCAGTCATTTATGCCTGCACTGCTAACAACAGAATCCATAATGCTAGTGCTATGAAGAGCACCTTCGCATCCTAGTTAGGATGTCTGTGGTTGTCATATTAGAAAGGCAGGCCCGGCCGGTGTGGCTCAATTGGTTGAGCACCATCCCATGCACCAAGAGGTTGCCAGTTCAATTTTGGCCTGAATTGTAGGCCTGGTCCCCAGTAGGGGGCATGCAGGAGACAGCCACTTGATGTTTCTCATCGATGTTTCTCTCTCTCTCTCTCCCTCTCCCCTCCTCTCTCTCTCTCAACAAAACATATTTTTAAAAAGGAAAGAAAGGCAAAGAATTTTGGGAAAACATTTTGTTTCAGGAAATGTTTGAGTCAAATATCTACAGGGTTCTGCAACCATCACTGTTCATGAACATGGACATATGTATGAATTTGTGTTGACTTACGAAGGTACTTATTGTTGCTTTTCTTTTTTCTTAATTTTATTTTTCAATTACTGTTTACATTCAATAATATTTTGTATTAGTTTCAGGTGTACAGCATAGTGGTTAGACAAGCATATACTTTACAAAGTGTTACCCCTGATATTTCAAGTACCTACCTGGTACCCTACATAGTATCATTGCTTTTCATACTGAGAGGTATTGTTGAGGTTGGTTTTTCTGTCTGTGTGAGGCTGAAAAATTTAGGATATTTTCAGGTTTTTTGGAGGAAGGAAATGCCTTCCTCTGGGTTCTGTGTTACTGTAATCATGGCACCTTTAATGCTTTATTTCACTTAATTTATTTATATGACAGGAAGGTTTACCTCTGATAATCCTGTGATTCCTGGGGACAGGAGTCTAAACCATCTCTGTATTTTTAGAAATTCACATAATGCTTGGTACATAATGGACGCTTAATATTGTTTACTAAATATCTTTACAATGGATGAGTGGTTTCTTAGACTTCTGGTCTACCTGATCACAAAGAACCAATTTGTCTTTGATTCCAGTCTATAAACTAGTTGTGTTGTCACAATGGCTTCCAGCTGTCTTTACTAGTAGTTCTGCAGCATTTTTGTAGGTGTCATTCTAGACACATATACTCAAGTGCACTGAGCTGCTTCTGTAAGGCAGTTCTATGTTCAGATCCACTTATGGTTGACATCTCACCTCACCTAACATCATCACCTTGGGAATACTGCTCGTCTCTGCATAATAGCTTGGTTCTCGAGTTGAGTACAATGATTAGGACTAGCAGACTTGGGGACTCTCCATGGGCAGTATTACTGGTGAGGCAGAGTCCTTGGTTGACATAAAGTACATTTGTGGATTTGAGCTTACAAATCCAGCTGTGACACCCATGACAAGTTCAAGTCTTATACTCTATAGAAAGCTAAAAATGGATATTGTTTCATCAATATTTGGTATGGTCTGAAATTCACAGACATGCTTTCTGTCAGTTTTTCAAAGACACATTGACCTTAAAGGGAACTTAATTTTGAGAGGGATTCAGGAGAGGTGCATTCTAATCCAGATATTACATTAACTAGCTGCATCATCTTAGCCTCCTTTGACCTGTATGTGAGAATGTTAGACTGGATATCCTCATGATTCCTCACTTAATTCTTTTAAATGTTATATAATCAACTTAGCCCTGCCTCAGGGACTTTTCGTGTGCATTTCTGTCTGGAATACAATTCCTCATGAACTTTCAGGCTCACCTCCATTTTAGGTCTCTGCTCAAATGTCATCTCCTCAGAGGAACCTTCCCTGATCACCTTATGTAAAATGACAACTTCTTTCATGTACAGCTCTCTTAATCTCTTCCCTGCTTTATTTTTTTCATCACATAATCAACTATATGAAATTGTATTACATACTAATTGTATACTTATCTGTCTTCCCTTGCTGCTTTAGTCTGAATACTAAAACAGTGCTTAATACGCATATCATAGGCTCTCAATAAACATTAATTGAATGACTACATAAATATTTGAATCCTAGCTAAAATGCCTTTAGGGTTTCATAGGTATAATCTAGTTTAGCACACTGTCTTAGTTCATTTGGACTGCTATAGAAAAATACCACAGACTGGGTAGCTTATAAGCAACAGAAATTTATTTCTCACAGTTCTGGAAGCTAAGAAGCCAAGATAAAGATGCTGACAAATTCACTGTCTAGTGAGGGCTATTTCTTGCTATCACCTCATATATCAGAAGGGGGTAAAGAAGCTCTCTTTTTTAAGAGCACACTAATCCTGTTCCTGAGGGCTCCATCCTAATAACCTAATCATTTTCCAAAGCCCCACTTCCAAATGACATCATGCTGGGGGTAGGATTTCAACATTTGAATTTGGGAAGGGGGCACAAACTTTCAGTCTATAGCACATATCAAGTAGGAAATAACATAATCATTAGATCGCTGAGGCTACCCAGCCCAATCTTTCATTTGAAGACAGGAAAACTAAAGGCCAGAATGGTTAAGTGACTTGCCCAATGTCACTGAGCTAAGTATTAGTAGTCTTTTCTACCATTTGACTCCTGTGTCCATTGCTACCAGTTGACTCCTATATCCATTACTTCTGGGGGGTTAAAACAACATAATGTACACTACCAAATATATTAATGAATTGCAAAGGAAAAAACAACAACTTCACAGTAGAGAAAACCCACAGATAACATCACCAGCAATAAAAATGGACATCATGCACCTATTGCTATGATGCGCTGGAAAGAAGGCATCAGCTTTGTGTTATTATTCCCCCAAATCCCTAACCTCAATGTAACTATTAGAAAACACCTGACAGTCCAAAACTGTGGGACATTATACAAAATAACTGACCAGTATTTTTCAAAAATGCCAAGTCCATGAAAGACAAGAAAGGCTAAGGAACAGATTTGAGGTGACATTACTACTAAATGCAATGTGGGATTCTGGATTGCATTTGGGCATAGAAAATGACACTAGTAAAAATAGTGGTGAAATATGAATAAAGCCCATAATTTTTAGTGTTGTACCAATGTTAATTTCTTGTTTTTTTTTACAATTAGACTATAGTTATATAATATATTAACATTAGGGGAAGCTGGGTAAATTGTGTTTGGGAACTCTACTAATGTTGTAACTTTTCTGTAAGTCTGAAATTATTTAAAAAAAAGTTAAAACAAACACAAAAAACAACATAAGGTGTGTTGACACTGGAAAAATGCATATGCCCATCTCAAAGTACCTATAATGCATGTTTGAACTTAGACAATTCCAGAATGATGTTTTAGGACTTTAGATAGTACTTGGTATTTGACTTTAAAGAATTTCCCAATGATTAAAACAACTAACAGGTACAGAAAATGGTTGCCCCAATGCACTTTAGAAGAATTCAAGAGACTGAGAAGAAGATCACTACACAACATTCATTTCCTTTAATAAAAACACATGAAAGATCAGAATTCCAGAATCCTAGTAGGAAATTAGTTTGCCTGCCCAGGAAATGTCTTCAAGAGGTTTTATGACAATTTCATTTTGAGTCTCTCCATATTGAAACTTGACCTGTCCCAACTGACTTATTCATTGTCACCGGGGAAATGTAGCTGATTCAAGTAACAGGCATATTTTTACTTTAAACCATTTTATCCAACTGTACTAAGTGATTTAACAAGAGACTTATACTTGTTAGAATATACTGCCTTATAAATAACAGGAGGTTCCTTAGTTTAGGAATGGCAGACAAATGTAATGTCCTCATACCATTATTTTACAATTTAAAACCTATGGTAGATGCAAATAATCAGTCTGTGACACTGTTTTCTAGCCATTTTGAATCTGCTTCATGTTCTTTCACAATAGAGTACTCCAGGCAGCTGATACCAGTTGATAAGAGTTTACACATGAGATGAACAATATTTACCATTCTAGATACAGTGTGATAAGAAATGAATTAAAATGCAAAATCCAGATTATAATTTCACTTTTCCATTTGTTAGCTCTGTGATTTCAGTGAGTTTTAAAAAATCATTTTAACACGATACAATATACAGATGATGCATTATAGAATTGTATACCCAAAACCTATATAATTTTATTAACCTATGTCACCCCAATGAATTCAATACAAAGAAATAAAAATTAAAGAAATCATTTCTGTGCCTTCATTTCCTTATCTGTAAAATGGGAATCCTAGTACATGTCTACCTCACATAGTTATGATGAGGCTCAAATAGAATAGCACATGTAAAGACGATTTGTAAGGCATAAAATTATATAAATGACAGGCTAGCTTATTAGGATAGTCAACAAAATTAACCATAGAAATGCATTTCTCCAACTCACTTTAATAATCTTCTGTTTTCCTACCATCCATTCAATCTTCAAACTCTTAATTCTTACTTCTCTGTCTGACAGAATGGGGGCTAGAGTGTGAGTGATTCCTTATTCAGCGAACATATCCTGGAGCTGGCAAGCATGAGCTCTAGTGCTGTTCTAGAGCAAGGACTATGGCAGCAGAGCCAGTGAAATATTCCCTACCTGATTTGTTCAAATCTGAGATAATTCACAAATAGATGTACATGGTTTTAGAAATGACTGCTTTATGATGAAGCATCAGTAGATAACTCCAGATAATTTGGGAGAAAACGGGACCCTTAGCTGGATTGCAGTAAAGTTGTCATTTAAAATGATAATAAATCCTAGACCCCAAGCCATCCATCACTCACACATTTATTCATGCCTATGGCTTTGGAAAGGTCATATTCTTCCAATTTTGTTCTTCCTTTTCCTCTCCCACTTCTGACTTCATTTTCTTGGAGTTCATCAGTTTGGTCCTAGGCCCTCTACCTTTTTCTCTTTACAAGCAAGATAATTTTCACTCTCAATACTCTAAATTCCACCTGCATCTTCCTCATTTACACCTCTAGTCTGGTCTCTCTTCTGATCTACAACCATATTCGATTTCTCCACTTGTCCACTTGGATGTTTCACTGAGCATGTCTAAAAATGAACTCTTGAACTTCCCCAAACCCGCTCCTTCCTTAATACTTATTACCTCAGTAGACACTACAACAAATTGTTCAAACAAATGACATGGGGATTATCCTTAATCCCTTATGACTGACATTTAATCCATTATTAAGCCATGTGGATTTTACCTCCAAAATACATCTTAAATCTCTTCAATTCTATTTCCAAAGCCACTATCTTAGTCCCAGCCACCATTTTCATTCATCAAGACAACTGCAAGTTCCTCTTAACTGGTCTCCTTGACTCCATTCTTGCTACCTTCAATACCTCCTCTAGAAAGAAGATACATCATATCACATGATGGTTTACAGGTACATCAGCTCAGGTGTATTTTGCAAGTATGTTAGATCATATGACTTTCGTACTTACCCATAAAATAAACCCTCCAGTCTTGTCCTGTACCACTGCGCTTTGGTCATTACCTTCCAGACACACTTGCCTACTAAGCCTTGTAAACACTATTCATTCCCTTCATCTTCGTGTGACTCACTTGACCTTCAGGCCTCCGCTTAAATATCTCCTTTTCAGCCCTGACTGGTTTGGCTCAGTGGATAGAGCATCGGCCTGTGGACTGAAGGGTCCCAGGTTTGATTCTGGTCAAGGGCATGTACCTTGGTTGCAGGCACATCCCCAGTAGGGGGTGTGCAGGAGGCAGCTGATTGATGTTCTCTCTCATCGATGTTTCTAATTCTCTATCCCTCTCCCTTCCTCTCTGTAAAAAATCAATAAAATATATATATTTTAAAATATCTCCTTTTCAGATAAGCCTTCCTAAACCATTAAAAAGTTGCCACTATTATTCTCTCAAATCAGTCTATTCCTAGCCTTCATAATATTTCTCACTATTTGTAATTATATAATAACATTAATATTTGTATTGACCATCTTACCTATCAGATTGCAAGTTTCTTGAAGCATTCAGAAACATTTATTATCTCCTACTTTGTGCCAGGCAATGTACTAGGTGCTGGAACTATAAAAAATATATAAGTAAAGTTCCCCAAACTAAAGCTACACATTTAGTAAGAAAGACCAAGTTTACAAATAGAGTGGCAAACACTGTTGGTTGCCTCATCAACAGCTATTCCACTCCCACTTTTTCCCTAAGTGAGTGTATCTATCTATCTATCTATCTATCTATCTATCTATCTATCTATCTATCATCTATCTATCTATTTATTTTTATTAAATGTATTGGGGTGACATTGATCAACATGAACATATAGGTTTCAGGTGTGCGTTTCAATGTTACAAGATCTGTGTATTGCACTGTGTGCCCACCAAAATCAAATTTTCTCCTGTCACCATATATTAGGACCCCCTATTCCCCCTACCTCCTTCACTCTGGGAACCACCACACTGCTGTTTGGAAAAAAAACATGTTTAAAAATGCCAGATAGTAAATTACTTTGTTTCATTTGTAGGTAGATATAGCCATGTGATCCAGTTCTGTACAAAGATATGTTAGAGAAGTCAGTTGGGGCTTCTGAAATGTGAAGAGAGCTGCGACTCTCCCCTTTCTTTTTCTTTTTAATTGATCTTTATTGTTGAAAGTATTACATAGGTCCCCTTTTGGTCCCCATTGACCCCTTCTAGTCCACACCCACCCCCCACCCCAGGCCTCCATCACACTATTTGTCTGAGTCCATGGGTTATGCATATATGCATTTAAGTTCTTTGGTTGATCGCTTCCCACCGCACCTACTCTCTCGCACCTTCTCTCTGAGATTCGACAGTCTATTCCAGTGGTTCTCAACCTGTGGGTCTCGACCCCTTTGGGGGTCGAATGACCTTTCACAGGGGTCACCTAGGACCATCGGAAAACACATATATAATTACATATTGTTTTTGTGATTAATCACTATGCTTTAATTATGTTCAATTTGTAACAATGAAAATACATCCTGCATATCAGATATTTACATTAAGATTCATAACAGTAGCCAAATTACAGTTGTGAAGTAGCAACGAAAATAATTTTATGGTTGGGGGTCACCACAACATGAGGAACTGTATTAAAGGGTCGAGACATTAGGAAGGTTGAGAACCATTGGTCTATTCCATGCTTCTATGTCTCTGGATCTATTTATCAGTTTATTTTGTTAATTAGATTCCACATATGAGTGAGATCATATAATACTTGTCTTTCTCTGACTGACTTACTTCACATAGCATAATACTCTCAGGTCCCTCCATGCTGTCTCAAAGGGTAAAAGATGAGACCTTCATTTTTATAGCTGCATAGTATTATGCAGTATTCCATAGTGTAAATGTACCACAGCTTTCTATCCACTCATCTACTGGTGGGCACTTGAGCTATTTCCAAATATTAGCTATAGTAAACAGCTCTGCTATGAACATAGAGGTGCATATATTCTTTTTGATTGGTATTTCCAGATTCTTAGGATATATTCCTAGAAGTGGGATCACTGGGTCAAATGGCAGTTCCATATTTAATTTTTTGAAGCAACTCCACACTGTTTTCCATAGTGGCTGCACCAATCTGTATACCCACCAGCAGTGCACAGGGTTTCTTTTTCTCCACATCCATGCCAGCACTTGCACTATTTACAATAGCTAAGATTCTGCTCTTTCTGGTATATCTATAATGCAAACGTTGTTACGTTTCATGTTGTCTCAAAGCTCCCTTAAACTCTCCTCCTGCTTTTTAATTTTTTTTCCATTTGCTGCTCTGAATGGGTGGTTGGAACTAAAGGGATGGTTAGTTCCATACTGTTTTCTTTTTTAAAATATATTTTTATTGATTTCAGAGAAGAAGGAAGAAGGAGAGAGAGATAGAAACATCAATGACGAGAGAGAATCATTGATCAGCTGCCTCCTGCATGCCCCCTATTGGGGCTCGAGTCCACAACCTGGGCATGTGCCCTTGGCTGGAATCAAACCTGGGACCTTTCAGTCCACAGGCTGACACTCTATCCATTAAGCCAAACCATCTAGGGCTCTACCTTGTCTTCTAACTCACTGGTTTGGTCTTCAGCTTCTTCTAATCCACTATTGAAACCTTCCAGTGTGTTCCTTATTGCAGCTATGTCATTCTTCATTTCTTCTTGATTCTTATCCATGTTGGTGTATTTCTCATTCACCTCATAATTCTCATTAAGTTGCTTGTAGTTCTCACTGAATTGTTTGAGCATCCTTCTAACCATTACTCTGAATTCTTTATCTGACAAATTACTTGCCTCCATTTTATTTAGTTCCTTTTCTGGTGATTCATCCTTTTCTTTCCTTTGGGAATTGTTTCTTTGTCTCCCCATTTTTGCTGTCTCATTGTATTTATTTCTATGTCTTATATCAAACTGCTATGCCCAGCATTTTTGGAGGTGGTCCTATATAGTCAGTGTTTTGTGGGACCCAGTGGTGCAGTCTCTCAGAACTCCTGGGCTGGGTGTTCTACGAAAGCCCTCTATTTGAGTTATTTGGGTTCTCCTGTTGTCGTTGGGTCTTGAATGTTATTGTCCCATTCATGGATGGAGTCTCCTCACAGGTTGTCTGACTAACCTCGTCGTGCAAGCTGTTGTGGGTGTTCTGCTTGCTGTTCCAGGTGATCCACTGATATACTGATCCACCACTTGTGTCTGGCTCCACAGACCTTGGCCACAAGCAGGAGGGATTAATCTGCCCTCTAAAGTAGGCTTGTTAGTCACATGGGGCTCAGAGCTGGTTTAGCAAAGTTCCCCTGGTTCCCTGGACTTCACCTCTGCCTGCCTTTGCCTGTCAGCCAGCTGTCAATCTTAATTACTCAAAAGTCTGTTTCTGACAGGGCTTTATAAGGGGGAGGTGCTGTTTAACTGTCATAGAATATGGTGGGTGTGTTTTCCTGCCCCACTTGATTATTGATGTCCTGTTTGTGGGATCTCCCCTCCAACTTGCTTCCAGTGAGGTTGGGGCTCACTGGATTTTGCTCTGATGTTGTTGAATCTGGTCCCTTGATATATCTATCTAGGTCTCCTGGAAGCTGCTCTAGTGCAGGTGAATGTGAGTCGCTTTCTTTTTCTGGCCCTGGGCAACCAGATTGATGTCCGAGAGGTTGAAGCCCCTAATAGTCCAGTGGTCAGGGACTCCTTAGCCCAGAGGCTTGGTCTGTCTTTAGTCTCATGCCTTGTTCGTGTCTGTTCTGAGTTGTGCTCCTTTCCCCTACAGATCTGGTCCCTCAGGTGTCAGCTGCAGATGCTCAAGGTCAGCAGGGGTGCGCACACAGTTACTCTGGTGTGCGACTCAACGTGCAGTGGGGTCGTTTGCGAGTTCCCGCTGGCATGCAGCTCACTGCCTGTGTCCAGGGTGGTGCGCTCCTAGCTGCCACTACTCCCCCCTTCAAGATGGTGTAGTTTCTGTGCCAGAGCCGTGCCCACCTGGGGAGTGCCTGTAGCGGTAGCAGGGGCTCTTTGTCCTGGAGAGCATGATCTGCTAGCCCCTGAGACTCCTGCGAGATCTAACTGTCCCTCACTCACACCCCCCGCCCACAATGCACGTCTGCACATTCTCTTCTCACTCTCTCACTCCCTTATTCACTCACACTCTCTCCCTCACTCCCCTCCTGCCAGCTGCCATGTTCAAGAGCCTCTAAATACTGGCAGTCATTTTATGACCATGAGCTGCAAGCCCAAGGACCAAAGCCAAAGGCTGAAGTAGCTGAATTGAAAGATGGAAAGAAACTGGGTCCTTAATCATACTATGGGGCTACTGAACCAACTTTGAAAATATTTCTCCTAAATTCTTATTATAGGAGAAAAATTAACATATATTATTTTTTTTCATTACGTATTTTGTTACTAGAAGTTAAAAGCCTACAAACTGATGAAAGTGTTCCTGCTGTTACAATAACATGGCCAGTAAAAGTCTCCCCAAACTACAGATACCCTTGACCCTGGGGTCAATACGGAGTCTCCTAACCCCACATCAGGTCCTCTAGGAATCTTTATTATGACGGAAGTGTGAATTGTGTGTGCTGGAGAAAAAGGACAAAAAAAATCAGTCCTCAATTGAAACTTGAAAACTAAACTATAAGATGGCTGTATGTAATAATCCACTATTCGGCTCCCAAAATCTAGGTTTCATGGTTTAGTGATGTTTTCATTATTTCAAAGACTCAAACTTTGTTTCCTCAGAGGCTTCATAAAAGCCTCCATAGAAACAGATAGAGAATGAAAGTCACACAAAGAGTAGAAAAGGAAAATGTGCAGTGAACTCCTCATTAACGAAAGGTGTAAAAGGTGAGTGGAAATGTTAAGAAATTATAAAAATGTTAGCAAAGTCTTCTGCAAGGAAGAGGTCTATGAGCCAAAATATTGATAATAAGGTGGCCCCTCTTTCAGCCATATCCTATTGTCATTGCCCTGTAACACTTATTTGAAATTTTAATGTGGAAAAGCAAGTGCATTCCCTCAAAAAATTAGATGGCATTTAAAATCAATATATCTAATCAATATATCTATATGATTCTATTTAAAATATTCTTTCTAAATCAAATAAAATATTCTTTCTTAAACATCAAATCTTCACTTTTACAAAAAATCAAATGTTCCATAGGATGGCATGGTGAGCAAAGCATTCACTTATCAAGAGAATACATATTATTATTATTATTACCAACAAGTACAATTTACTGAATACTGATTATACACTAGGTACTCAACTATGTAATTTACATACATTATCTCATCTAAGTCTTAGACAACTCTGAGTGAGTGCTATTATTATTCCCATTGAACAGATGAAGAAATCAAAGCACAGAGAAAAAGTAATTTGAGAATAAGCTGTGGAGTTTCAATTTAAGCCCAACACAAATGACTCCCAAGTTTCAGAAGTAGCTTAAAAATAGAAAGAAACCAATGAATAAAGTAGGGTCCCTATCTGGCTATAAAGGGGTCCTCAACTTACATATGCTAAGCACTGTACTGTTATCCAAATTACTCTTCACACAGAGGCTTATGAGTAGATGATGCATACAAAGAAATTGAGGTTTTAAGATAAATCCAGCTAGTATGGCAGAACCAGAACTTGAACTTCCTTTTTAAAAAAAATTCTAAGGCTATACTAGTGTTTGCTAATTCTTGCTATTGGTAATATTAGAATGCTCTTTTTTATGCTATATGATATCCACTTTAAGAAGATAAGATTATCACATTTGCATGCAACTTAAGAAAGAGGAAGTTATTTGAAAAAAAGCTTGATATATGAAGATGATGATATAAGAATCTCATTGTGCTCTGGCTGGTTTGGCTCAGTGGACAGAGTGTCGGCCTGTGGAGGACTGAAGGGTTGGTCCCAGGTTCAATTCCGGTCAAGGGCACATGCCTGGGTTGAGGGCTTGATCCCCACCAGGGGGCATGCAGGAGGCAGCCAATCAATGGTTCTCTCTCATCATTGATGTTTCTGTCTCTCTGAAATCAATAAAATATATATTAAAAAAATCTCTGTGTGACTAGAGCACTGATGAAAATGTTTATGTGCACCTAATCTGCCCTTTAGGCTTGATATCTCTTTGGAGAAAAAAGCTTGTAAAAATATGATTCTGGTTAGCAGGATATCTAACATCCTTGTACAATTGATAGCATTTAAAATTCATTTATCAGATAATAAATTCAGGTGTTTAAAGTATTTTAAATTTAAAAACCTGGGATAAATAAGACATTTTTTAAATGAGTACATTTTTTTTCAAAAATTAAATTAGTGACCCTTTTCTTCACTTTAAATACAGAGTTTTGATGACCTCAAAAGGATCACAGTGAATGTCTACGATTTAGTGTTTTGTCATTAAATAAGAGAAACAGAGCGACAGAGAGAAAAGGAGACAGAGAGCACAAGAGCACACCTAATCATGGTGAAGGGAACATATGTAGTTTCTGCACACCCAGTATTTTATCCTTCTGCCAACGGATGGTCTTTCTATCCTTTGGAGATTTCCTCCCCCATGTCCCTTGCAGTTCTAATAGAGCTGTCAATCATAGTGCCCCTTTGCCTTCTTCAGTTCCCCCAAGGGATGGGCTCAAGGACCCAAACTAGACTATTAACCCTCTGCCACCAAGGAAACTGACAGAGGAGGAAATGATACAAGGTTGGAAAGAGTTTGGAGCTGAGTATTGAACAGACAATTAAGAACAAAATGCATATACATTGTGACTGTAATTAATGCCACCTAATTGTACACTCAAAAATGGTTAAAATTTTATGCCAAATTTTATGTTGTATATATGCTATCACAATAAAAAAGTTTGTCCCCCTCCAAAAAAATAATAAAATAAAAACAAGAGACATGTGTTCTTGCTAATTCATATCCTATTCTAAGACCTAGTTCATAATCACTTCATTTCTATGAATGCCTTTTAAATAAATAGGCCCAGGCCCCAGCCCCTTTGTTTTCCCTGACTTGAGTTAGCCAGTTAGTTGCTGATGTTTGCAACCAAAGACTGGCAGACACTTGCTGGTTAACTACCTCAATTCCCACCTAGCCATCTTTCCATTGCCATCGACACGTGACACAGTTACCAGGACATATAAGTGGAAGTATTCTGGGGAAGGTTTCTGGAAAATCTTGGCTTCATGATAAAATGCTGATCTACCCTTTTTGCCCTGTGGGAAGGGTGGCTGGTGGTGCAGCAACCATCTTGTGATCATGAGATGACAGGCACAAAGAAAAGCCAGTAGGAACTGTAAAGATGCCAGTCCTGACACTGTTGAGCCTATAGCACCTCATTTCCAGGTATCTTAACCCTTTGCGGTCGTATTAAATTTGGACATGGGTGTCGTACTGGTCGGAATTAATTTCCATTGAAAGAGCAGTGATACATAACATGCAAGATTATGAAGGATAAACAAGATTTATTAATTCTTTTTTGGAACTACGTCACTACTAGTAGAATCACTACAAACGTTATCACTTTCTACGTCAGAGTCAGTATTCAAGGTGCCAAAATAAAACTCTTCATCGTTACTTTCAGATTCGCAGTACACTTCTTTCGGTAACTTGCTTTTTGCCATTTTGGAGTATTATTTTGAAATATCTTAACAAGAGAGAATGCCTAATTACAGTTAAACGTAACTTGTAAAGCTTTATTTGAAATTCTGTGAAGTATCTCCGAAGCTTGTCGATTTCTTCACTCTCAAAAGGCGACTGACTCGCCACGCTGTTTTGCACGGCGAGTGTGGAACGACCGCGTTTGTTTATATTGAGTTTTGATATCTCCGATTTGTTGGGGCAATGTTTTGGTTCGTGACAAGGTCTCTTGGACACTTAAGAGCTTTCAGAGAAATTATGAACTGATACATGAATGAATAGAGTTACGATTCGTACGGTTCTTTGCTGTGGTGGCTGAGAGCAGACATACGACCGGAACGGTAAAAAAGCTTTGGTGGCTGAGAGTAGACAAATGACCGCAAAGGGTTAATATTGGAGACAAATAGAGCTCTCTTCATTTAAGCCACTATAGATAGTTTTGATGTTTCTTGAAGCCCCTGTAATCTTAACTGATACAAACTCCAGATAACAAAATGGGGCTATGAAAAAAAATACACAAAACATTCTAAACATTGAGAATTTAAGGGAATTGGGTTTAGGAGGAAGAGAAGAGATAACCAGATGAAGTGAGGCATGTCTCTTAGTATCTGACCTCTGTCCTTTTCCTATTGTTGTTGTTTAGTCTTGGATTGCAGTGAACGTTGGAGTTGATGCTAATGACAATGTGAAGGGCGTTGCCCCTGATATAAGGCATGCTCTTATAAAGGGCTCTTGGCTTCCAAAGATGGGGATTATATGTGTGTACATATATATGTGTGCACTTGCACTGAGGAGGATAAAGATTAACTTCACCCAGAAGTCAATTCTACTTAGACAAAGGAAATCCCCGGGGTTTTTGTCTGTCCATAATGTGGTATTAAAAGAAAATGCTATTCTGTCAGTGCCTTTTTCGTTTGCTTCCAATCCTAGATTGCAGGCAAGACTCACAAATTCTCCTCAGAGATTGAGAAAGGTCAATAAAAGAAATGTTGTTTTCCTCCTTTCATTAACTGATTCAATAACTCATGGCTATACCTAGAGCTGCACATGCATTTCTAAAGAAAATCATTCAAGGGTTGCATGATTTCCTGAGGTGACCTCCAGGATGCTGAAAAGTTAGAAAATGCCAAGTCTAATGTAACCAATAAAATAAGGCATCCGTGTTAGGCACTTTGACAGTTTTGGGGTGAGTTACAATTCAGCCAAGGGGTGCAGTCCCTGGGAGAAGCAGGTAATGCATGTTTATGTGGCTCTCTCTTGATGGAAGGCTTCCTGAGAGAATAAACTAGATTTAGGGCTTATCCTATGAAAATTGTTATTTCCCCCCAGTTAACTCACTTGCATAATTTCAGGCCTTCAGCTCTGATGAGGCTACTTTATTTGCAAATGTAGACTAAGTTAATGACTGTTTTCTCTAGCTAAGGGCAGTTGACTAGAATTAGGAGGTCACTGGCTATTAGCATTTGATCTCCTTGCTGATGCTAGAAAGATGAGTTAAGGGTGTGTGGGCTCCATCACTCATATTTTAATTTAGTCTCATTAGATGAGAGACTCCAATGTGTCTCAGGGATGACTCAAAATTTCAGATGGGAGATGCCTGCCTTTGCCCTGAGTCCAGTACTTTGCACAGTGGGCAAACCCACTGATAAAACAATTGTCAGGGGAACGTGTTTTCAATTCCTAATCTCAGGAAGAATGAGATCAGGCATGAGTGATCATTTATGGTGATTGAATTGCTTTTTGACAAGGAAGCCTCGCTCGCTTGTGGACTTTATGGACGTGCTCTCAAAAATGGGCCAGTTAATCTCTTTAACTGTTGCATCTTTCCTCGATTCCATTGTCTCTGTCGTAAACGCTGTAAAGTTGAAAAATGTAGTTTAAGCAAAATGCAAATGTGATTCTGTTTTAGGAGGAGGCAGTAGCTCTCTGCAACAGCCTTGGATGGAGAGAGAGAGAACAGGATAGCTCTTTTAGAATCATAACATAGGAAATATGCAAAATCATGAGGCTGACATGGGGGAGTGGCAAGGATAATTAGTGAGAAGTCCCCAAGGGAATGTGTAATCTGGGGAAATGCATAGGAACAACCATGTCCAGCTACCCATCCTACCTGAGCAAAGAGTCCTTCTCTCATTTCAGGCTCAGGAATCTGGGGTTTATTTTCTGAATGCAGAAAGAAGGCCCCCATGTGATGGCAGTTGCCATAACAAATGTATGAACAAAGTAATGGGTAAACACATAAAAATGAGCAATTGACTTTGCCTAGGGGAGAGGCAAAAGCCTCCATAGAAACATTTTGTAATTTGAGTTATATACTGAGAATAATGAAAAATATAGCTAATATTGAGTACTTATCATACAGTGAACATACTATATACAGTGAAGATAGTATGTACTGTACTATACACATGAGAGTTATATGTTTTATGTCCCTTAATCTTTACTGCACCCATATGAGAAAAGTACTGTTGTATTATTATCCCCATTTTAATGATGAGGAAACTGAGTCATAGAATATAATTTGCTTGAGGTCACAAAGCTGGTAAGTGACAAAAGTGGAATTTGAACCCAGAGCTAGTGAGCTAAGCCACTAAAAGTTACTGTCTCAGATAAATGAAGGAAGAATAGAAATTTCCAGGTTCAGAATGACTATCCAGGTATAGGAAGAGTATGTGCAAAGGCACGAGGCAGCAGAAAGAAATGGTGAGAGGGTCAGAGGTCGAAGAGCAGACAAGGGGTGGGGGTGCAAGGGAGGAAGGAATGTAATATGGGGTTAGATAGGTGGATTGAAGCCACACCTTGACAAATTGTAGATACCAACCTTGAGAGGAAGAACAGTTATAGCTATAGAAAATTTCTTTTTTTAACATGGGGGTGGGTACCAGGATTAGATCTGTGGTTTAGCAAAATAACTAGTAATAATGATAAGGATAGACAGGAGTATGGGGGCAGGGAGGCTAATCAATAAAAGGTCTAATAATAACTACAGAAAGATGGGTAGAGGGTTAAAGAGGAAGATCTGGGTTTGAGTGAATTTTTCAAAAGTGAAAGTCAATTAACAGGATTTGATGGCTAAGTAAAAATGGAAGGTGATGGAGAAGAAGAATCAAATATGACCCCAAATGTCCTAATGTGACATCATTAGTAGAAAATATAAAGTGCAAATGTAAATGCAAAATGAAAAACAGGTTTGATTGTGATATGGTATGTAGGGAACAATATAATTTCCATTGGTCAGGACATAACTGGAATATTATGATCAGTTCTGGATAGCTCATATTGAAAGGGACCATTGCTATTTCTTTCAGAGAAAGGCCAAGAGGAATGTAAAACTCTACAGCAGTTATTATGAGGAATAACAGAGGGACTGGAAGATTCAATTCAATTGAGTAATTTTACAAAAGCCTTTTTTAAGAGCATACACTCTGAACTCAAGTCCCAACACTGTGGTATATAACAATGATGGAAGAACCTAGCTTTTCTTAGCTTTACAACTTAGCAGAACAATAAACAAACAAAAAACACACCAAGTTGTTCATATTAGCACAAAAATGCATAGCCCATGGACATGGGAAATAGATCGGTAAAGACCTGGGGGTAGGTGGATAGGGCCTGGAAAGATGGGGATAAAGGGGGGTAAATGGGAGACATCTGTAATAAAATTAACAATAAAATATACATAAAAAAGAGGATACTTGGAGAGGATAATTTGACAACAAATATTTGAAGACATAGAAAAGTGACAATTCTCTTTGGCTCCAGTGGGTAGCAATGGATCAATACATAGAAATTTCAGGAAAGTCAATCTCCATTTAATATAAATACTTTGAAACAATCAGAGCTATTCTCTGAGTAAGGTGATTTTTATCATGAATAACTGCACTTAAACTGGTTTTAGAAGATAGGGATTTTAGAGGGAGGAGTCCTGCCTCAGGAGCAAGATGAATGATTCCTAAACTCCTTTCAATTCTAAAATTAAGTGGCAGAAGCATGGTGCATTATTTTTCTGGCCATCAGTTTCCATCTTTATAATATGAATTTAGATTAGTTATTTCTAAGGTTTCCTGTTGCTTTAAAAACCTCAATGATTTTAATAAGGATTGCTTGATATTGTTGGAAATATTGAATGCCAGAGTGTGGAATGTTTGTTTAATATTATAAGAAAAGAAAAAACTTTGCTCCAAAAATTTAAAATCAGTCACCATTAGAGCTGTACTTACAAAATATCTGGCAAGCATGAGTAGACATAATAATGTCAGTTAACATTTACTGAATACTAATTCAGCAACTGTGCTAAGGACTTTATGTAAATGACCCCATTGAAATCTCATAACAACTCTATAACATAGATACTATTCACAAGGAAACCAAGACTGGGAAAGGTTGAGTAATTTGCTCAAGGTCATACAGCTTGTAGGTGGTAGAAATGCCCTGGCAGTCTGAGTCTAGAACAGAGATTGACAAACTTTTCTGTGAAGGATGAGAAAGTAAATAGGTTTTAAAGGTTACATAGGTCCCCATCACATGTGTTTTTTTTTATTTTTCAAAAAAGTAAAAAACTATAGGTTTCCAGGCATAAAAAACCCAGGCTCCATGTTGAATTTGAACTGAGACCTGTAGTTTGCAGACCCCTGTCTTGCTTTCTTAATATGATGCCCTACTGCTTCCCTCAAAATAACACTTATTGAGAACTTATTTTGAATCAGGCACTTTGCTAAATACTTCTCATGTGCTATTTCATACAATCCTTATAATCAGCCTATGGGCTCATGTTATACCATAATTTTATAGATGAGAAAATAGGTGTAGAGAATTTCAGTAGCACATTCATAGTTACAAGGCTGGTGAGTACCAGAGCTGTGTGGATCCAGACCCAGTGCTTTTGTTCACTGTAGTAGAGCCTGAGTAGCATGAACAGGGACTGGGGAAGGCAGAGACTAGAGTAAGAAGACTAATGCATGAGTTAGCAATAGCCTGGACAATTAGGGTATGGTGTGAAAGACAGAATAGCTTCATAATTAGCTGGGCTTACCAACTCATTGGCAACCAGAACAGATGGATTGGTGGGATATTACCCTAAGGACTGAGCTTGGATGACTCAGGGAACAGAAATAAGGAAGTGAGGGCTGGTTTGAGGGAATAAACAGACAGGATTATAAAGCATTACAGTAGCAGCAAGATCCCACAGAGCCTTGGCTGTGTAACTAGTTATGCTACTACAGGCAAGTAATTTAACATATCTTGGCTTCATTTTCCTAAAGTATAAAATAAGGGTATTGAATTAGATGAACCCTAAGTTTCCTACTAGTAATAACATTTTGAGTCAATGAGGAGCAAGAGGAAAATTGTAGGATACTGACAAGAGAAAGAACCTAAAATAGGCTTCTTAAGGAGAAAAATGTCAGAAAAAGAATGGAACTGAAGGATGCTAAAAAGTGTATTGTAGAATCAGAAAACCGGAGTAGACCAATAATAAATGATGAAATTGAAGCAGTAATTAAAAAACTCCCAGCAAACAAAAGTCCTGGACCAGATGGGTTTATAGGAGAATTTTACCAAACATTCAAAGAAGAACTAACACCCACCCGCCTCAAACTATTCCAAAAAATTCAAGAGGAAGGAACACTTCCAAGCTCTTTTTACGAAGTCAGCATTATTCCAAATTCCAAAACCAGATAAAGACACTACAAAGAAAGAAAATTACAGGCCACTATCTCTGATGAACACAGATGTTAAAATCCTCAAGAAAATATTAGCAAATTGGATCCATCAATACTTAAAAAGATCATACACCATGATCAAGTGGGATTTATTCAGGGATGCAAGGCTGGTACAATATTCCCAAATCAATAAATGTGATACATCACATAAACCATTGAGAGATAAAAATCACATGATCATATCAATAGATGCATAAAAAGCATTCAATAAATCCAGCACCCTTTTTTGGTAAAAACTCTTGGGAAAGTGGGAATAGGGGGATCATACCTCAACATAATAAAGACCATATATGGCAAACCTACAGCCAACAGAATACTCAATGGGCAAAAACTAAAAACATTTCCTAAATTAAGAACAGGAACAAGACAAGGATGTCCACTTTCACCACTCTTATTCAACACTAGAGGCCCAGTGCACAAACTTTGTGCATGGGTAGAGTCCCTAGTGGCTGCCGGCTGCTGGCCAGGGCCTTCCTTCATTCTGTGCCACCCCCTGGTGGTCAGTGCACATCATAGTGAGCAATCAAACTCCCGATCTGTCAAACTCCTGAGGGGAAACTTTGCATATTAGGCTTTTATATATATAGATAGTACTGGAAGTCCTAGCCACAGTAATCAGATAAGAAGAAGAGATAAAAAGCATCCAATTGGAAAGGAGGAAGTAAAACTCTCATTATTTGCAGATGACATGATATTGTACATCAAGCATGTCAAACTTGTGGCCCACAATGAATGTTATTGCGGCCCAGCCAATATAATGGTATGTAAGAAACATTTTAATAAAAATTTCATAACTTAATTTTTACAATATCCCTGTTATATATAATTATTAATAACAAGATTCAATGTTTGCTAATGACTGATTACTATAGTCGTGTTGTATTCATTTCCCTTACGCACCTTACACGCAGGCACACCATTTCTCTCCACTAATACTAGCAGCAAATATTTTAGCAGCCAATTGCCACGTCATTAGTCTTGGAGTGCTTTGTTTGTTGTGCGCAACAGGAAATATTTTGCTTTCGAAGAACATGAAAAATAGGTTTATTTGCGTTACGCTTATTAATTTGTGCAATTATTCAGTGTTTGGTAAGTTAATGTTCAAGAAAAAAATTAATTTTTATTAAAATGTTCTATTATTTATGTTAATGATTACTTATGTATTTCAGCCCTTTGTATTCAGCATGTCTCTATTGAAATAAATCTACATTTCTATGAAAATTGAAGCTTTTGGTTTTTTTGCGGCCCACATAAACTTAAACCTTGTTTATTTGGCCCATGTTAGCCTTTGAGTTTGATATGCTTGTTGTACATAGAAAACCCTACAAACACCTCCAGGAAACTATTAGATTTAATAAATGAATTTGGCAAGGTAGCAGAATACAAAATCAACATCCAGAAATCAATGGCATTTTTATACACCAATAATGAACTCTCTGAAATAGAAAAAAAATCCCATTTACCATTGCAACAACAAAAAAATAAGATACTTAGGAATAAACTTACCAAGGAAGTAAAGAACTGTACTTGGAAAACTACAGGACATTAAAAAAAATAAAGGAAGCTACAAACAAATAGAAGAATTTGGTGTGTTTACCATGTTCATAGATTGGAAGAATTAACATCATTAAAATGTCTATACTACCCCAAACAATCTATAGATTCAATGCAATCCCTATTAAAATACCAACATCATGCTTCACAGAACTAGAACAAATACTCCACACATTTATATGGAACCATAAAAGAAACTAAATAGCTGCAGCAATCTTGAGAAAGAATAACGAAGTTGGAGGGATCACAATACCAGATATCAAACTATACTACAAAGCCATTATAACCAAAATGGCCTGGTACTGACACAAGACCAGGCATAAAGACCAATCGATCAGAACAGAGACCCCAGAAATTGACCAACACCATTACAGTCAATTAATATTTGACAAAGGAGTAAAGACAGCCTCTTCAACAAATGGTGCTGGGGAAAATAAATAGACACATGCAAAAAGATGAAACTTACACCATCAACTTACACCATACACAAGAATCATTTCAAAATGGATAAAAGACTTAAATTTAAGGCCTGAAACCATGAAAAAATCTTAGAAGAAAATATAGGCAGTAACATCTCAGACATCTCACATAGCAGAATTTTTGCCGTTACATCTCCTAGGGCAGTGATGGCGAACCTATGACACGCGTGTCAGAGGTGACACGCGAACTCATTTTTTTGGTTGATTTTTCTTTGTTAAATGGCATTTAAATATATAAAATAAATATCAAAAATATAAATCTTTGTTTTACTATGGTTGAAAATATCAAAAAATTTCTATATGTGACATGGGACCAGAGTTAAGTTAGGGATTTTCAAAATGCTGACACGCCAAGCTCAAAAGGTTCGCCATCACTGTCTAGGGCAAAGGAAATAAAGGAGAAAATAAATAATGGGACTACATCAAAATAAAAAGCTTCTGCACAGCAATAGAAACCACCATCAAAATGAAAAGGGAACCCACTGTGTGGGAGAACATATTTGCCAATGATATATTTGATAAGGGGTTAGTATCCAAAGCACTCATACAACTCAACATAAGGAAGAGAAACAATCCAATTAAAAAATGGGCAGAACACCTGAATAAACATTTTTCCAAGGAGGACATACAAATGGCTAAGAGACATATGAAAAATGCTCAAAGTCACTAATAATCAGAGAAATGCAAATTAAAACCACAATGAGATTTCACCTTACACCTGTCAGAATGGCTATCATAAAAAAAATCAGCAAACAACAAGTGTGGTGAAGATGCCGGGAAAAGTTCACTGCTGGTGGGAATGCAGACTAGTGCAGCCACTATGGAAAACTGTATGGAGTTTCCTCAAAAAATTAAAAATGGAACTTCTGTTTGACCCAGTGATCCCACTTCTGGGAATATATTCTAAAAACCCCAAAACATTAATCAGAAAGAATATATGCACCCCTATGTTCATAGCAGAGTTATGTACAATAGCTAAGATTCAGAAACAGCCCAAGTGCCCATCAGTAGATAAATGGATAAAAAAAGCTATGGGACATCTACACAATGGAATACTATTCAGCTGTAAAAAAAGAGGGAGCTCTTATCTTTTGGGACAGCATGGATGGACCTGAAGAATACTATGCTAAATGAAATAAGCCAATCTGAGAAAGACAAATATTATATGATTTCACTTACTTGTGGAATCTAATGAATAAAATGAATTGACCAATAAAATAAGACCAAAGCATGGAGGTAAGGAACAGACTGACATACCTTAATGTGGGATTGGGGGGACAAGAAGAAAGAAACCAAAGAACTTATATATTTATATGCCTAGTCCATGGACACAGGCAATAGGGTGGTGAAGAGCTGGGGGTATGTGTAGGGTTTGGGAAGATGGGGATAAATGGGAGCCATCTGTAATACTATCAACAGTAAAAAATATACCTTAAAAAGAAATAAATAAAAAATAAAATTCTGAATCATAAAAAAAGTATATTGTGATTCATCTGTCAGGTTCCTCTAGGCAAGTAAAGATCAAAGAGGATGCTTGGTTTGCAAGATAAAGTAAATTAGTGTCCATCATCGGAGGGCTGAATGACCCTTCAGTGGGTTCACAGAGAGATCAGAAAATGTGTGGGAGAAAACTAGTGGGAAAAAATGACTAATGTGATACTGTGATAATTTCTGATGCCAAAGAATAAGGAAAAAGGGAAATAAAGAAAAATGCAGAAGTGTGAGGGCCAGCATTGAAGAGAATATGAATGAACAGGTCACTATGATTATATAGGCTGCATATGTAGGCAGGAAAAGAGGGTATCAATGACCCATCAAACTACCTAGTAAAATTTGAGAGGAAAATGAACATCGATATCCTTGGGGAAAAAACAGAAGATTAAGATTGTAAAAAAAAAAAAAGTTTGTAAAGCTTTTACATTAAGCACAGAAGTGAATGTTTCAGAGCAAATGAAACCAGACTTATGAGAAACACAGCAGTTTTATAATCTGCATCTTTTATAAAGTGTCATAGAATGAGGACCTTGTTATATTAATATGCTTTGTTTATATGGTGCCAACACTGAACTTGACATGAGGGAAAACAATTATTTCTGATGATAGCATGTAGTATCCAGATGTGTTCCCAGATTACATGATTCTTTTAAAGATCTCTAAGGCAAAGATATAGCTGTTAAATCTGTTCTGAAATAATACCAATAATATTAAAAAAATGAATCCTAGTTTTATATACATGAATAAAAACTATTTGAATTCATTCAAGAAACAAATACTCCAAGTTGGATATCAGGGAGCTTCCTTTCAATTATCATTTATTCAGGGAAAATAAGTGCTATGTTTATTTTTTAAATTTAAATTCTTTATTGTTTAAGTTATTATATATGTCTCCCTTTTCCCCATTGACCTCTCGCCAGCCACTCCCACTTCCCAGCACATGCCCTCAGCCTCCTACTGTCTGTGTCCATTGGTTATGCTTATATGCATGCATACAAGTCCTTTGGTTGATCTCTTCACCCTCCCACCCCCAGGTGCTATGTTTTAATACTGGATTCGAAAAGGAAAATAAGATTATTAGACAAATACAAATCAAAGGCACATCTAAGAAAATAGGAAGGTATTAAAATGATATAAATTAAATATAACTCTATTTGTAAGTTATAAAACACTATGAATGAGATTCTATCCTTTCATTTCTAAAATTCTATTTTGGAATGATTGCCTGTGTTCACTACCTAAAATAGATTTTTCTTTGATTTGTCGATGTTCTTATGAAAATGAAAATATATAAAAGAAGTTTTGCATAGAATTGATTAGACAAGGATAAATATTTACCCAAAAGACTTTGGGGATGGGGGAGACTGGTTGTTTCAGAGATCATACAATTAACATATTTTAGACTGATTTAAACATTTTATATGATAAATAATATATCACTTGATTTCTTCCCCTCTCTCTCTTCCTTCCTTATTTTTTCTCTTTTATTTTTTCCTTAACGTAAGTATGTAGAGTGCTCCCTCTCCTCTCTCTCTTTCCCCTATCTATTCCTCTCTTTTGCTCTCCCCTCTCCTCCCCTCCCCTCCCCTCCCCCCTTCTGCTTTCAAATAACTTCAAGGGATGAAATGATCAGGTAGTTATATAAAAAAAAATCTAGGATCTGGAAATCGCAGAGTTGCTACCTAAGTACAGCGACACACCAATGTAATATAAAAATTAAGGCTTACCTATGTGATATTCCACTTTTTAGGCCTTATATGTGAATGAATTTGGAAGGAAAACCTTTTATACATTCTAGACTTTCTCTGTTTTCTAGGCACAATCTTCATTTGCAATGCTGACATGACAAATTGCTGTTTTCTACATTTTATTTTTGTGGGTGCATGCTGCATACCAAAATATATTTACTCTCTCTATAACCATCTACCATGTGGATGAATTTCTTTATTAGTCAATATATATTCTGAAGGTTACATTCTGCAAATTTGAATATAGACAAAATGCAATGATATCATCTAAAACATTGCACAGATGTCTTGAAGAGATTGGTAGAAATCAGTCACCAGGAAGCTGAATGTCTAAGAACTGTAAAGTGCATCTGGATGGACAAGTCAGAAAACAGGTTAAAAAAGTAGTCAAATTTGTAATTTGTGATTTTATTATGATCATGGGATGAAGTTAAAGAATAACGGTAATCAGCAATTTACATTTAAATGTAGCAAAAGGCATCATGTATATACACGGGAAGGAGATATTGATGTATAAGAAAGAAGGAAAATTCCAATGAATGATCTTCAGATGAAAAGAATCAATGAAAAATATCCAGCTGTGGTAAAATGCTTTCAAATTGCCATTTTGCAATTGATGCAAGGAATAGGTATTTTTCAGTGCAGAGAGTGAGAACAGAAAATTATTATGAAACATAGCAGGATTCTTGGCCAAACACCAAAAATACTTTTGAATAGTAAGGAAAATGGAGGGTGTGAAATAATGTCAATTAGAGAGAAATGCCTGCTCCCGGAGATGCTCAGCATTCTTCCTGGAAGAATAACTACCATGCTTAGAAACCCCAAGAATTCTGGGAAACGATGACCACAGAAACAAGACTTATTGATTGAAACTAACACTTCGGTTGTGTTTAAGAAACATGCAATGATTACAATTATATCATATGACAAGAAAAAGAATATGTGCATTCAGGAGTGATATTCAAAATGTTGTATATAATCATTAGTATGGGATGGATACAGGTCAATCAGGCAGGAGCAATGACCATGCAGAACAGAATGAGAAGGTTTCAAATAAAAAGGTAGGAGAGTGCTATATGCACTGGCTGAATATCTGCCTGAGAACAATGACTGATAAATTCATAAGATAATTTTCAATGCATATTTCTGCGCATACCCTTGCTCTTGTATTAGAATTTTAATTTCCAGAAAAGTCAAAAGCATTAGAAATAATTTAAAAAATCTCAACTTTTATAGAATTACCTTCACATTTACTGACAATCACCTATAATTGCTAAGAAATAAGAGATGATGTTGACTCAAATAACTAAGAAAAAGCTATAAAAATCAGAAAGTAGAAAGAGTTCTAACATTACAAAAATTGTCCCAAAATGATTTGCTTAACAAAAATTTGGAACAGCAAATTATCAAGAATAATGGATGTAAATGGGTTTCCACCCATGGATTTAAATGCTCTTTCTGAAACATTTTTTTTAAAAAGTTAAGAGACCACAGTGGTAAACTTTATGCTGAAAAGCAATCTGTGACAATTTCCTAAAGACTCTGCAATCATTCTATACAAGTTCTCAAAAGTATTATTCAGAACTGAAAATTCCCATAATAAATGTCATGCTTTGAACAGTATCAAAGCAAAAACACAAGAGGGGATCAGTGAAAGACAGAGAGGTTCAATACTTAGGGAAGATTTAACAGCTAGAAATTATAAATACTCCGCTGGAAAAGATGCATGGATTTCAACCTTCCAACTTACAAAAGATGTGAGATATACTAGTAGCTAAACCATCATCAACATGAGCTCTTGAGGCTTCAAACATATTAATACCAAATTAGAGACTAACTAAAGAACATAGATTACTAGTATACCCATTCATTCAACAGATTTACTGAACATCTACTACATACAAAGCCATAGAAAATACCAGTTTGTCCAATACATATTTTTAAAAATCTAGGCTTTATTGAGGTATAATTGACACAAAAATTGTAAGACATTTAAAGTTATATTGTGGTGATTTGATATATGTATACATTATGAAAGATTCCCTTCATTTAGTTAACACATCCATCACCTCACATATCTTTGTTTTGGTGATAACATTGAAGTCTATTCTCAGCATATTTCAATGATACAATGATACAGTGTTGTCAACTATAGTCATTTAAAATAGGAAGAATTTGGTAAAAGGGTACAAACTTTCAGCTGTAAGATATCCAATACATATTTTAATTTTAAGAAATATAAAGTATACTTGGGGATAAAATACAAGTAGGAAAGTAAGACAAATGAAAATGAGAATCAGTTATTTCTATCTGGAAGAAGAATCATGGAAGGTTTCATGATGGAGTAGGATCTTTCCCCTCCAGTTCTATTGAGATATAGTTGACAAATAAAAATCGTGTATATTTAACGTGTACAACTTAATGATTTAATATATGGAAAGACTGTGAAATGACCACCACAATCAAGCTAATTAACATATTCATCACCTCACATAACTACCTTTTCTTAGAGTAGAATCTTGACATACAGAGTCTATGGAATTGGTGTTTTAGATGAGGTAAATAATATTTATACTAATAATAATGACAAAAATAGATAACACTTATTTCTGACACTTACAATTATTTTTTAATGAGTTTTATGCAATTTTAATCCTCCAAAAGCCTCATGAAGCTAATTTTTATTAACTCCATTTTACAGATGAGGAAACTGAGACATGGAAAGGATCCAAGGTCATCCTATATAATAAAAGGCTAATATGCAAATTGACTGAATAGCTGAATGACCAGGTGCTATGACGCACACTGACCACCAGAGGGCAGACACTCAACGCAGAAGCTGCCCCCTTGTGGTCAGTGCGCCCACAGGGGGAGCGCTGCTCAGCCAGAAGCCAGGCTCACAGCTGGTGAGCACAGCAGTGGTGGCGGGAGGCTCTCCTGCCTCTGCGACAGTGCTAAGGATGTCTGACTGCCAGCTTAGGAGGGCTCCCAGACTGCGAATTCCATGCACTGGGCCTCTAGTATATCTATCAAAGGGGTAGACTGGGATTAGAACTATATCTCTCTTGACTGTAGAGCCACAGTTCCTAGACTGCCTTTCCATTAACAGAGCAAGAGCAGAGGTGGGTGGTGGGTGTAATTTAGTTGGAGTGGTTTGTGAAGGACAAGGGTAGCTTGAGGCCTATTTGTTGCATTTAGGAAGGTGCATTTAAGGTACTCACATCCAAGGCATGTTCATCCCTAGAAGCTTTACTACACGTTGTCATGAATAACATAAACACTAAAAGAATATATGACTGTAATCACAGAACTCCATAAATGTTATCATAATCAATAAAAATAATACAGTTGAACTTTGAACAACCTGGGGGTTGAGGCACAGAGCCTGACACAGTAAAAAAATCTGTGTACAACTTTTGACTCCCCCCAAATATAAGTTGTCCATTTGTGTCCATCGGGTGTTGATTCCAGAATGCCCCCCAGATACCAAAATCTTTGGGTGCTCAAGTCCCCTATATTCAATGGCATACATTAACGCATGCAGCTAGTCCTCTGCATCCACAAATTCCCAACTGTGGATCAAAAACAGTACATGTATGTACTAAAAAAAAAACCCCAAACCCGGTGTGTAAGTAGACCTGTGCAATTCAAACTTGTGCTGCTCAAGGGTCAACTGTACTTGGAAGTTCTGAAACTCTGCTGATGAAATTAAAGCTATCCTTTGAATACCATATACATAATAGAATTTTTTTTTTAAAGTTTCAACTGTATCTTACTTATGATACTTAATCCTATTTCTTTATTATCCCTCAATGCACAGCTTATCTTTTATGGTATTATTTTATTGAGTTTAAGAATAGTTTGCCATTAGTTCCATGACTACTAGTTTTCTCTTGACTTTATTTATTATGCACAAAACATTTAACCAAAAGATAGACCCAATAATAAGGTATTAAATTTTAAAACAGCATAAAACTAGAAATAATGAAATAAATACTTTTAAAAAAACCAACGTGGTCCAACATATTTCTCTTTAACAACAGCATAACTCGCCATCCTTCATGTATGAGAGAAGCCATCACTAGGATATCAACTTTGGAATAGTTTGTCCAGGAGGGGAAATAGAGCATTAGTCCAGTACTGCTCTTTTACCCAGCACCTTTGTTAGCAGTGAAACTATAGCGGGAAGGCCGGGGAGGGTTGGGGGGGGTGGGTAAGAGATCAACCAAAGGACTTATATGCATGCATATAAGCATAACCAATGGACGCAAGACACTGGGGGGTATGGGAGGCCAGGGAAAGGTCAAGGGGAGAAAAAAAAGGGACATATATAATACTCTTTGTAATACTTTAAGCAATAAAACAATTTTTTAAAAAAAGAAAGGCATTTATAAGAGGTATGGCCAGGCTTAGTAGGTAGGGTCAGAACAGAACTGCCTGGCACATAGGATCCTACAATGACATCATGCTCATGTTATGCACTTAGTAAACAATCAGGCAGTTTTAAAAACCACAAATATTTATGGGGGCCCATTTTCTCTGTTAAGCCTCCCTCTCTACTGCAAAATGCCTCCTGAAACCTGGAGAAATAAATTATTTTTATTTGTATTTATTGACTTTGGTATTGCAATGTTATCATTTTCCATCCAAGAAAAAGCGTCGAACCCATTTTTCTTTTAGTTTACTTTTTCAGGTGATCTAATGTCTACTTCTAGATGCTAGGAGTCTCCATCTACAAAGTGCTCACACGGTATGCAGGATGACAGCATTGTTGCCTGGGCAAATTATCTTATTTCCCCAATAAGTCATATCTGGAAGCACTACTGCTTCCTCCTTTAATTTTTGCAGTATAATTGTCCTTATACTATTATATTATACAGCCACATGAGCTCTGGAATGACACTCCTTTATTACACTGAGGGTTTCTCTTATTCTCCAGAGTGGATGGAGGTTCTTTTCATGACTTACTAGTCTCTTACGACCATTGTGGCAATTTGCCACAATAAATAAATCAACTAATAATAAATAAAAGAGGATAATTTAAAAGTGCTAAGTCCAAACTCTAAAGTGCAATGCAGAGATAAAGTATTATCAATAACTACTGAAATATTTTATACATCCTTGAATCCTAATACAACCGTGATAAAACTGGCAGGCAATCTTCCACATAGCAACAAATAAAACAGCCTCTCCCAATTAAGTAAAAGAAACTTAGGGTGGGTCCAAAGTCTCTGAGAATAAGCAGTGAAATTAAATTTCCAGATTTTTTGTACTCAATGTAGGTATTTCTTGGCACTAGATGATTTCAAGTTCTTAAAGCATTTTTAAAGTGGCATGCATCTTTAACCTTTAATGTAAAGAACATAATTATAGAAAAGCATTCAAATTATTACCGGATTCATGTAATGCTTTAGTTATGAATTTCCATCTTGCACTCTTCAATGACCCCAAAATGCATACACACCACCCTTTTACTACAGAACTCAGCACCAGTAAGTATAACATAAATGGTTACTGAGAAGCAGACTTTGCTACATCGTGCTTCTAGGGAGATATAGCATTGCACAGTATTTAAGGAGTTGTTCATTATGTAATGGGAACTTAGTGCTTAGAACAGCCCCACAGGGAGACACAGCAGAGCTAGATGTAGAATTTTTCTCCATTTCACAACACAGAAGTTTAATTTTTGCAGTATAATTGTCCTTATACTATTATATTTTTACATGTTGGATAAGAGTTACCACAAATGCTAGATTGTTTATCTTGGCCTTTTGCCATCTTTATTTTGCTCTGCTTCCTTCTCTCATATTTGGAATGGAACAAAGGAAGAAGTGGACAGTATGACCTTTTTCAGATTTTGACCTACATTATGTTGTGAGAGTTAGAGCAATAGGGGCCACATAAGAATATTAATCATTTTATAAATGTTTCTATGTAAGTGTATAGGTGCTTTAAATGCAAAATGAGAAACACAGGATTAGGGCGGGGGGTGCTTCATTGACTTACATGAATTCATTCTTGCTCACTTATAATACTCATTCACCTCCCTGTAGTCATGAAACTTCTCTACTTACAACCTCCCATAGACAGCAATAAAGCCCGCGGTCACAGCAGAAACATGGCAATGAAGAATGCCACCAACAGAGGACATTTGCACTTATTTTAGTCTAGGCGACCATTATGTTTTAAGTCTGTGGTATGTTCTGTGTGCATCTTTTTGTAATGTTTCATAAACATTATTAACACATCTGTGTTCAAAAGTAAAAAATAATCAGTGCTGCATTAAGAAAAGACATACAATTATTACGGCAATGAAATAGAAACTGAAATTTTGTAGAAAGATGTACATTGTACACTTGTGTGGGTAATTTTGGACATAGAAGTAAGTGAATATCCAAATAGCCCTTGAGAACCAATTCTGTGTGTAGATAGAAGAGATTCTTTATTGTCTATAAACTGTATGGTCATATACTCCTAGGAGTCCATCGGATCTTTTTTTAAAAGGTATTTTTATTGATTTCAGAGAGGAAGGGAGAGTGAGAGAAACATCAATGATAAGAGAGAATCATTGATTGGCCGCCTCCTGACGCCCCCCCCCCCCACTGGGGATTTAGCCCACAACCCTGGCATGTGCCCTGACTGGGAATTGAACCTGTGACCACCTGGTTCGTCGTAGTTCGATGCTCAATCACTGAGCCATGCCAGCTAGGCCGGATCTTAAAGTTTAAGTTGTTTATCTAGAGTAATTCTCTCTAAAACATCCTAGTGGCAATGATGGCTGATTGCCTTTGATGTTTTCTCTTCTTCTCACAGCAGTATAATAACATGGTTTTCAGTTCGGTACATGGATGCCTAAAGTAAAGAATATATTTCTTAGCCTCCCATGCAGGCAGATATAATGTAATAAAATTCTGTTCAAGGAATTGTAAGTGGATACTTTATGGCAGTTCCTGAGACATTTCCTTAAACCCCTGATGGCACATAACCCTTGTGCCTTCTGCCTTCATCTTGCTGGGGGTTGGAGCTCAGATATGACTGGAGTTGGAGCAGACATATCAGGCCATGTAGTGACAGTGAGAATTGAGGCCAGCATGGCAGAACGACAAGTTAAAGAGGGACCGAGGATGTGAAGCAGAACAGCCTGATGAGCCCTGACCTATCTAGACTTGTACACGAGAGAGAAATACATTTTTATATTGTTTAAGCTATTGTTATAGTGCATCTCTATCAGTTGTAACTAAGCACCATGTATAATCCTATTATCTGATAAACCAGACTAAAAAATGATGGGAATTTGTGAAGCAGTCCATGCCACCTAATGACAACTGTTATACTCGCTCAGGGTTCCCTTCCACAATCTTATTTAGGTGTACTATATCCTTTACCTGTCCTCCCCAAATGCATGAAGAAACTGTCCTGTATTTGCAAATTATTTTCTTACCGAGTTGTCTATATTCTTTCCAATATTTCTCATACAACCATCTCTATACCCTTCATAGTCTTTGTTGCCCTGCTATGGATGTATTCTGACCTGTTGGTGTCTGTTAAGTGTGGTACTCATAAATCAGAATGACACCACAGATGAGATTTAACCAGTGAGTACTATACTGAAACCTTTGTTAATTCCATTAATGCAATCTAATACTGTATTGCCTTTTACAGCACACCACACTAGATCATACTGGAGATTAACACTGAGTTTGTGGTTACCTAAAATTGCAATCTGTTTCTCATATTGTTAAAAATAAGACAAGCTCCAAATGGAGTCACTTTGCTAAGGCCCAAATCACCAAAACGAGACTTAATTACAGTTTCGGCTCTTCCAGAAATAGAATCTTATACCAGCCAATCAGCAATCACCTAATCAGCAATAGTTAGGTCATCTGTCTGATAGGCCCCTGCCATCCCCTAAAAGAAAGTGACCTTGTAATAGTCAATCTGGGTTTTGCCCGGAATAACTTCCTTGTTCCGGCTCCCTTCTGCCTATAAAAGTTTTTCATTTTGTACAGCTCCTCAGAGCTCCTTTATATCTATTTGCTAGATTGGATGCTGCCCAATTCATGAATTGTTGAATAAAGCCAGTTAAATCTATAAATTTACTCAGTTAAAATGTGTTCTTTAACAATATGAATTGCCACGAAGTCCCATATTCCTTAGGCTGTGTTTGTCCAGAGGATTTAAAAAATCTGAAAAGCAGGACATCTTACTTGCTCTTGCTAAATTTTATTTTTTTAAATTTGGGTCTAACATCCTATTCTGTTGTAATCTTACTTTTAATTTTGACTATGATCTTTCAGTGTGTTAACTACCATTCCCATCTTTGTGTCATTTGGCTAATAACTGCATAGTCTATGTTCTTATCTTGATCATTGATAAAAATCTGGGTTGAAGTATAGGCAGGGCAGTTGCATATGGTCATGCAGGTTGTATAATGCACACATTTTAGGGAGTACCATTTAATGTAGATGTGATGAGGAGTTGTGCAATGCAGTAGAACCAAATCCAGTCTGTGGTTAACACCACTGAAAACCTCTGAGATTGACACTTTAAGACAATATTCCTCCTTAGGCATGGTTATTGAAACACCCCCAAATCTACTTAATTGCATTTCTGTAAATGTAGTTCCTCATGCAATTTAAGACGATATTGTGAGGATCCATGTCAAATACGTTGCTAAAATTCAGATACACTGCTGCAGCATAACTGCTAAAAAAGGGAAAACTTTACAAAATGCCTCTAGTAACTATGAAATTCTAAAATAAAGGAAATAAAAATTGGTTCAAAGTTTCAAATTATAATTTCTCTAGATTTATAGCTCTTTAAATAAAAGTGGCAAGCCAAATTTATGTTTTGAAGAACTTGAAACAATAGGGGAAAAATTCAACAAAGTGCCAAGTGGAAGACATCTAGCTAAATAATAAAAAAGTAGTTACACTGATGCTATGTTATTTAAAATCCTTTTCCCTCAAAGAGTGATAAATGGTAAGGACTATCCCAATATATTTTCAATTAAATGACTAAATTAATGTAGAGACATTTAATTAAAGTTCCACTCGTTTTTCCAAATGCTGTTAATTATACTGCTATCTAAAATTAAATCTCTCCCCAAACCCTTTTACATTTCTTCTGCTCATCTGATACAGATATAATTAAAATGCTGCAAATTCACCTAAATGCATCCAAATATTTTAAAAGAAAATATGAAAAACTGGAGTTCAGTAACTATTTAAGAAGCTGCTATTTTAATGGGATTTCCACAATCTTTGGGGAAAACCAATAGATGTTAAGTATGCGTGTACACCTCCCCTCAAACCCCCCCCCACACAATACACACACAAAACCTGTCTCAAAATTCCTCTGAAAATAAATTTCTCTCTTTATATCTGAGGCATTGTAGTGAATACCAGAGACAAATATAACTTCAAAGGTTTTCTAACAGCAAAAGATAATTTTTAAAAAGACTCTGGGTAATTAATTTCAGGAACAAGGTGTACTCTAGCTATAACAGTTCTATGTTACCATTTTCCAAACAATAAAAATTCCCTAATGGCATCTCCTAAAGGTACTCTTTAATAGAAATAATTCAGAATTCAGGCTTCCTGGTTTTGCAGCCAGACTCCTAGCTGGAAAAGAGCCAACTCAGACAATCCTAGCTGGGTTCCCCATGCAATTAATTCCCCAGCAACAGAACCAAGGTTTACTCTAACTCCCAAACTTATTTTATTATGCATATGCAAGATGGAGACACTCTGATTAAAATTGGTCCGTCAACATCCATTTCTCTAACTTCCTTTCTCTCAGAATCGTATTTAATCTGATAGTTGTCATTTTAATTGCTCTGCAGTGGATAGTATTCAGCCATCTGAAACCTACTCATTCTCTATGTACCCATAATCTGTGCCCCAGACCCATTAAGGTTCATTATGCAAATGTTTCTTTAAGAAATAAGGACTCCTTTGCAGTCAAGAGGTGAGTCAGGTGCAGGCTGGAGTCTTTTGAAAGTGACTGATCTCTTCCCACAAATTCCTGTTATGTCTAATCAAGAGATAGGCAAGTTGGGAAAACACTTTTTCTAACTTACCATCAGACCCAAAATCTGGGTCTCCAAATTGTGACTCAGGAAAAGTCCCTTGTATAGATACATTTTGTTTACCAATGGCCTTCTTATTCCAGGTTTTGCTTTGCATAGACAAGCCTCCTCCGATTCCTTTACTGCAGGGGTTCTCAAACTGACTGCAGGACTTTGTAATGGCCTGGGAGCTGTAACAAATACAGGCCCTTGGAGCCCACTCCCTGAGGCTGACTTGGTCTGGGTGCATCGGGATTTTTCTAAGCTGCCTAGTGATGCTGAGGTGCAGCCTGTGCTTCAGGCCTGCCTGGATGGTAAAACAACTTACTAATAAAGGTTTATTGACTGATCACTTAAACACTTGGAGTGCGGGAAACGAGATAAGTCGGCTCGCGTGAAGTGCGCGTACTCCGCGGGAGCCGTCTTAAAACTCGGTTCATATAGATTTGCGGTGGAGTGCGGGAAACGTGTAAACTCGGGCCGATTGTAACTGCGTATTACCAAATATTTGTTTGTAATCCACCCTTTTGGTGGATGGAACAAAACCAAAAGACAGAGCCATCTTATATTTTGGCGGGAAATTCACCTTGACTGATCACTTAAAGGGGTTATTACATTTCAAAGGGATGTTTTGCATGCTTAAAGGGCCACTAGTAGATTTTAACTTAAATGGTGATGCTACACACTAGCCAGTTTGGCTCAGTGGATAGAGTGTCAACCTGCGGACTGAAGGGTCCCAAGTTTGATTCCGGTCAAGGGCACATGCCTGGGTTGCGGGCTGGACCCCCAGTAGGAGGCGTGTGCAAGAGGCAGCCAATCAATGATCCTCTCTTATCATTGATGTTTCTCTCTTCCATCTCCCTTCTTCTCTGAAATCAATAAAAAATGGTGATGTTACAATGTCTATAACTAATTTAAAATACATCAACATAGATAGTGTGATATTTTGACAACTGGCTACCTTAATCAATAATTCATACCCCAGAAGAGTAGAGCCATCATTTTATGAGAAAGGGCAAAGTGGAAAAACTGTTATTACTGTATACTTCTATGAACCTTGGAGGTTTTTGTAATGCACATAATAAATGTCACAAATGTATGTGTGCTGTGGAAAATACTGGCCTGTAATGAAAGTTCCTTATGGGCTCTGAAGGGAAGCAGAAGATGTCACTCCCAAATTTGCCTCTTTGGCATAGGATTATCTTGATCTGGTTATTTGTAAGAAACAGCAACCACTGAAGTACTGAAAACAGTAGAAGTTACCCCTTTGTAACAGACATTTATATTTGTAAAGGAAATCTCCATTTCTAAGGGTATCTCCCTCTATCATAAAGAGAAGAATGTCTAAATCTCTAGAAATTCTTATCATGGAGAAGGTAAGGACATAAATCTGCATAACAACCTTATCCTTGTTTAATGTGCTTTTCCTGGTCACCTCCATAACAATCCCATCCTTCAACATCTTCCTTTGTTCTTAGTGAGAGATAATATTTACGATAGTGACTCTGGCTATTTCAGAGCTACTCAGTTTTCTTGGGTCTCTCCCATGTACACAGAAGTATACATGTTATTATTTTTTATGTTGATTTGTCTTTTATTATGTGTGTGTGTGTGTGTGTGTGTGTGTGTGTGTGTGTGTATGGGGTCTCAGCCAAGAACCTAGAAGGGTAGAGGGAAAATTATTTTTCTTCCCCTACAGAATGCTTTTATCTGAGGTTGTGATGAGGTAAACATGCTTTATGCACCTGCAACTTTTCTGTGGCTCTCCATTATGTACCAAAAAATCCCTAAGAGTTGCCTGTGACCAAAATGATTTAGGTCAGTTCACAGCAGGTGGGATTTGAGTCACTATGCCAGTATAGAGTGGTAAATGGATAAATATTTTGGGTCAGGGTAAAACTATCAAATACCTCTAGGTGGTTTTCTAATGTTTCTATTTATTAGAGTGGACTCAGCAAGAATAGAGACTAAAATAACATATTTTAAGCTTTCAACTAACACTCTGCTTTTAGCTAGTATCCACTTATTCAAAGACACAGTGAGGGGAAACAGAAGTCCATATTATAGCACAGGCTTTTAAATTTCTCAATATGAAGAGCCAGGACTTGCCTTGTTATTTTCCAGGGCTCTTTCAGTTAGCTTGTATTCCAGGAATGTTAATTTGTTCCAATCAACATTAGATAATAATGGAGTAAAACAGTTACCTAAATTTCAAAGTCCAAATCTGAGATTTACCAAACCCTGTGATTGTGGCGTCCCATACAGTGCTTTAAAATCCACACACTCACAAAAAACTATCACCAAAGCCTTGTCTTAATTTTTATTATCTATAACGTGGAACCAGCCTTTCTGGATGGCGCCCACAAGTAATTGATTTGTAACTTCAAAACCAAGAATAGAATATTAGATCATTTAATCCAGTCTCCTGACCTAAACCTAATGCCCATTGTAAGAAAAGCATTAGTATATTAGGACCAGCAGAGTATGGGTTAAAAATAATGAGTGTTTATTCTTGTTGGAGCATAAACATATCAGTATTTTTAGATTTGTGTTAGATTACTAAAAATATTAAATTGAACTTGAAGGATTTAAAGGCTAGAAATCAATCTATCCTTTACTCTCCCAGTACTGTTCATGCCTTTTTTCTTTGTTTTAAATCTTTATTGTTGAGATTATTACAGATGTCCCTCTTTTTTCCCCTCATAGCTCCCCACCACCTGGTTCCCACCCCACCCCAGGTTCTTGCCACCCTATTGTCTGTGTCCATAGGTACTGCAAACATGCATATAAGATCTTTGTCTAATCTCTTCTCACACCCCCACACCCCCTTCCCTCTGAGAATCATCAGTCTATTCCATCTCCATGCCCCTGATTCTATTCCATTTACCCGTTTATTCTGTTCATCACATTTTTATTCATTTAATTTTTAGATTCACTTGTTGATAGATATGTATTTGTTGTAAATAATGTAGATATGCCATTTCATGGAACATGTACATCTTTGGAATGTGGGAGGAAACTGGGGATCCCAGAGAAAACCCACGCAAACATGGGGAGAACATGCAAGCTCCACACAGACAGTGGCCCCAACTGGGGATTATTTTTTCTCATCAACCTTATAACAAAATGATGTTATTTGAGGTTTTACATATACTAATCACAATACAGGGCAACTAGATTTATGAGTAATATAACGGAATTGTAGGAAGGGAGAGGTGTGTTTTCAATTTCACAGAAGGCATTTATGTAACTGTTCCAGGGTTACATGTCTCCATGTGTACCAATAGCAAGAACTTCCTTCAGTGCTTTACTGGTTAAAAAATAAAGGCTCCTATACTTTTTCCCCTAATTTTGTGAATTGTGGTAAAATACACATAACATAAAATTTGTCATCCTAGCCACTTTACGTGTAGTTCAGTGGTATTAAAAGCATTAACAGTGTTATGCAACCATTATCTCCATCCATCTCCATAACTCCTTTCATCTTATAAGACTGAAACTCTTCGCCCACTGAACAAAACTCTCCCTAGACCCCAGCAACCACCATTCTACTTTCTGTCTCAAGTGGAATCATATATTATTTGTCTTTTTGTGACGAGTTATTTCATTTAGCATAGTTTCATCCATGTTGTAGCATGTGTTAGTATTTCCTTCCTGTTTAAATGGCTAACAACAACAGCAAAACCACCAGAAAATAACAAGTGTTGGTGAAGATGTGGAAATACTGAAACTCTTGTGCACTGTATTATGGTGGGATTTAAAATGGTACAGTGGCTGTGGAAAATAGTAGAGCAGATCCTCAAAAGAATAAACATAGAATTACTATATCGTCAAGCAATTCTATTTATGGGTATATACCCAAAAGAATTAAAAGCAGGGTCTTGAGGACATACTAGTATTTGTACCCCCATGTTTATTATAATACTGCCAGGTGAGGTTTATGTCATAATGTTCTCAAGAAAGAAGTTGATCCAAAGCAAAACTCCCACCTGACATCAAAGAGAAGTCCATTTTTGGATCACCACGTAAGAATTCAACTTTAAAAAAGAATTGGCAAAGAAATGCACATGGTATTCCATTTTGTTCATCATGTTCCAGCGAAGCAAGGAATCCCTAGGTCACTTAGTAACAAAGGCCTGGGCCATGGTGGTGCCTAAAATTCTAATTTCTGTTAATTAGTGGTCACATATAACATATGACATATAACGAAGTCAAGTTGTAGGTTGCTGATATACACCTCTCTAGTGCCACGTAACTGATGCCATTAGGAATTTATGGCCGTGGCCTTGCCCTGCAGACATGCATATTTATCCAAGGCACACACTTTAGCTTTCATAAGAGTTCTGTCTAGTTGGAGCCATCAACTGACTTATCTTTCTTATCCTAACTTGAAATCAGTGCCCTGTTTCCAACCAGTACCTCCTGAAATTCAAAGATTCAAACCAAGTTTCATCTCCTCTGCCATTCCTCATGTCAAAACTCTGTCAGACCACTGTGCAACATTAAAGCTTGAATACTGGAACTCTGTTAATGATGTGAAATAGGTGAGTAGGTGGCAGGTATTATTATTCTGACTGTGCAGTGGAGAAACTTCATTCATGGTAAAGAGTAGAGTTGAGTTCCTACTTGAGGTTGTCTTTCAGTTCCCCTCCCCTTGAAGTGATCATGAAAAATGCCCAGCTATTTTCATGTGATATTTACTTTTTTCCCCAAAAGGTTCTTTGGGTAAATACATAAATATATTTTATAAAGCCACAAAACAATAGAGGGTAAAATAAGCTTTGGAATGAAGTAAGCAAATAAGAGACATAAAAACTAAATGTCGCATTTCTAGTTCATAATTTCTAGAAAAATTTATTTAAACTTGATTATCTTTTATGGGTGAGTTTTATTAATGTAAAAGATCACAAAATAATGAAAATAATCATCTACATTTTTAAAATCCATATTTCTATTAATTATCATAAGGAGATTTTAGTGTGTCCAGATAAACTGATTCAAGTACAACTAATCTAAAGATCTCATAAGAAAATGACTCTCAAAGTGAATTACTTTTTCAAAAGTGAAAAATATATGTAAATAAGAATATTTGGCTTCAGGTAAACAGCATACATTTTTAAAAAATATGTTTTTATTTATTTTTAGAGAGGGAATGTTGGGGGCAGAAAGAAAATATTGGGGACTAGCTATTAGTTATAAGAAATAAAATAAGAAATATTAATCATGCTCTGTTAACCGTAATTGTTTTGTTTTGATTAAAGAAAGCACATTTTAACCTGCTGGGAGTTGCATGCCTTCAGAGAGGAAGGGGGAGAGAGAGAGAGAGAGAGAGAGAGAGAGAGAGAGAGAGAAACATCAAAGATGAGAGAGAGTCATTGATCAGCTGCCTTCTGCACACCCCCTACTGGGGATCGAGTCTGCAACCTGGCATGTGCCCTGACCAGGAATGGAACCATGACCTCCTGGTTCATAGTTCGACGCTCAACCAATGAGCCACTTTGGCCAGGCTATAGGTTAAATTTTAAGAGACGCCATTATCTGACAGGGTAATGACAGTTTTATTTGCACTGGTGATTGTATTTGCTGTGATACTTAAATAATAATCTAAGTCAAATGATAATTTCTTTGAGAGGATGTCAGGAAAGGAGAAAGAAAAGAACAAAAATACATAGAACATTTAACTTGGTTTAAAAACACAACACATTGCAGCTTCCCATGGTTTCTCATTATATTTGGGGGAAAAATCCCTTAGCAATTCATCTTCCTCTGGGCACATGAATGACATTTTACTGTGATGTGATTATAAGAAACAAAATCCCTTGGAGATGCTGCCTTAAAATATTTCTCTTTATAATGTTCTGAGCTCGACAAACCTTAGTAGAAAACAGAATACTCTTAATTATGAATAAATTAACTAAATTAGTAACATGAGATGGATATGCAATTAAGGGATTGTTAATTGAAACTGGAAACACAGCTGTATACAGCTTAGAGATGAATCATACCAGTAATGACGCAGATGTTTATAAAATGTGATTATCTTTAGTGGAGACAGCACTGCATCTCCCAAGCCCATTCTTACATTGTGTCACTGAAATGTTTTTTAAACCCACGAACACCAGGAATCAGGATCTCAGGGATGGCAAATTAGGCTCCCTGGATATTGGAATTAGTGTTGTCTGAATGTCAGCAATTTGATTCACCAGCTTTCAAAGAATGCAGATATGGAGCCAACAACAAACATCTGTTAGTTGCAGGGTCTTCAAAAACAACAACAACCAAGAGGTGCTGGCAAACCAGTCGCATCGCTGTGTGGGGATGTGAGAAACCTCTAGAGCAGTGGTTCTCAACCTTCCTAATGCCGCGACCCTTTAATACAGTTCCTCATGTTGTGGTGACCCCCAACCACAAAATTATTTTCGTTGCTACTTCATAACTGTAATTTTGCTACTGTTATGAATCGTCATGTAAATATCTGATATGCAGGATGTATTTTCATTGTTACAAATTGAACATAATTAAAGCATAGTGATTACTCACAAAAACAATATGTAATTATATATGTGTTTTCCGATGGTCTTAGGCGACCCCTGTGAAAGGGTCGTTTGACCCAGCAAAGGGGTTGCGACCCACAGGTTGGCGACCCACAGGTTGAGAACCGCTGCTCTAGAGACTGCAGCCCTCGGGTGCAGTGCCTGAGAATTTATGCACCAATGGTAAATGCACCCTCTGCCGGCGGAGGCTCTAAAACATCTTTTTGCTGTTTTCCAGGCAATCGACCCAAAAGAAAAAACATTTTCCCAACTAAAGAAAGCAGTGGGAAAATGCCCTCATTAAACTTGCTGTATGTTTAAGTGCATTGAAATTATCATTGATTCTGCAGCACTTTGGGAGTTTCAATTTTTTTCCTGTCACACACATTTTTTGTCCCATGTACAATTCCCACCTGTCCCGGGGAAGGGAAATGTCTCTGTGGATCGGAATTTTAATGGATTTGCATGGTCTTGGCACAGACTTCACTTGGACAAGGTCAGGGAGAGGGGCTAGATACTATGACCTAACCAGAACTTAACGATTACGGCGTGGGTTGCTCAGCGAAATAGACACAGTCTTTGAAATCCAGCTTCTGTGGCATTAAAACAACAACTCTGTCGGGTTGGATGGGGCTAACAAATGTGGCAAACATCAGTTTCGCTATGAGAAGTGCAAATTACCACTGTAAGTTGTAGTAAAAGAAAAGTAATAAATAGTTTTGGATATTGACAAGCAGGAAATATATCTGTCACCTTAGCTTAGCTCCTCTTTCAAATTTAACAGTTTTCTTACCAAAAGCTAGTTCTTGAAAGGAAACAAAAATAAAACAGGAGTTAGTCTCCATTAGTCACTTCCTCCTACTATCAAAAGAATGCAGGAAACTTAGGAAAATTTTCTTATAATTCAGGGGAGACCTTTTATGCATTCTTTAATGAAGCAAGGCCCGCATAAACAACTCAATTTTCCACTTTACAATGGCCGTGGGCATTGGGGGCACAGTTGAGTTATGTGTTTGTTAAAAATATACACTTTCAGCCTTACCAGCGTGGCTCAGTGGTTGAGCATCTACCTATGAACTAGGATGTCATGGTTTGATTCCCTTGGGTTGTGGGCTTAATCCCCAGTGTGTGTGTGTGTGTGTGTGTGTGTGTGTGTGTGTGTGTGTGTGTGTGTTGGGGGTGGGCATGAAGGAGGCAGTCAATCAAGGATTCTCTCTCTTCATTGATGTTTCTATCTCCCTCTCCCTTCCTCTCTGAAACCAATAAAAATGTATTAAAAATACATTTTCGGGAACAAATGAGGAGGAAAATGCAAACATATAGAAAGACACACTATTATACATTGTTTTCTCTCTAGGTTGGGTACCTATAAATGTGGAATTTGTTAAATTTTGGTCAGGAAGATTTTTCTATCCTATGTGCTAATCTCCAAAAGCACAGGCTTTGCCTATAACTTCAGTATTGATTTGCTGTTATAAGGTTCCAACTTGTTTAAATTTCATTACCTGAAGGGACAGCTTGCAATTCCATATACAGGTATAATAAAAGCAAGATGATCACATGTATACATTGAGCTTTGAAAGGGCACTTTCCCCCCAGTATGTGGAGCCAAATTCTTCATGAGTCTATTAGTCTGTTGCAAATGGTGATCACAAAGCTAATAACATATATTCTTTACTAGCATTTGTAATGATATTTTCAGCCCTGAACCTACTTATAATTACACCAGTATCAGAACCCATGCACAACATTCCCATCTATTTTCCAACCTAGCAGCTATTTGCTTGTTTATTTTATTTTGTTTTTCTTTATTGATTAAGGTATTACATATGTGTCCTTATCCCTCCATATTCATTTCTTATTCCTTGGTAAAGAATCTCAATTATAATCAGATATTGGGCATCAATGGACCCAGTGCTAGGGGAAGAATGAAAATATGTTCTAAACTAATTACAGTAATCCCATTCCTTGTAGCCGGTGACTGGTTTAAAGGCGAACAGGAAGACCCAGTCCTGGATGACATATAAGGGGAAATCTGCAAGGGAGCTTCTGAGAAATTCTTCTTCAACACACACACACACGGAATTGTTGCTGTATCTTATTTCTTTCTTGCCTTTGATATTGTTGTCTGAAGATACGTTCCTTGGTGTAGTGGGAAACCATCTTGGGATCGTGAGGAGAGAGCCAAGAAATCCCCAGAGAAGCTGAACTGGAGTCTTAATATAGTTCAGCTAATGAATTAACCAGCCCCAGATCTGATGGTCTTCAGACTTCCGGTTGTGTTAGTCCAATGGTTATTAACATGTGGTTCCTGACCACAGTAATATCAGCATTACCTGGAAACTTACTATACCAGATACAGGTATAACAAAAGAATCTCAGACTTTACTTACTCCTGACCTACTGAATCAGAAACCCGGGTGGAACCCATCAGCCTGTAGTTTAACAAGCTCTTCAGGTGATTCTAATGCATGCTGAACTTTGGGAACCACTGTGTTAGATTATTAGATGTCTCCATTATTTAAAATAGCATTTTCAAAACTTGCCTGATTCCACTGGGGTTCATGTTAAACACATGAACTTACTGAATCAGACTTGCCAGTGAAGGGGCTTAGGAATTCGTAATTTAATCAAGTGCCCCTGGTGATTCTTATGACCAGAAAAGTTTGGGAAAAACAAATATAAGGTCCTTAAGTCAGGTATTCTGCTGCTGAAAGCATTCTAACCAACATACCATCTGCAACCCCTGTGCTGCTGAACCAGCTCTTGCCTTGGAGAGTATATTATGAAGTCCTAGTTTGGAGAGCAGTTGACTTCAAGTGTAGTTTACTTTTCTAAGATGTTGGTTTCTTAATTGTCAACTTGAATTCTTGGATCTTTTATATTCACAACCTGTTTGCCCTAACTCCCCACGGCAGCTCAGCTCCAGTTGGAATTCCTCACCTCTTATACATTCTTGACCCCTGCTATCTAGTGGCCCCATCAACCCCACCAGGGTTTTGGAACCCCTCTGAAGTAATTACAGGAGTAAGCATGCATTCCTTAACTCTTAGGCTACATTCTCAGAAGCCAGATTCCTACCTGCTGAACTTGAACTGCGATGCCCATGAGACTGGCATGAAAGCAGCAGCAATTAGTCTGAAAAACTAAACATATATCTCAAAGTCTGAAGAAGAGATTTCTGCTCATCCAAAGAGAAATAATCTAGGGCTCAAAAATATTTAACATTAAATGATCTGAAATCATCAATGTTATTTCAGGTTGAATGATGATTTTACATTAAAAATGTTCTGTCTCCGTTTGCTTGGGCCAAATAGGCTAAAAAGGTAAAAGTCATCTTAGTGTAATAGAGTTTCCTTATGCGTGACAGATGTAAAAAGTCAAAAGGAGATTTGAGTAAAACATTTAATTATGTCTCCTCTCCCAGAATTACAGGTAGTTTGTTTGTTTAGATATTATTTATTTCACCGTTAGCTACCCCACTTACCATACACCCCAAACTTCATTCATTCCAGATTTCTAACTACATTGGGTTATGTCATATTTCCCCAGACCTTAGCTAAGCTTTTTAAAAAATGCTCTCTCTTCTTCCTGAAAAACCCTTCCATTTTTTTCTCTACCTTTTTTGAAACCCTACTTATTGCTCAAGTCTAAGCTCAAATGTCATCCCAGGAGCAAAATTAATTACTAACTGTTCTGCATGTTAATATCACCCTTCCTCAAATCTCTAGTGGAACCCTTAAGGTATTGTTTGTAGTTCATGTATCAATCATTCTTGAAGGAGGTTTGCGTCATGAACATCTTTGTACCTTGTGCCAAATAGTGTGTCTAGCATAATGTTGTCACTTAAAATATTTTGAATGGAATTTCAGGCAAAAGTGATTTCCAGACACAAGCATTAACAAAATAGTGATTTAAATTTCCTTCTTGTTTTGCCAGTTTTTTATAGTAATTAGTGGCCCAGTGCACGGATTCATGCACCGGTGGGGTCCCTCTGCGTGGCCTGTGGGGGTTGGCCGAAACTGGCAGTCCAACGCCACCTGCTGCTCTTGCCTGCCACTCCTGCCTGTTGCTCCCACTCATCCCAGCCCCGCTGGGCCTGCTGCCGCTGGTAGCGCTGCTGTGGAGGCGGGAGAGGCTCATGCCGCTGCAGCTGCGCTTGCTAGCAGTGAGCCTGGTGGCGTCTGGCACCCGTCGGTCAGCTGCGTGGTGCTCCCGCTGTGTGAGTGCACTGACCACCAGGGGGCAGCTCCTGCATTGAGTGTCTGTCCCCTGGTGGTCAGTGTGTATCATAGTGACCGGCCGACCAGTCATTTGGTGGTTCGGTCACTTAGGGTTTTATATATATAGATTCTTTGCAAGCAGGAGGGTAATAAATAATGTATGGTTTTTGCTATGTGGTGAGGGTCCTAGAGTCAGTCTGAGAAATTCAGGTAAGTGTGGCAAATTAGTGGAATGGGCAGTATACCTCATAGGGACTGTGAGAAATCTCAAGGTATAACTAGTTCTGAAGTTACATATTCAGAAGCATATTCCAGTCATCTTTAAGAGATTGATGGCTCTCCAGACATCTATTGCAGGGAAACCAAGGAGGTCTCTTGGGAGAAGGCCTAAATAAAGAATCCTATATAATAAAAGCCCAATATGCAAATTGAGCAAAAGGCAGAACAACTGGTGGAATGACTGGTCGCTATGACGCACACTGACCACCAGGGGGCAGATGCTCAATACAGGAGCTGCCCCAGCCCGTAGGCCCCAGGCCACCCAAGGCAGGTAGGTGCCAGTAGGGGCCCCCTGATCGCCCCACCGGTCACCCCATAGAGGGAGGTGACTGGTGGTGGCAACGGGAGTGGGGCTGGCTGGCAAGCAGGATGGCGCTGCCCCCCATTCACCCCACTGGTCGCTTCCAAGGCAGGTGCCAGCGAGGGCCCCCGGATCGCCCTGTCGGTCACCCCACAGATCGGCCCTGATCACTGGCCAGGCCTAGGGACCCTACCCGTGCATTAATTTCATGCACCAGGCCTCTAGTGTATTATAAACTACATGCTTTATTCAGTAGGAAAGCCTCAATCAGCAAGAAGAGTAGTTTTGTGAATGTCATGGTGTATGCCACTTGGATTCATCCTCTGGGTCAGTCATGTCTGAGTCCTATGGCTGCATATTAGAATGGACTGAAAGACCACATGCCAAATGGAATTCTTTCTGCTGCAGGTCATAGAAAACCCAGCACAAAATGGCTTGAATAGTCAAGGAGTGTGGAGGCAAGGCTGCTCCAGGATTGGGTAATTCAGAAGCACAATGGCATTCCAGGACTCAGGTTCTTCCTATCTTTCCACTGTGCCATTCTTTTTTTTTTTTTAATATATTTTATTGATTTTTTTTTTACAGAGAGGAAGGGAGAGGGACAGAGAGTCAGAAACATCGATGAGAGAGAAACATCGACCAGCTGCCTCCTGCACATCTCCTACTGGGGATGTGCCCGCAACCAACGTACGTGCCCTTGACCGGAATCAAACCCGGGACCTTTCAGTCCGCAGGCCGACGCTCTATCCACTGAGCCAAATCGGTTTCGGCCACTGTGCCATTCTTATGTGAACCCACCAAGCATTCACCAAATGGCTACTCAAGCTCTGGTTAATTCGTTTGTCCGTCCATCCATCCATCCATCCATCCATCCACCTAACAAATATTTACTGTTCTATGAACTGTTCTTAGGTGTTTTGGATACAGTAGCAAATAAAACAGACAAGATCCCTGGCTTCGTGAAGCTTTCTGTCTCATGGTGGGAGACAGACGATAAAAAGACATTAAATATGCTAATTCTGTATCATGTTATGAGTGTTATGGAAAGAAGAAGAAACAAACAAACAGGTCAGTCAGATGTTCCTACTGCTGCATTACATACCACCCTAGAACTTGGTTGCTTAAAAAATGTATCACTATTGTTCCTGGTTCTGTGAGTTGGCTCTGCTCAGCTGGGTGTTTTTGGTTTGGAGTCTTTCATGTGTTTGCAGTTAGATGGCAGCTGGAGCTGGAGTGATCTGAGGGCCCCACTGGATGGACGTCCCAGATGATTTTTTTTGCTCACATATCAGGTGCCTCACATGGGGTGGCTGTAACACCTGGGGGCTGACCCAGCTTCTCTGTCTTTTCTTTTAAAAAAAATTTTTTTATTGATTTCAGAGAGGAAGGGAGAGGGAGAGAGAGAAACATCAATGATGAGAGGGAATTATTGATCAGCTGCCTCCTGCTTGCCCCACACTGAGGATTGAGCCTGCAATCTGAGCATATGCCCTGACTGGGAATCAAACAGTGAACTCCTGGTTCATAGATCAACTCTCAACCACTGAACCACGCTGGCGGGGTAAATCTCTGTCTTTTCATGCAGCTTTTCCATGTGGCTAGTTTAGAGTTCCTCACAGTTTTGTGGCTTTACAGCAGACAGACTTCTTTTAGAGCAGCTCACTTCCCTCACTGTAAATGTTGCAAGTGACCAAGACAGAAGCCACAAGATTTCTTCTGATCTAGACTTGGATCTTACAGTGTCACTTCTGCAACCTTCAATGTGTTATACAGAGCCATCCTCGATTCAGTGTGTGGGGGGGTACTATACAAGGTGTACTGGAGGCATGATCCATGGTGGTGGTGGTGGTGGGGCATCTTTGTAAAATAACTACCATAACATGGTAAGGGGAATTGAATTGAGATGGCTGGGAAGGAGGAGGTAGAGAAGTTGCTGTTTAAATAGGGTTGTTAATTTTCAAGGAGGTTTCTTTAAGAAGTTGAGATTAGAGCAAGACTTGAAGAAAGTGACAGAGTTACTCATTAGATATCTGGGGGAAGAGCATTCCAGGTAAAGGGAAGAAGTAGGCACAGTGTCCAGGGGAAAAGGAATCTTAGTTTAGTTCCATGGGTGAGGAAAACCTTTTTTGGATGCTCCCCTAGTAGACTTCTCTTTGTATTGTATTGCCTGAGATTGCATAAAATGCCCTTGTCCAATCCTTGGCAAGGAGACAGGGACCAACAGATCACCATGAAATAGTTCTCAGTACTATCATTATTCATTCCCTAGGGCTAAGGCCTTCCTCGATGTGCATGGTCACCTAGAGGAGGGTGGATCCTGAACAAGTCAGTTATCCGCCAGCAAAGGAAAGGGGAGCATGTGCACAGAGTAGAGGGAGTCGTTTTGGGGAATGGGAAATAACAGCGCACCCTGGAGATTAAACAATACTCTTTTGGTGTCCATTTAACAGAAGACAAGGCACAACATGTCCAATTTCCTAGAGACAATTCCTGACTGCCAGCAGAGAACTCTCATGCTTGGTGTAGGAACCGGAAAGGATGGAAAGGAAGCTGTAGTAACAAGGATCAGCATCTAATTTGCTCAGCAGGAAAGGGACCACTACATGTGGAGAACGAGAGAGTTGAACAGAGTATACTCAGCAGACAGGTAGCATTCAGAAAGAGAAAAGGTGACTCTGAAAGGAAAAGTCTCAGTATGGCACAGAAATAGAATGAGATACTAGTACATGATGAATGACGGACTTAATTCAAAGAGGCTCATGTTAGAATTCTCAAGTGCAGCGCCATAGCTGTAGCCCTATGGATTCCATTATTGCCTCTAAAGTTTAAGTGTCTATTGGGAAAGTGATGCCTGAGAATTAAAGGTCCTGACTTGTTTGCAGCAATTTAAAATCTTTTTTATATTTCCTAAGGGCCATATTTGAGTTTTCTGTGTTACAAAAAGAAAGTACATTAATAGGCAGTTCAGTAAATATTTATTGATGGAAACAGAAGTAGACAAAGTCAAAATGAGATAACAAAGAAATGAAAACTCTAATTCAGAGGGAAGGAATGCCAAAAGTGGGGTGGAAAAATCTGAAGTTCACAACTATGCTCTCATAGCTTTTTCCTGCCAGTATAAGCAGCTGTTGTTAGAAACTATTGCATAAACCTAGAAATCTGTTCAGTTTTAACAAAGGGATGCAGATATGATTATAATTGAATATAATTGAATATAAGAAAAATTAAAACCATTTCATGGCAAATATAGAAGAGCAAGAGTTACCACATCTAATCTTTGAAAACACCCTTTCTTTTTTAAGGATGTATAATACTATAACAGGTAAAATATCAATAGGTTCTAGAAAACAACAGAGCCACCTCTCTGCTTTTTCTTTTTTTTTTTTAACCCAACAGGGCAGGGCAGAAGGATTAAAATCTTTTTATAAAGGAACGACAAATGTTTGAGAAAAGACACTATATAGTCAAGTTCAGAAAAGTGAAAACGTTTAGAGAAGTTTCATAGAAACAATGTGTAGTTCTAATAATAAAACTTATATTTTATAGCATTCAGTAGTTTCTGAAGGGCGTTTACAGTCTTTATCTCATTGTTTCACATGGACCTTACAAGACTGGGAGTTAGATAAATAAGTACTTTAAAAAATCTTTTAGACTATAGAATATTTAGACTGAAGTATGCCTTTTGTAGAATAAAACTAAAGAGTGTGTGAGAAGAATATAGAGCAAGTTTTTGGTTCTGGTTCCATTATTAACTAGCTGTGTGAACTATGATACATCATGTGATGTCTTTGTAAAACTAAGTGTTGGACTTCTGGACTTTAAGAACTAAAATCCTCTGAACTGATGGGTAGTAACAACTTAAATAGGCCATCTTTCCTAAAATAAAGCTTATGCATGCTAGCACATTGATCATTAAGTGACATAGTATTAAAATAATTAAATCAAACCTTTTAAAGGATAATTGCTTAATTGTAAACTTAAAAATTAAAATATTCAGTGATTCAAAGTAGATATTTTTAAAGCAATGAAACACACTGACCTATTCATCTGTTTTAAAAGTAGATTTAGCAGCTGTACTATTGGCTAATTCATTCTTGGAGCTCCTTGCTACATAGTCTTTGGCTTTAGTCCTTGACCAGATTCTTTAGGTATAGACTAATGCTTCAGGCTTAATCAACTTGGTTGCAAAGGCAAGGCCCTAAAATACAAATTGGCAAAAATATGATGGAAATAGTACCAGGCAATTGCTGCTATTGTGAAAGTAAAACAAAGTATGTGCAATGTCAGTTAAGTGTCTAACAGGAACTCTTTCTGGTGGATTTCACGGTATCAGCTAAATTACGTTTACCTCCAAAATTCTTTGCATATGTCTCCAAATCAAAGGGAAAAAATAGTGCTTTCAAAGCTATTTTATGACCTCCACTATTGAGCAAGATGGAGTAATGAGAACCCAATTTATCTTTTATCTTGAAATAACCAAAACATGGACAAAATGTATGTCCGCAGGCCGATGCTCTGTCCACTGAGCCAAACTGGCTAGGGCTCATATTCTTCATTTGTCAAATTAGCATAAAAATTGTATCTACCTCATAGGGTGGTAGTGAGGCTTAAAAGTGTTAGTACATGTAAAAGTCTTAGAAAAGTGAATGGCATGCAGTAAGTGCTAGATAAGTGATGGATAATAATTTCAGTAATGCATAATACTCATTAAAATCAATTCTTCCCAAATCTATATTGTGCAACTACCTTAGTCCAAAAATGTATGGCTCTGTGTAAAATAACTGTATTTCAAATATTATAATCATTTTCTCATTTATTATATCTTCTATCTACATACTTTCTATCAACCTTTGGAATAGATATATTAAGGGGAGAATTTATATAATAATGATAATTATTTTAAGGCCATTATAGAATTTATGAGAATTAAGAAATATTAAGATAAACTATAGTAATTAAAATTCACTCCGTGGTTTTGACCTTTAAAGATGGCATTTCTGAATTTCATAAGCTAGTTTGCAGTCCTACTTACAGAGTTGGCTTTCATATTCAACTTTGCATATGGCCTGAAAAGGGGTTATTTCCAGAGAATGTGCAGGGAGGAGGAGCAGGAGTCCTTCTGGGGGAAATGTGAGAACAGCAGCTCTTTGAATGCCGTGCATGACGTAGCATGGGAAATGTGAGCAGCTGCTGGCGGAGTGTTTCACACGCAGCGGGACAGTGGGAAAAGCAAAGAAGAAAACAAGCAGGGCAAACAAATGCAGAAGAAAGGGTGGGGCGGGGTCAGGCTGCTGCCAAGGAGAGAGGTCAGCCTGGAGCGAGAGGAACACTTAAAAGAACAAAGGATAAAGCAGCTAGAAATGTGAGGGAAGGCCAAAGGTCAGTTGAAGAATAAGGGAGAAGGAAAAGAAAACATGAGCACTTAAACATGAGCAATTAAAAGTATGGCAATTTTAAGTACTCATATCCATATTTCTAAAAAGGAATTAGAGAGATCAAGAGACTAAAAGAGATACATACATATATAAAATTGCTGTTGAAACATATTTAACAGGAACACATTACATTTTTAAAAAACAATAATAAAACACTTATCTGGATTACCATAGTTGCTAGTTTCAGAACTAGCAAAAATAATTCCTGATTAAAACCAGTCAGAAATTAAACAGTGCCTAAAGATCAACAATCCGGCCATTGAACAAATACTTCATAATGATTTTGTTCCCTTTATAAAATCTCTGAAAAAAGTAATATAACTTTCATTCTCTTCAACTAATAAATATTTCTTTGACTCCAACTAGCTTCATTCTCATTTTGTACCTCCATGTATTTGTTCTGTTCACACTCCCTACAGCATTAATTTTTCTCCCTATAGTCCCATACATCCTGATGCCTTTAAAAAAAAATAGAGAATGCCCTTAAAAACTAGACTATTCTTCTTTGGGGTGAGGAGGACAGACACTGGAACATTTGGGTCACGTTACTTTCAAGGTTACCTAGGCAATTTCAGTATCATTCCTTTTGAACGAAGTGCAATTATCTGTAAAAACATTGAAAACCACACTGACTGAGGAAAATGTCCCTATGCTTGACAGGACACTATGACCCCAGTGTGCTCTGAGGGCTGTACCTATCCTGGGCATTTAGATTTACACATTCCTTTAAATCTTTAAAGGGCTTTGTTCACTTCCTGTTTTATTTTGTTAAACAGAGCTGAGGTTAAGCATAAATGATTGTTCTCTCTTTACTGAAAAGATGTTTTTCTAGAACTTAATTATCCTTCTATCACAGGTCATTCTATTCCTAATATCAACAAATCTTTCTGTGACCTAACCTTTTCTAAAACAAACACATTCTTCATTCCTCTTTGTTCTTTTCATTTCCCTTACCTTCAGCTTTTTTAAAACTCCTGCCAGTGGGTACACTAAACTAGATGTTACAGTTGAAATCTTTTTATAAGAGCTACCTACTAGTACAGTTTAGGAAGTGTTAGAGTACTTTTTCCTACATTACTGCAATATTTTTGAATAGTGACTTTCAATCCCTTCAAGTATGTGGATTCCATCTTAACATTCTAAGATTTAGAGAATCTCAACATGATAGAAATACTACTTAATATCTGCTAATTGAGATAAAGTGATCAGCTGATAAAAATTGGTATGAGTTTAGTAACACAAGTGCATTTACTTGTTTATGAAAAATAGTGTTATATGGGCAAGGCAGTTTTGTAATCAACCTAGAGACAATGTCTGATGCAAAAACATATTTGTAGACCTCCTTATAAAACTCTATGATTCAAGTTTGGGAACTAATTTTGTGTGTGTGGTCACATATCAACAGTATTCCCTGGGAGCTTGATGGAAATACAGACTCATGGACTTCATGTAATATCATCTAATACTGAATCTTGGGAGTGTCTTAACAAGCTCTGCAGCTGAGATTATCCATGCTAAGTTTTTAAAAAATATATATTTTTATTGATTTCAGAGAGGAAGAGAGAGGGAGAGAGAGATAGAAACATCAGTGATGAGAGAGAATCATCGATGGGCTGCCCCCCTTCACGCCTTACACGGGGGATCAAGCCCGCAACCCAGGCATGTGCTCTGATCGGGAATCGAACTGTGACCTCCTGGTTCATAGGTTGATGCTCAAACGCTGAGCCACATTGGTCGGGCCATGATAGGTTTTGAGAACTATGTTCTTGACCAGGAATATCCAATAGAAATGTAATGCAAGCTACATACATCATTTTAGATTTTCTAGTAGACACATTAAAAAAGTAAAAACAAACACTGTCAGTTGTTTTACTTGAAGCAACAGGCCCATTTTGTTCACTTGCAAAAAAATATCAAGTTTGAAAAAAATCATAAGAAAGAAATGGGTGAAATTAATTACATTGATATATTTTACTTAACTAGATATATAAAATATTATCATTTCAACATATAAATAATATAAAATATTAATGAAACATTTTACATTCTTTTATACAGTCTTTGAAACGATGTGTATTTATACTTACAACACATTTCAATTTGGACTGGCTACATTTAAGGGTTCAATATCCACATGTAGCTACTATACTGGACAGCATAATTCTAGACCATGTGACTTGGAATACAATAACTATAAATCCATATTTACATTACATTATATTTATCCATATTGGCATCTATAGATTTATAGTTATAAATACACTTAGCAGCAAATTGTGTTACTAGGAATCTATTAAAATAGTTTCCCTCCGCCATCTTTCTGCCTCACATACAAGTTAAGTGCTTGAGTCTCCATGTTCCCATAGCAATGTAACACTCTTGTAATACAGGCAGCCAATCAGTGATTCTCTCTTGTCATTGATGTTTCTATCTCTCTCCCTCTCCCTTCCTCTCTGAAATCAATAAAAAGATATTTAAAAATAAGTCTTCCAGGTGATGCTGATGTTCACTAACATTTGAAAACTACTGATGGAGGAAAACAGATTTCCTTTGAGAATGTCCTCAGATTCATCATTTTCTCCTGAGTTCTGGGATCTAACCACAAGCAGAATCATTTTTGATTTTATTAAAGAAAAAGTAAAAGAAAGACATGCTAAGAAGATAACTGGAGAACCAACTCTTAGCAAAACGGAAGCAAAGGAAACTGGATATCTTCTCCTCACCCTCGGTTAATAATAGGTCCACCTTATTTGTAAGAGCAGATGACACAGCCCACCTAAGGCTCCCTGACTAGAAGGGAACCCATTATGCAAAATAAGTGGTGCAGGATCCTTAGAGAAAAAAAAAGAGTGTGAGGAAAATGTTCAAAATCTGTCAACACATTTAAAGGATCAAATCCTGTGCTCAATGATGATGAGAAGAAACACACTCACATATAGCTATAAGCCTGCTTCAAAAACCTATCCCACCAAAGTAAAGATCAGAAGCTGCTCTGTTGGAATTTTAATTTTTTAATTAAAAATCTTGTTTAGTTTTAAAAATGGAAACAGACTCATAGATACAGAAAATATACTGATGGTTGCCAAAGGGGAGGGGGATTAGGGGCTGGGTGAAAAAGGTGAAGGGATTGAGAAGTACAGATTGTAGTTACAATGTAGTCATGGGAATGTAAAGTACAGCACAGGAAATATAGTCAATGATCTACAGATATAAAAGGCTAAGCGACCAGTGGACCAGCTGACCAGCTGGTAGCTATGATGTGCACTGACCACCAGGGGGCAGATGCTCAACGCAGGAACTGCCAAGCAACAGCAACTTTGCAGGGTGCCCTCTCATACTCCAGGACCCCTCGGGGGAAGTCAGACTGCCAGTTTTGGTCTGATCCCCACAGGCCAGGCCAAGGGATCCCACCTGCTGGAGAGACCCTGCTCTGGTGGGGGAGGGACCGCCGGAGGTTGGCTCCAGGGCGTGTCTGGCCCATCTTGCCCAGTCCCGCCCTGCTGGCCACCTTCTAATTAATTTACTTTCAATGTGCACAAATCCATGCACTGGGCCTCTAGTATTGTAATAACTATGTATGGTGCCAGGTGGGTACTGAAAATATCATATACTTTTATAAAGTATATGATCATCTAACCACTATGCTGTACACTTGAAACTAATACAAAATATGGAATGCAAATAGTAATTGAAAAAATATTTAAAAACCTCGTTTAGTTTTTATAAATGAAGCCATGCAAATATTTATATTGGCCAGCTAAATATGATCCCGTGTACTTCCCTGAATCTTACTAATCTGATTATATAGACAAAGTTCCCAATAAAAAATTATTGCCCAGCCAGTGTGGCTCAGTGGTTGAGTGTCACCTATAAACTAGGAGGTCATGGTTCAATTCCCTATCAGGGCACATGCCTGGATTGTGGGTTCGATCCTCAGTGTGGGGCATGCAGGAGGCAGCTGATCAATGATTCTCTCTCATTATTGATGATTATATATCTCTCTCCCACTCCCTTCCTCTCTGAAATCAACAAAAATATATTAAAAATTATTGAAGAATTTGTAAACCAGAGGTTTTTGAAAGGTCCTACTTTTATAGTATTAGTGTTATAACAGCCTTTTTTGTTTGTTTATAAGATGGAGGAAGGGAGAGAGGGAAGGCCATTGTGGAAGTAATAAAAGAAAATCCACGTGTAAAATTTTGCTTAAGATAGTGTAAACAATAAAGGGAGTTTTGGTAAGGATGTCCTCGAATCAGATAGGATGATTACAATGTCTGCTTGGTACACAGTAGATGCTCAATCAGCACTGATTGAATAAAAGAAGGAAAGAATAAAAGGAGGAATGAAATGTGCAGAAGATGAGGGTCTAGATTCCTGTGACAGAAATTATCACAGATACATGAAGATGGAGTATACAGGGTGGGCAAAAGTAGGTTTACAGTTGTTCATATAAAAAATGCAATAATTACAAAATAATACAAGAATAAACTCACAAATGTAAACGTACTTTTGTCATACTCAGTATAACTGTCTGTATGACTTTGGAAGAATCTTAGGAAACCTTTAAAAACATACATAATTCATGATCCTGTTCTTAAACATATTTGAAGAATGTCATATCTGAAAATGTCTTCATATTCAATGTTTTTCAAGTGATGATATTCCATACAGTCCTACAGTCAATAAAGCATGTACTCTTTATATTAAAGTGCATTTTCAGCCTCTGTTGCTATTTGTGGATTTACTTGTGGTGCAGAGAAATGGTTAGACCAGTGATGGCGAACCCATGACACACGTGTCCGAGGTGACACGTAAACTCATTTTTTGGGTTGATTTTTCTTTGTTAAATGGCATTTAAATATATAAAATAAATATTAAAAATATAAATCTTTGTTTTACTATGATTGCAAATATCAAAAAATTTCTATATGTGACACGGCACCAGAGTTAAGTTAGGGTTTTTCAAAATGCTGACACGCCGAGCTCAAAAGGTTCGCCATCACTGGGTTAGACTATTCCCTAGCAATACTTCCCTAGATTATAACCTTCCCTATAGTACTTGTGCTTGGTGAATAAAGATATGCCTACACCACTAAATATGTGTGCATTGCTTCAAAATTACAAAGTTTTATAATTGGTTTAATTTCCTCATTTGTTTTTTTTAAATATATGAATTTTTATTATTGACAGTATTACAGATGTCCCCCACTTTCCTCCCTTTTTGCTCCCCTCCACCCAGTCCCTGCCCTACCCCTGGCCTTCATCACACTATTTCTGTGTAGATGGGCTATGCATATATGCATATAAGTTATTTAGTTAATCTCTTCCCACCTCCCCACCCCCACTATCCCTCTGAGATCTGGTTTTGATACTCATTTCTATTGGATCAAATATTAGGATTGGTTCTGCTTTAAGAGCTAATTCATCAAAATTACTTTTGGTTGATTTTACTACAATTGCTGAGTTCTAGAGACAACGAGGAAAAATATAATGCTTTATAGTTTTATATTCGAAACTGCAGGTATGATCTTAAGGGGTACACTGAACTGGGCTCATTAATCCATTGGTTTGTAAAAGGAAGATTTCAAAGTTAATATCCCTGAGAATCATTTATAAAGAGGGGAAGCATGAAAGAAGTGAAATATTTCATACCTGTGTGGCCCAAAAGAGCTCTAAGGTATGACTTTGCTAAGTCCAAACTTAACAGGACTTTGAGAAGAAGAAAGAAAAAGGGATGGATGTTGCAGTTCAGAAGGGCTGCTTTATGTCTTGAATGATACATGCTGTGTGTCAGTAATTGTGTCACTTAATGTTTCTAAGTCTCAGTTTTCTTATTTGTACACTAGTGGCCTGGTGCATGAAATTCGTGCACGGAGGGGGGTTCCCTCAGCCCAGCCTGCACACTCTCCAATTGGGGACCCCTTGGGGGATGTCCCAGGGATTGGGCCTAAACCGGCAGTCGGACATCCCTCTCGAAATCTGGGACCACTGGCTCCTAACTGCTCACTTGCCTGCTTGCCTGGTTGCCCCTAACTGCCTCTGCCTGCCTGCCTGATCACTCCTGCCTTCCCCTGCCAGCCTGGTTGCCCCCAATTGCTCTCCCCTGTAGGCCTGATCTTGACCACAACTGCCCTCCTCTGCTGTCCAATTTGGTTATGAATGGTCAGTTTCAATGCCAGTCAGCATCAAACTTTGCCTGCTAGGCAACCATTGGCGCCCCACAGCACCCAGATTTGGTTCTGATTGGTCAGTTTCTATGCCAATCAGCGTCAAAAAGCTCTGCCTCCTAGGCAGCCATTGGTTCTTCACAGCAACCACCTTTGGTTCTGATTGGTCGGTTCCTATGCCAGTCAGTGTCAAAAGCCCCACCTCCTAGACAGCCATTGGTTCTTCACAGCACCCACAATAGGTTCTGATTGGTTGGTTCCTATGCCAATCAACATCAAAAGCTCCGCCTCCTAGACAGCCATTGGTTCTTCACAGCAACCACCTTTGGTTCTGATTGGTTGGTTCCTATGCCAGTCAGTGTCAAAAGCCCCACCTCCTAGACAGCCATTGGTTCTTCACAGCACCCACATTAGGTTCTGATTGGTTGGTTCCTATGCCAATCAACATCTAAAAGTTCTGCCTCCTAGACAGCCATTGGTTCTTCACAGTGCCCACATATGGTTCTGATTGGTCGGTTTCTATGCCAGTCAGTGTCAAAAGCTCCACCTCCTAGACAGCCATTGGTTCTTCACAGCACCCACATTTGGTTCTGATTGGTTGGTTCCTATGCCAGTCAGCATCTCCAGGCCTATCTCTGGGCCTGATCAGAGAGGTGGGGCTGAACAGCCACCCCCTCCGAGGCCGGAAGAGAAAGAAAGGCCTGGCTGCTGGCGAAGCACGAAAAGAAAGAGGGAGAGAAAGAGAGAGGCAAGTACTGGCCAACAGCTGCCACTGAGGCTGTGGATCAGACCCTGCCTCTCTCTCTGGGTCTCAGCCCCCTGGGCAGTCAGTGCTGGGTCACCAGGCTGCAGCGGGGCAGTCAGTGCTGGGTCGCCATGGCAACCCAGTGCTTACTGAAGGACTCCTGGGGTTGGTCAGCCTTCCCTTGTGATGGTAGTTACAACCCTGGGCTTTTATGTATTAGGATGGGAATATGATAATATGTAATACAGAATCATAATGTTATGAGGATTAAATTAGATAATGTACATGAAAACTCTTTGTAACTACAAGGAATGATGGTTTCCTACACCAAAAACACATTGTCTAGTAGAAACATCATACCAATGTGTCCATGGTGAGGGAGAAAATATGATTTTATTTTTACAGAGAGTTTCAAACAAAAACCAATGTCTCTATACTTACACTTGTGGATTCAAAATAAATACAGAACTCTCCTATTTCTAGATACAGATTAATTGTAATTGGCTCTTACTCTGCTGTTGATATTCATATCTACATGGTTTATCTGTTTCTTTCATTTTGACTGTTATCACATACAGCTAAAAACAACAACATGTTTTTCTTTAAAAATAAAAATTAATGGGTCATGTAACTAAACTCAGGATATTCTTTTTTAAAATATATTTTTATTCATTTCAGAGAGGAAGAAAGAGAGATAGAAACATCAATGATGAGAGAGAATCATTGATCGGCTGCCTCCTGCACACCCCCTACTGGGGATCGAGCCTGCAACCAGGCATGTGCCCTTGACTGGAATTGAACAGGGGACCCTTCAGTCTGCAGGCTGACGCTCTATCCACTGAGCCAAGCCGGCTAGGGCCAGGATATTCTGATAGTAGACATAGCCTGGTAGTATTTCTTTTACTACAAAATTTTGCGCAAATTTAAGACTCTTTCTTAGGTTTACTAGTATATCTGACTTCCTGCTACTCCAAATCTCTATTTCTTGCTTTTCTTTTTTTTTAGTAGACAAGGAAACAAAGATGAATTTGACTTACTTTTATTGTGATTTTAGTAACTAATGTAGCACTGTAAGTGACTAAATGTTTATTTATTTTTTGAAATATAATATATCATAACGATGGTGGGCTCAAACTCCCCTCCACAGAGGCTGGGTAATGTTTTAGTTCTCATGTACATTCTTCGAAATGTAAAGTGTTCTCAATGAGTTGCTCTTCCAGTAATGGGGAAAAAAATTGATGTGAACCTCATTTCTTGCTTTATTCACTTTCTGCACAAGACTCATATTTATAATACAGCAGAGTGGTTAGAATTGTGGTAAAGAAATGGAATCATCTTGACTCAGTAATGTGCAAACCAAAACCTTGGATTTACCAGCTTTCCACTAACAACACTTTGAAAGCCTATCCTAAGGTCATGTTAAAAAATAGCAACAAGTGAAATTCGCCACAATAAGAGCATATACCACAAACGAACTGAACTGTTTAACATGAAAAGGCTGTCTGTATGTGGGTTTGGGGGGATGAGAGGTTTCAAAGTTAGAATTATAGAAGGAAAAACATCATTCCAACAAGCCCCATCTGTATTATGAATAAAGGGGGCAACTCTATTGATTCTAAACTAAATTTTGTCATGTGGTATCTCCCCCAACATCAGATACAGAATCATAGGATTGAACTAGATGTGACCTTAGGCAAAATGGACTGTCTCATGTTATAAATGAGAGCATTGAAGCTGAGAGAGGTTAAATGGCTTTCCCAAGATAACATGGTCAAATAATAGCTGAGCTTCAATTTGAAGTTAGGCCTTCTGATATTCACTCCAATACTCTTTTTATTGTATCACACAGTCCCCTTTCATGTACTTCCTTATATTTATATCCAAGTCCTTATTTATTTTAAACAATGGATGAAAATCAAGCTATTAATATTTCCTCCTACTTTACATATATATAAATAGCTCAAGCTATAATGGATCCCTTAGCATAGATTAAAAAAAAAACTTTTCCTATCATCATAATCTTTTGGCCTTATTTGCAAATTTAGGTGCAACTGTTACAAATCTTGTAGTACATTCTGAAAGCAAATGTGGCATTCAGCTCTCTAAAAGAAATGTTAAGATATAGTTCAAGAGTGCTTGTATATAATAAATGTGGGCATTGCTTTGCCTTGGACATTTATCACTTTCCTTGTTTATGCTTAAAATGAAAAACATACTAAGGATGAAACTGATAAGATTTTAAAAAATATATATATTTTATTGATTTCAGAGAGGAAGGGAGAGGGAGAGTGAGAGGGAGAGGGAAAGAGAGATAGAAATATCAATGATGAGAGAGGATCATTGATTGGCTGCCTTCTGCACGCCCCCTACTGGGGATCAAGCCCACAACCCCAGGCATGTGCCCTTGACTGGAATTGAACCCAGGACCCTTCAGTCTGCACAGCGACACTCTATCCACTGAGCCATATCAGTTAGGGCAAAACTGGTAAGATTTTAAAAGTACTTAACCACTATGGAGCAAACGTACATAGGAATTCATTGCTTAACTATATTGCCTTGCTTTAGTCAATGCCACTTATAACATTCTATCATCCAAATATTTCAAGATTATTGATCACAACAAGAATTAAATGATATGAAATCTCAGGAGGTCATGAATTTGGACTTGTTTTTATTAAAGCTTGAGCAATTCTTTAACAGGACTGTCGATCACACCCCTAAATGAACTGCCATTTGGAAAACTCATCTGGTTTTCAGTATTTTTCTTATTATAACTTTGAGAGAAAATATTTTTAAACCCAGTTGCCACTCTGTCTTCAGTAGCATACACTCTGCATCCTATGAAATTGGAAAAAGGAAGGAAAACAGTTCTCCAATTCTGTCATTAAACCAGCTTTACAGTTTGGGGGTATAAGACAGTGTCCTTCACATAGGTAACATATTGACATGTCTCCTCCACCATTAGGTTTTCTGAGTTCTTACTATGAGCCAGGTACTGTACTAACAACTCTCCATGAATTAGTTCGCTTAATATTACAGCAAGCATGTTAGAAATGAGAAAATTAACAATCAGAAAGGTCAAGTGACTTCAAGGTAATTCAGTGACTCTGATTCCAAAACCTGTATGCTATAATAGTAATAATTATAATGGCGATAGTACCAATAGTTGGAACTTACATAGTGTTACATGGGACTAGTACTGTTCCAAGTACTTACCATGTATTTTGACTTACTTGTTCTAATAAACCAATATTTTAGGAACATTTATTATCCCCATTTTTTTTCAGATGAAAGATTGAGGCATAGAGAGTTTAAATAACCTTGATCACACTTATATTCCCTGCAGGTTTGTGGACAAATGCTCTTTCTTTAAAACATTTTAGGATGTCTTACCTTTGACTTTTGTTTACATTAGGAATCCCAAGGGAAAGATGTTTTGAGAATCCAAGCAATAATAGTACAGAGTAATTGTATGCTAGTAATTTAGTTTTTTAAATCATGATTCAGCATTATCTTCTATGTTTATTGCAAGATATAGGAAAGCCTAACTTTAAGCCATTTATAAAAGTTAATGTTAATAGGTTTGAAAACATTTATATAGGGACTTCACAAACAATATAAAATATCCTATAGTCGCAAAATATTTTTGTGAATGTCATATGAAAAAATTACTTTTATTGTTCCTCGTAAACAAGCTTTATCTGTATATTCTCTTATTGGAATAGGGAACTGCAATGCTAATAATGCGCCTACCTGCAGGAGCTTCCATCTGGTGTTCAGGTCTTCCAGAATATTGAGGTTATATGGTGACAACTGAATGCCCAATGTGGTGAGTTGACGAGCAAGGTCATTGACGTGGCTTACATTCTCTTTAAGAGGCGCAATTTCTCCTCGAAGTGCCTGTGTGAAATAGTCAAGGGCAAATTGGAAGATGAGAATATTTAAAACAAAGAAACAGACATGTGGGAACTATAAGATATTTTATTCTGTTTGGGGTGCAGTATCAGTGATATTAGCCCTATCATAGAGGTAGTATAACAATGAACATTTGTTAATGGGTAAAGAATAATATTTCTTGAGTAATTCTTAGATGCCTAATCCTGTGGTAAACTCTGTCCACATGTAATTTGATTTTATTCCTACATAATAACCCTATGAGGTTAATACTTGGAGAATTCTCATTTTACACAGAGAAAACAAACTTAGAGAGATTAAACCTTGCCCAAGATTCCATGGGTCAAAATTGAGAAACCTGGAATACATACCCAGGTTTTCCTGTCTCCAGAGTGCTTATTATTTTTAAAAAATATATCTTAATTGTTGAAAATATCACAGATGTATCCCTTTCTTCCCCATTGACATCCTCTACCCTGCCAGGCCTTCACCACACTATTATTTTTGTCCATGGGTTATGCATATATGCATATAAATGCTTATTCTTAACTATTATATTATATACCTCTCCAAAGAAGTTCTGGATTGGCAAAGTAATGGGAAAAATATGGTGCTGCTAGATTCTAAATTCTACTCATCTCACAACTAGATATAGATCTTTTTTTACAATAAAAAGATATACTCAGTCATAAAATATTACATGCATACTTTGCACCAACTACGTAATAAATAGATTCATTTAGAGATTAGGGTATTTTGTCAAGTTTTAAGAATGACTTCCTGGTCTTTTGGTATTTTAGTCCTTGTAGCAATGACTTAAGAAGGCTCCCATGGGGCTTCTCAGCTGTCTCTAAAGCATTAGATTGGGATTCTCTGATGCAATACATCATGACAATCTGTTGAACAGAAGAACACTATGCAGATATGGGGAAGATATTACCATGCGTCATATCTACCCTATTGAGATGACATTTATGGATCTTTAACATGATGTATGATGTCCAAATGTTCCAATGAGCAATTTCTAACGGACAAATTCCCTTACTTAGGAGAACAATTTGTGTAATATAATGTCTGTGCACAAGGATAGCATCATTTACTTGGCTATAGTGCTGTTTTAACTTGCTTGATCTGGGCATGTGTTATTTCTCTGTTTCCCTATGTTGATAAAAGACATTGTTTACACTCACCTCATCTATAACCCTCCAGTTCATTCCCATTGCAAATGGAAGAAACCCGTATGTACATTCTAAATAAGAATGCAATTATCCTCTCAAATCTACCTGAATATCTCACCACTAAAATGTGGTACTGTGTAGAGTATAAGATTCTTATATAGTTCTTAGAAAACACAAGACACTGTGCTAATCTCTGCTGAACTCATAGTTTCTTTTAAAGTGATCATTAAAAATATTAAAAGATCATGGGGTTTCTTTTGAGAGATACTCTGGAATTAGTGGTGATTGTGGCACAACCATGTGAATATGCTAAACACTGATGAATATTAGACTTTAAAAGGGTGAATTTTATGGTATGTGAATTACATATCCATAAAAATTAAAACAAAAACAAAAGACACACTTCTGACTGAACACATACATACAATAAGTCTATGTGATGTATGCATCTTTATTCAACTTCATGTCAGTGGAATGTCATAGGAATCAGTCTAAAACTAAAAGTTTTTATAGGGATTGATAGTAAATATTACTTCATTTCCTTATAAGTGAATGATGCATAATAATTTTGTTTTGCATAATATAAATGTTGGAAAACAGATTTCTTAAATGACAATGGAGAAACCTAGATAAGGACAATTATTACAAAATGGAATCAATCTCTTCTGGATAATAACGTGTTGGTAGTAACCACTAATAAATATCATATGAGTGGAAATGGTAAGTGGGAAACCAGGCATAATCTGACAATGCTGCAGATTAAACCTCTATGCTAATCATCTGCCTTCACTAGTGTGGCTCTCAGCCATTAAATTGAGTATCCATCTTAGTTAAATCATATCTAGATTTCAGCTCTCTTTGGATTACATAATCTACATGTTCAAATGTCTCTTTTTAGAACACTAGAGGCCTGATGCACGAAATTTGTGCAATAGTAGGCCTTCTTTCCCCCGGATGCCGGCAATGGCTTCCCTCCATCTGCCAGCAGGCACTCAGGACCCGGGCTTCCCTCACAGTCCCAGCTTTGTCTGGAAGGTCATCTAGAAGGACGTCTGGAAGGATGTCTGGTCAAATAAGCATATTACTCTTTTATTATTATAGATTTTGATTTTCACTTTCTGCCCCAAAATCCTGGGCACATATATTAATCCTACATCAATGCTTTGGAGCAGTGGTTCTCAACCTTCCTAATGCTGCAACCCTTTAATCATGTTGTGGTGACCCCCAATTTCATTGTTACAAATTGAACATAATTAAAGCATAGTGATTAATCACAAAACAATATGTAATTATATATGTGTTTTCCAGTGGTCTTAGGCGACCCCTGTGAAAGGGTCATTGGACCCCCAAAGGGATTGCGACCCACAGGTTGAGAACCGCTGCTTTGGAGGATGAAAGGGATTAAAAAACAAGTTCCAGCAATCATAATTAATCACAACACTCACTTTCCCTTCCCCTCTCCTCCCCTCCTCCTCCTCCTCCTCCTCCTTCTTATTCCTCTCTCTCTCTCTCTCTCTCTCTCTCTGTCTCTCTCTCTCTCTCTCTCTCTCTCTCCCTCTCCCCCCACCCATCACTATCATAGGATCTTATGGCTTCTTTTTTATACTCATACTAGAGGCCCAGTGCATGACATTCGTGCACTGGAGGGGGGATCCCTCAGCCCGGCCTGTGCCCTCTTGAAGTCCAGGGAGCAGGCCTAAGCCAGCAGGCGGACTTCCCCCAAGGGGTCCTTAGTGCTGCCTTGGAGGTGGGAGAAGCTCCCGCCACCGCCACTGCACTCACCAGCTCTGAGTCTGGCTTCTGGCTGAGCGGTTCTCCCCCTGTGGGAGCGCACTGACCACCAGGGGGCAGCTCCTGCATTGAGCGTCTTTCCCCTGGTGGTGTGTGTCATAGTGACTGGTCATTCTGCCATTCAGTCAGTTTGCATATTAGGGTTTTATTATATAGGCTCTAGCAATTATAATAAAAGTTCTCTTAACTAATCTCCACTTAAGACTCACCAGATTAGCCAGAGTCTTTATTCTTCTGTGAAATACACTGTCTGGGGCCTCTACCAACCTCTAAATAGAATGTTAGAAGTATCTGTTAGTATGCATGGTCTTCAGCTCTCATTAGTTGTCAGTTGTGTTCTCAAATGTGTTTTTGCCAGTTAATGTTGCAATTATATGATTTAAATATTTTTCTAACCAAAGAAATATGTCTGAAATGAGTTATTATTTCTATGAAAACCAGGAAAGTTCCTTAAAAATTAAAAAGAAGGACTGTTGAATTGGAGTGGACAAGACTAAAAAATTGGAAAAATAATCTAAAAAATTTAGAAGGATTCGGCATTTAGAATAATTCTCATGTTTCCTGATGCACTCTGCCTACATTAAAGAAACTGGAAATCAAAAGTTTGCATTATCAGTGCAATTCATGGAGAACTCTAATCAGTGAATCTACACTCAAAGAAAAAAACCGTCACACAATATTAAAACATTGATGGCTATTTTAGGATGGAATAAAATGTTTAAAAAAATATGTTTAATGGTTCCCTGATTTAACTGTCTTTTTCAATTAGTGGTTAACACTAGGTCCTAATTGAATTGGAATAAAGAGCATCCCATCTAATAATAGACAAACATGGTAATTGACCGTACCTTCGCTATGCCTCCCATTGGCTAATAAGTGTGATATACAAATTAACCACCAACAAAGATGGCGGCTAATTTGCATACTGCAGGCAGGGCGGGACAACGCCATTCCGCCTGGCCCGCCGCCATCTGGGCCTGCTATTTGCGACCCAGGGCAGTGGGGCGGGACAGCGCCATCCCGCCTGCCCTGCCGCCATCCGGGCCTGCTATCTGTGACCCGGGGTGGCGGGCATCCGTGTGCGACCCGACCCAGGGCAGCTGGGCGGGGCAGCAGCGATTGGCTGGCTCTCCCAGGCGTCCCGTGTGCGACCCGTCTGGGGCGTCCTGTGTGCAACCTGACCCGGGGCGGTGCCCCAACCCATGATCGGCCCTGCAGTGTGCGCGACCCAGGGCGGCACCCCAACCCCCGGGTCGGCCCTGCCATGTACGCGACCCGGGGAGGCGGGGCAGGCACGGAGGGATCGGGCCTGCCATCTGCCACCCGGGTAGCGGGCCTAAGCCAGCAGGTGGTTATCTCCCGAGGGGTCCCAGACTGTGAGAGGGCACAAGTGGGGCTGAGGGACAGCCCCCCATCCCCCCTCCCCCGCCAGTGCACAAATTTTTGTGCACCGGCCTCTAGTCTATTATAAACTTATAAAAATAATGTATTTTTATTGATTTCAGAGAGGGAAAGGGAGAGAGATAGAAACATCAATGATGAGAGAGAATCATAAATTAGTTGCCTCCTGCATGCCCCCCCTCCCCCATGGGACTGAGTCCACAACTTAGGCATGTGCCCTGACCAGGAATTGAACCGTGACCTCCTGGTTCATAGGTTGACACTCAACCACTGAGCCACACCGGCCGGGCTAAACTTTTACTGCTACTGTTTTACTGACATTACTACTGCTACTATGATTAATTAAGGATAAAAAACCCCATAGGTCTAGTTGAATTTGAATGCCTAAATTTCTGTTAAGATAAATAGAGCCTTGGAGAGAAGTTAGTTGATAAAGAGACAACTTGGTGTAAGGTTCAGTTTGGGCAGATATTGTGATGGGCATGAACAGACTGAAGAACTTTAACCAGCAAGAAATCATTGTAAGGTCACTAAATACACAAGGATGGAGGAAAGGAGATAACTGGTGGCAGAAACAAAAAGAAGATAAAAAAGGGGCAGGAGAGTGTCCAAGTCATTTTGGCATTTGACTTAGGTTCTGGGGGCAGCTCCATAGTACCTGAGGATGGCTATGGATTGTCAATGCCTAGAAGTGTACATAACAAAAACTAAAAACTCCTCAACTCTGAATCACAGGACATACTATATAAAGAGTGAATTACAGGTACCATGTCATTTCAATGGGTGTGACTTTGGGTTTGGCTATATTTCAAATATTAGTGCTGCTAATATTATACAATATAAATTAATCTTTAAATTATTAAACACTAAACAAAATGCCAAAACGTATAGTTAACTCTGAGCAATATGACGTGCTATTAAGATACTACCAAAATTTCATTAGATTTTATTCTAGTTTGAGAGCAGTGAGAAAATATCGAAGGGAGCCATTATACTGTGGATTTTCTTGGAATCACTTAAACATCTGGAATATGTTCTCCATGAAAGAGCAAACTAAGTCTAATTTTATTATGACTAGTTTCAAGCAGGCAGAATTTTCACTTCATTAAATGTTGTCTGATTATAGATATAAAAGTACTGATTTAGAATGATATATTAGTCTGATATGTCAAGTTTTTCTTCTTTTTTATGAAATTAAATTGCCTGTCAGGTCTTTGCTTATCGTTATGTAGTTAAAGATTTGTTCAAATGTGGATTTATAATTGTAGTCATTATCCACTTTGCAACAAAAGAAAGGAATGGTCTATTAACAAAGGAAGCAGTTTTGACTAGATATTCAAGGGATAATTCCACAAGGCACAGAAAAAAGTCAATGTGGAGGACTGGAAAGAGTAAGTTGATTCACTTCTATTTAAGGGCCTCTAATTCCTTTATGAAGTATGAAGTGAAGGGATCAAAATTCTGCCACCCTGAAGCTGCTTTTTTGGGATATTTATTTAAGCTGTTTATTAAGAAACAAAAGACTCAGAAAGAACCTTTGACCCCCCTTTTCTGCCCAAGAGATTCAGACAGAGAAACCTGCTACAGGATGGAGAGTTTAGGATGTCCCCTTAGCCTAATTTGCATTAAGTATGGTAAAGAAGAGGGTTTCAGGCAGGTGCCTGCTGGCTAGATACCCTTGTATCCCGTTGTTTTTGAGTCTCCTAGCAAGGATTTGCTTGCCAAGTGTGTTCCCCTCTTCCTCAACTACCTGAAAATCACACATTCTCACTTCAGAAATGTAATACTCCATTTCCCCCCTTTTCTCCTTTGTCCAAAACTGTGTCATATATCCAATGTTGCCTCACTGTCTTGGGAATTTTCATGCCTATGTGAATTCCCCATGTGCATGTATTAAAGTTTGATTTTTTCTTGTTAATCTGTGTCTATTAATTTGATGGTTGGCCCAGCCAGAAGAACTTAGAAGGTGGGAGGAAAAGTATTAATATTTTTTAGCCCCGACAGAAGCAACAGAGTTGGCATAGAATTGATATGTAACCAATATTCATATTATGTAAATAGGAGTTAAAGGTAAGTGGGAACATTTGAATTAGTTGTGATAGAGGCTGTGCGATGGATTTGACCTAAGAAACTAGCAAGGTTGCCAGGCATGTTGAGGGCCCATTTGAGGCCAAGGACTCACATATTTTAGCCGAACCAATCTGCCCAATTTTCTCTTTCTCTAGGTGTCCCATGCAAACATGGAGAAAACAGTTGGTTCAGGGGTTTTGTCAGGTGGCTGTGGCACAAACACTTAGGGACAAGGGAGTTTAAATTTTAGCTGGAATGTAATTGGAAAACAGACTGTGGAGTCTAAACTGGATTAGGAAGAAAGTGAAGCAAGATAAGGCTTGGAGATGGAGAGAAAATAACAGGGGCAAGTGATGGAGGTTCAAGACAATCCAAGAAAGACCATAGCAGGAGTAGCTGTACAAGCAAGCAAGAAGGAGAGGAAACTACAATGCTTGAATTAGCGCTGCCATTTTTGAGTTTATAAATTGTGTGATATATATATCACACACATATCTAGTGTTGTATTTATATATCAATGGTGCTACTGAAAATCAGAAAAATTTCCCTTCTAAGCAATATTAAACATTCTTCCTGAAAACTCAACCTACTAATTTATAAAGGTCCTATTTCACTTACTAGGAATTCGAAATTAGTAGGGTCTGATGATGAAATGTCATTCTAGGGCTATATGCGCTGTCATTCTAGAGCTATATGCGCTGTGCAGAGAAATCCACATTATGAATGCTACTTAAAAAATGAAGTAGTGACTGACTGCATTTCTCTCTACAATGAAACTTTACTGAACAAATGTTTGTGGATCAAATCCATTGAAAAATAGGCTAAAAAGAGGAGGCACTAGGAAAAGTCCCAGGATTCTTCATGCTGTAGTAGTGAGAAGCTGAGGGGGAGGAAATGGAAATCATGTCCACAAATACAGGTTTTAATACCGGTACTGGGTCTCGTATATATGTCTCACAGAAGGCCTTATAGGGCCCAGGTACCCAGGATTTGGGGCAGGTACAACCCAGCTGGGTTTGCAGCTTTTGCATTTTTGGATGTTTATATCATCCAGATGAGAGTGAGTGCTCACCACTGGGGCCAAGATGGTCAAAGGCTATATTCTGCTTTGCGCAGAGGATCAGAGACCTACTGGAACCTTTAAAATGCCTGGAAGGGAGGAAATAAGCTGTTCAAATGTGGTTGAACCAATAACAAAGAAACACAAGATAAGATGTAGGCAAGCTTTTCATGTTTCACTGTTGTCTGTAATTTTTGGTTCTTTATTCTGGTTGTTTCCCTGCCTGGTGTGGTGCACAGGATGTAAGTTCAGTTTTTGTCTCTGAATACCTACTGCCTCCTGCTGGGTTTCAGAGAAGCAGAATCTGAGTGCTTTTAAGAGAAGGAGAGTGAGAAAAACAGGAGGACAGGATAAGATAGGTAAGCAAGGATGCGGCCTCTGCTGGAGACCAGCATCAGCCTGGTCCCACAGGGAGCTCTGGAGCACAAATTATACCATAGTTGGCCTGTCTTGAGACAAGGGGGTTATCCTGTTCTACCTCAATGTCATTCAGTTTTTGCCACTAGCTGCTCCCTATCAGTCTCAGAGAAGGTGTGGTGTAAATTCCCAGGCAAGGTGGCTTCCTTTTGGCTGTGAAAGGTTTCCTGGAAAAGAGTGCAACTATGAGTCTCTAGCAGCCAACACGGAGTTGCTGGGGGATGAGTGCACTAGTCTAGTCAAGGAATCAGGCTGAGGCGCCCAGAGTATCCAGTACATAGACTAACTTTATTATCCATTTCTCCAATCTCGTTTACCCTTAGACTTCAAATGTCAGGTCCTTTTTATCTATCATCTATCTATCTATCTATCTATCTATCTATCTATCTATCTATCTATCATCTATTTATTCTTATATATTTTTATTGATTTCAGAGAGGAAGGGAGAGGGAGAGAGAGATAGAAACATCAATGATGAGAATCATTGATTGGTTGCCTCCTGCATGCCCCCTACTGGGGATTGAGCCCACAACCAGGACACGTGCCCTTGACTGGACTTGAACCTGGGACCCTTCAGTCCAAAGGCCAACGTTCTATCCACTGAGCCAAACCAGCCAGGGCTGTCAGGTCCTTTTTTTAAAAATACATTTTTATTGACCTCAAAGAGGACGGGAGAGGGAGAGAGATAGAAACATCAATGATGAAAGTGATTCATTGATTGGCTGCCTCCTGCACACCCCACACTGGGGATCGAGCCCCCAACCTGGGCATGTGCCCTGACTGAGAATAGAACCGTGACCTCCTGGTTCATACGTCAATGTTCAACCACTGAGCCACACCAGCCAGGCAGATACTTTTATTTTTTCTTGCAAGAGGCTTATCTTATTACTGTCATTATGGGGCTATCACAGATTTTCCACAAATCTGAGATATACCATTCTTGCCATAAGATCAAGTTCTTGATTTCTGCCAAATACTGAGGGATTTTTATGTGGAGTTAAGACCCAGGGTGTAGTTTGCAGATTGAATGAGTACATCAATTTGCCTTTAGTGTCACTTTTTGCCTCTGGTGGAGACATTCTCGACAATAAATTATGCCATTGAAACATGTACTATTTTTAAATAGAGATGTGGCTGCATTCCATTCCAGCATCAGTTTTTATGGTGGGAGCCTGAAGGCAAAATATTATGCTGTTTCTTTCCATTGTCTTCCTTGAATTCAGATTTCAAGGCAATTCTTGTACAGTTTCATATTTGGGCATGATCACTTTTGACGAGCAAAGTGAATAAGGACATAAATAATGAAACCGATTCAGAACTAATGACCTAGATGTAGCATAATCAGGATGACTTAGAGTATGTTAAGTAAAAAAATACAACCACCAGATTTTAGGAAAACAATATGAACTTTGAAGGCATGACAAAATTTGGTGAGTTTATTGCCTAAGCAATTATCAGTAATTATATTTTAACTATGGTTTCCCCTCAGAGTCACCACAGTTCTAAATTTATGGCACTAAGAGAATAGCTATTAACTGCAGTATTTTTCCCTATAGAGAACGCTTATGTTTTTATGAAAAATTATCTTGTTTCTTTTTGTATTATTGAAAAAGAATGCACACCCAAACACAAAAACATAAATTATTTAAAAATTTTTTCAATTTACATCCATCATGGTTCTTCACGTTTTAGGACATGGCTTCACTATGAAGCTTATAACCCCAACATTGTTCAAATTAAAGCTGAATTCTAGTTTTACCACACTAAGTGCCCTGCTTCTTTCTTTTCTGTTCACGCTGTTCATTTTGCCTTCCCAAATATAAATTGGAAATGAGGAGAAGGACAGAACTGGACACAAAGGAAAGGCTTTTACTTATAAGAACAAGTTGTACACACATTAGTTACTTTAATTTCCTTGGAAACTTGTTTTATAATCCTAACTCTGACTGCTAATTATTTCCCCTTTAGAGAGAAAAAAGAAGCAAACAATCTCCCCCAAAGTAACCCCCCCAAACATGTCAAGCTATTCACAGCTTTCTAATGACACAATTAAAAAGGCAGTTCATGAATGCTTTACAGAGGCTAAATGCAAAATATGCACAATTAAAATTAAAAGGTTCTAACGAGTGTAAATAAATCACTTAAGCAGTCCATGTGTTTAGGCTGTTAAGGAAACAGAAGAAATGCCAATATTTCTTTCTGACAAAATTTAATTATATGTGACAAAAGTTCAAGCAAAATAGCAGTTAATGAAATCTGTTTACTTATTTAAGAATAAGTAACAATCCATAAACCACTAAAAACATCAACCACAAGGACATTGATATTCAAATTCAGGAGTTATTTTAGACAGATTAAGTTTTAGATTTCACAGGTTTTTTGAATTTGCAAAAGTTTCTGCCAGTCTGAAATGTTCACGGTCTGTGCCCACATTTGCCACCACCATCGCCCTTGCCTAGGGGGACTGTCTTTCTCTCAACCTTCCCAGCCAGACCTCTGTCTAAGGCAGTGGTTCTCCAACAACAGCCTGCATCGTAATCATAAACCGTTTGTTTACACAGAGATTTCTGAGTCCCACCCCAGTGTTTTTGATTCAGTAGGTCCAGAATGGGCCTAAGAATTTGATATTTTTTTAACAAGAATTTAAAAGATGCTGTGTTCCTAGAACTCAGCAAGCTTATTCCTTCCTTCCTTCCTTCCTCCCTCCTTCCCTCCCTCCCTCCCTTCCTCCCTTCCTTCCTTCTTTCCTTCCTTCCTTCCTTCCTTCCTTCCTTCCTTCCTTCCTTCCTTCCTTCCTTCCTTCCTTCCTTCCTTGTTTTCTAATCCATTCATCTACTGATGGGCACTTAGGCTGTTTCCAGACAGCCTAATATTCTTTTATATATTACATTTCTAAAAAATTGAATTTCTTTAAAGAAGTAAAATAAAGCCTCCAAAAACTTGAAAATTGTTTTTCAAAGTTGATTGTATCATTCTACACTAGCCATTTATGGAAGTTCTAGTTGCTTTTCATGATTGTCAATACTGTGGTCACTGTTTTTAAATTTATTCTGTTTTAAATGTTAATTTCCTCAATAACTAGTGATGCTGAACATCTATTCATGTATTTGTTTGCCATCTATGTGTCTTCTTTGGTGAAATGTCAGATCTTTCACCCATTAAAAAATGGGTTGCTTGTTACCTTATTATTTAGTTATAAGAGCCGTTTCTATATTCCAGATATGTCTCTTGTCAGATAAATGTTTTGCAGATATTTTTCTCCCAGGCTTTGGATTGTCTTTTTTATTTTTGTAGCATCTTTTGAGGAGTGAGTTTTAAATTGTGATGAAGTAAATTTATTGATTTTTTTTAAAGTGTCCTTTTTGTGTGCCATTAAGAAATAATTGCCAAACCCAAGTTCATTCAGATCACCAAGCTTATTCTTGATTTAGACCCTTTGTGCATGCTGTTCCCTCAGCCTGGAGTTTTACATTTTTGCTCTCTGCCTCACTGGCTTCTATTCATATACCTCAGATCTCAGTTAATGTGACCGTGAAAGCAAGCCCAACCCTGGCTGCCCAAAGTAAAGCAAGCTCCCCACTATTTTTCTCACTCTCAGCACCTTATTTTCCTCCTTAGCACTGATCACAATTTATAAGTGCATATCTATTTGCCTACTTGTTAATTCATGTCTCCATTCCCAAGACCTTAATCTTCATTAAGGCAATTCTACATTATTTTTTCCCAGGATATGTCTGCACCAAGTACATGATAATCCCTCAATATATTTTTATTAAAAATAAACACTCAAGAGAATTAGGCATTTTTGCATTAATCACTAAAAACTTTAGACCAGCAGCTATCCTCAAATTGCTTCATAAACATAGCTCATTTCCTTTAGGTTCCATATCTAAGTTATTTATTTTCTGTTGGAACATGTGCTAATTTTTAAGGTCTCTCTAACCCTCTGAGCAAGAACGTAACATTCCAGTTTTTGGTACCAACTAGAGAGCTTTTTGGTACCAACCAGAGAGTTTTATGAAAATAGAGCCAGTGGAGGAAAAGGGGGAGTGATCTATTTAAGGAAAATATGTTCTGCTGGTGTAGCCTTCTGGAGGGCATTTTCCGAAGACTTAAAAAAACATGAAAATATTTATATAGAAAAAGATGACAAGACTAAAATACCAGGGTTTCCATGTAGAGTTGTATAGTGGCCTGGTCAAGAGGACACAGAGGGCTGAAATCCAGCCTGGGTTCCATTACAGAATTGGTGCACCTTGGCTCAGGCTGAGGATCTCTTTGAAGAAAGAGGTACCTTTTTCTCTAGTAGCCAAAGAGGTGTTTGCAGGAATTGGTATTATATGGGGTTGAGATTACAGGTGATCTCTCTCTCTCTCTCTCTCTCTCTCTCTCTCTCTCTCTCTCTCTCTCTCTCTCTCCTCCTTCACTTTTGGGATTTACCACTAAAGAAAGACTTCATTTGCAAATATTTTCCATGCATTTCCACTTATGTAAAAATGGGGAAAGTAACATAGACACATCAGGCCTGTTGTAAAGACAAATGAGAAGGCCAAGTCTATTTTTCCTTCTTTTACTACACCTACAACCAGTTAAGCGCTGTGTCAGGCAACATGGAGAATAAAAGGTCACATGAGGTCCTAATCAGTCTAGTTCAGGGAGACTCTGCAAAGCAGATGATGATAAGCTAGTTCATCCAAGAGAGAGCCAGAGACTAAGATCCTTTCTTCGGTAGCTGCGTCTTTGGAGCCAACTTGTAATATTACCCTGGGGAAACCTGTCTTTCCTCACTCTTTTATTATGTAACTTGGTATTTTAAAAAAAATTTTAATTTTTAATTAAAAATATTTATTGTTGAAAGTATTACATGTGGCCCTGTTTTTCCCCATTGACCTCTTGTAGCCTGCCCCTAACCCACACCCAAGACCTTCACCACCCTATTGTATGTGTCCATGAGTTATGCATATATGCATACAAGCTCTTTGGTTGATCTATTCCTATCCATCCTGGCCTTCCCTCTGAGATTCCACAGTCTGTTCCATGCTTCTATGTCTCTGGATCTATTTTGTTCATCGGTTTATTTTGTTCATTAGATTCTACACATGAGTGAAATCATGTGATATTTGTCTTTCTCTGACCAGCTTATTTCACTTAGCATAATACTCTCCATGTTGTTGCAAATGGTAAGAAATCCTTTTTTTTTTTACTGCTGCATAGTATTCCATGGTGTAAACGTATCACAGCTTTTTTATCCACTCATCTCCTAATGGGCACTTGGGTCGTTTCCATAACTTGGCTATTATAAATAGCACTACTATGAACACAGGGGTGCATATATTCTTTCTGATTGGTGTTTCCAGATTCTTAGGATATATTCCTAGAAGTGGGATCACAAGGTCAAATGGTAGTTCAATTTTTAATTTTTTGAAGAAACTCTATACTGTTTTTCACAGTGGCTACACCAGTCTGCATCCCCACTAGCAGTGTACTATATACTAGGGTTCCCTTTTCTCCACATCCTCACCAATACTTGTCATTTGTTGATTTGTTGATGTAGCCATTCTGACAGGTGTGAGGTGATACCTCATTGTTTTAATTTGCATCTTTCTGATGATCAGTGGCTTTGAGAATTTTTTCATATGTCTCTTGGCTTCTGTATGTCCATTGTGGAGAAGTGTCTATTTATGTCCTTTTCCCATTTTTTAGTCTTACTTTTGTTAAGTTATATGAGTTCCCTATATATTTTGGAAATTAACTCCTTATTGGCTATATCATTGGCAAATATGTTTTCCCATGCAGTGGTCTCTCTTTTCATTTTGTTGATGGTCCCTTTTGCTGTACAGAAGATTTTTATTTTGATGTAGTTCCATTTGTTTATTTTCTCTTTAGTTTCCTTTGCCCTAGGACTGTGGTCGGCAAACTGCGGCTTGCGAGCCACATGTGGCTCTTTGGCCCCTTGAGTGTGGCTCTTCCTAAGCCTTAGGAGTACCCTAATTAAGTCAATAACAATGTACCTACCTATATAGTTTAAGTTTAAAAAATTTGGCTCTCAAAAGAAATTTCAATCGTTGTACTGTTGATATTTGGCTCTGTTGACTAATGAGTTTGCCGACCACTGCCCTAGGAGATGTATCTATAAACATAATAGAGTACTGGTACACGAAATTTGTGCACGGGTAGGGTCCCTGGGCCTGGCCGGCTATCAGGGCCTTCCTTCCCCCGGCTGTCAGCTGGGGCCTTTTTTTGTTCTGTGCCACCCCCTGGTGGTCAGCACACATCATAGTGAGCAGTCAAACTCGCAGTCATTCGAACTCCCGAGGGGACAATTTGCATATTAGCCTTTTATTATATAGGATTGCAATGAGAGATGTCTGAGATTTTGTTGCCTATGGTTTCTTCTAAGATTTTTATGATCAGAAAACCTGAATAGGCTGATCCTACTAATGAAATTGAAGCAGTAATAAAAAAAAAAACTTTCAGCAAACCAAAGCTCTGGTCTGGACAGCTTCACAGGGGAGTTTAACAAAACATTAAAAGAAGAATTAACACTTATCCTCGTCAAACTATTCAAAAAATTCAAGAGGAAGGAATACTTCCAAACTCTTTCTATAAGGCCAGCAGTACCCTAATTCCCAAACCAGATAGATGCTACAAAGAAAGAGAATTACAGGCCAATATCTCTGATGAACATAGATGCTAAAATCCTCAACAAAATATTAGTAAATCAGATTCAGCAATACATTATAAAGATCATACACCATGACCAAGTGGGATTTATTCCAGGGATGCAAGGCTGGTACAATATTCACAAATCAATAAATGTGATACATCACATGAACAAATTGAGAGACAAAAATCACATAATCATATCAATCAATGCAGAAAAAGCATTCAACAAAATCCAACACCCTTTTTTGATAAAAATTCTCAGCAAAGTGGTAATAGAGGGATCATACCTCACCATAATAAAAGCCATATAAGACAAACCTACAACCAACATCATACTCAATGGGCAAAACCTAAAACCATTTCCCCTAAGAACAGGAACAAGAAAGTGGATGCCCACTTTCACCACTCTTGTTCAACATAGTATTGGAAGTCCTAGCCATAGCAATAAGACAAGAAGAAAAAATAAAAGGTATCCAAATTGGAAAGGGGGAAGTAAAACTGTCATTATTCACAGATGACATGATATAGTACATAGAAAACCTTAAAGACTCCATCAAAAAACTAATATATTTAATAAATGAATTCGGCAACATGGCAGGATACAAAATTAACACCCAAAAATCTATGGCATTTTTATATACAAATGATGAACTCTCAGAAAGAGAAACTAAAAAAAACTATCCCATTTATGATTGCAACAAAAAATTAAGATACTTAGGAATAAACTTAACCAAGGAGGTAAAAGACCTGTACTCAGAAAAGTAGAGGACAATGAAAAAAGAAATAGAGGAAGATGCAATCAAGTGGAAGAATATACCATGTTCATAGATTGGTAGGATCAATATCATTAAAATTTCCATACTACCCAAAGCAATCTAAAGATTCAATGCAATCCCTATTAAAATACCAATGGCATATTTCAAAGATCTAGAACAAATACTCCAAACATTTATATGAAACCAAAAAAGACCCTGAATAGCCACAGCAATCTTAAGAAAGAAGAGCAAAGTTAGGATTCTCACAATACCAGATATCAAGTTATACTGCAAAGTCACTGTACTCAAAACTGCCTAGGACTGACACAAGAACAGGCATATAGATCAATGGAACATAACAGAGAATCCAGAAATCGACCCAAGCCACTATGCTCAATTAATATTTTACAAAGTAGGCAAGAATATACAGTGGAGTAAAGACAGTCTCTTCAATAAATGGTGTTGGGAAAATTGGACAGGTACATTAAAAAAATGAAAGTGGACCACCAACTTATACCAGACACAAGAATAAACCCCAAATGGATACAATATTTAAATGTAACTCATGAAACTATCATGTAACTTTGTAAGGTCTCCCTGAACTAGACATTGGGATGTGGGTCCATGAAACTGATAAAGGAAGATAAAGCATGGTAGAAGGAGGAAAGATATTTGTCCAGAGCTTGAGCAAAGGGTAAGAGGTAAGAAAGCTTAATGTGTTTTGGAAAGAGCAAACAGTCTTTAATAAGGTGAAGCATAAAACACAGGGCAGTTGTGGAAGATAAATCATGAGCATTTTTTTGGAGCAAGATTGTGGTGGATTTAGATGAGCTGGACTGTGCAATGCAGATGTAAGTTTCTGCAAAGGGTTATGGCATATTCTCTCTACAACTCTTTTAGTTAGATTTAACTACTACTCATTTGAAAATACTTATTTCATATCAATTATGTACTATGCATTTCTGTACTATGCATATATCTTCTGGGAAAATAGAACTCTCCACAGACTGAGTCGTTAGCAGACACACACAATTTAGTGGTTACTAAAAACCAATGTAATCACACTATGAGAAGTTGTGTCATGGGGTTTGGATAGTGAAAAGAAGGGTGCTGAGGCAGGTCACGAGAGACTCCCTGAGTAGATTAGGTGACTGAAGTCATCCATAGAGGGCAACAATAGAAAAAGAATGTTCACCTGGGTGCAGCATGTTCAACTGGAAAATTTAAAATAGATCAATGTAAGCCTGTGGTCATTTTGGAAAGGAGAAAGAAGTGACAATGGGTGTTTGTAGATTCAGGCAAGAAGTAAGATTGGCCAGAAACTGGATGGTGTCAAATGGGAGAAAATTATCTGTAAATAAATTTTGAAAGTCTTATGTATGTGAAAGAGCATTTCCCCTCTTCCTTTGTGCATACTTATTCACCATTCAAAAAAAATCTTATTGAGTGACTATTATATGCTAGGGAATGCTCACGCACTAGGGACACAGAGCAGTGCACAAAACAGACCAAGTTCTTATTATTGTGCAGCTTAACTCTAATGTATATAACTAATTTAATGTAAATGATGATTGTTATTACACAGGCTTATAAAGGCTTACAAATTCCATAGCTATAAAATGCAACATTTTGGTGAAGAAAATGCAGGACAAAGTATGGTACTGTATATAGTAGTTTACCAAGAGACTCTTTTTCCACTAAAACAAATTAAGCTACCTCTGCATGTATAAATCATGAATAATAAAGGAATCTAGGGTTGTGAATCAACCTGTGCAATATGCTACACCCAGTTTGCTTTATACTGGGCACATTGATTTAATTTTAGTTCCATAGGGAAGGCACTCGCTATTAAAACAAAATGGATTGTTGCTGATTTGATTTTCCATTCAATGTATTATCAACTTAGACATACTGAAGCAGAACTGAATCACAGATGAATATAAATTTCCTAAGAGCTGAGATAAATATAGTTAAATGAAAGAGGGCTGAAAAGGATTATAGAATGCCCTTCAATATCCACTTTTACTTTCAGATTATTGTAGCTCCTGATTTTAATAAACATTTTTATTTAGTTTTTCCAAAGTCCTTTTCTATCTTAAAAATTGAACAACAGATGAACAAGATATTCGACTACTTAAAGTCAAATAAAATGGGCATAAACTGGATTTTTTCATTAAAATCTATGCAATAGCATGTTTAAAAATTAGATTGATAAAATTTTTTATAATGGTTCATTTTAATTTAATCATATTCTTAGCCTGAAAACAAAGTCTTATGTATTAATTCCAACCAATGTACCCCTCCAGATACATTAGTGGTTATTATTTTTACCTCAATGTATGTATGAGTGTGAGAGAAATCTAGCTTCTTAAGTGGGGTCAAGAGTTTATTCAGGTTTTCATTTTTTTCATCATATAATGAGTTTTACTTTAAAATATTCCTTGAGTTTTTCTGATCACATTGTGAGGTGAGGCCTAAATTCATAACCTGTTATGTTCTGTTATGACAACTGTTATGATAATGTCCACTTGAATACATGCAAATGATGAATAAATTACTACTTACACAAATGTGTCCACATGTCAAGTTGTTTAATCAATGTACTCAAATGTTATTTCAAAAAAAAAATTCAAAGTCATTGGCCAAATCTAACCTTTATAAAAGTGATTAGTATTTAACTAACAAAGATATCAAACTTTAATAGCAATAGATTTTTTTCTTTTTCAGAAAGGGAATATGACAGTATTCTAAAAAATCGGTGGGAGTGATTCTGTATTGATTATAGAAGAACACTATTTCAGTTGAAAAAAGGGTTTAAAATCTTTAAAGATAATCTTTTCACTAAGAATTCAAGTTTTTTGTTGAAAGTCAAAGTGGGTCAGATTTTGCTAAGACCTATCTTGCATATGACATTCAACCCCAAACCCCAGGCTATTTTAACACTGAGACAATCTTGAAAACCTCTTCCCTCAACCTTTATAACAAAATGTCAGGGTGGCTCCACAGGTAATATTTTATTCACTGCTGTAAGCCAAAGGATCAATAGAACTTATGCTCATTTATTTAGCTTATATTTCTTTTAACCTTATGCTTTATTGGATGCACAAAATCGTTATATTGGGTAATGCTTGTGGGTGGTTCTAGTTTGGGGTTTCTGTAGGTTGAAAACCATGAACCATTCTCTGTTCCTGCTAGAAATATGTGGAAACCAATAGCCAGCTGATAAGTAGTAGGTGAAATTAGTGAAATGTTGTTGCATTTGGGTCAGACAAGAGCCTTAAACCACAGGGCAATTAAATAGGTATTATGTAATGAGACCTGATAGGATTTAGGTTCACAGCAATTGTACAGATTCAAATTGAGTGAAAATATTCTAAAGTAGAAAAATAAGCAGATAAAATGAAACTTGGTGGTGGTTTGCCACTAGTTTAAATAAATAAATCAATATATTGCTTATTTTCCTTATTCACTTTAATTTCTATTCAATTACTGTACTTTGGCACGTATTGCTGATAAATTGACTATTCTCTTTGCTTAATGCCATGTTAAGATCAATGGTAGGATTTAAATATTTGATAGGAAAAAGTACTAAATGGGCCCACTGAGTCTATAATAATGTGGGATCCCAGGAAACAAAACTTCTAAAAACAAGTGTGTTTTGAAGAAGGCTCTTAACTATCTGAAGAAAAAAGTTCATCATAAAAATCAATTCTTTAAAAGGAAATAGAAATTTATCTTAGTGTTAGATTCTCTAGCCTCACAGGGCTGAACACACTGTGGAAACTTAATATATATAGAAATTTACAAACAAAAACATAACAATGATATGTGGGCCAATTTTCAGAAACATTGAAAATCAATGTATCCTTACTCTGCCTAATTCAGTAAACTCAATTATTTACTGTAAACTCGATTTGAGTGGGCTTACACATAACTATTTGAATTTTACATTGAACATGAATCCAATTACTTTTAAGGTAAAAATTTCCTTTATTTCCACACCTAACCCCATCCCCAGGATTCCAGGAAGTTTGCTTTGACTGTTTCTTGTTTATCATTAAAGGATATTTTAAGACATTTGTTTCTATTATATTTATCCCATAATTCTCATTACATATACCACTCACCCTATACCACAACTATGAACTTTTCCACAGGCATTTAACATTGATTTTGCACCATATTTTGAGAAAAACATCCTCCTTCCCCAATTACTGAAGTTAAGACTATTTTTTTACTTTCTCCTACTTGCTCTCCCAGTTTTATCCCACATTCATCTCCATTTCTACACACAAACATATGCCCTCCACCCTGAACACAGATCCTCAATGGGTTGACAAGATAAGTCATAAAATGTAGGAACTCCTGGGAAAGCTATCCACTATTCATAGTTAGCAAGCAGTTTTAATTTTAAAAAGTTGATTAGTCTCAACTATTCTGAATGTCCTGGTTTCAGAAACTCTTCAAAGAACGTGCTTATAATCAGTCTGTTTGGCAGGAAATTATGAGGAGAATTTGTAAATTTAATTGCTGTTATTGGTAAATGTGATAACATTTAAACAGCATAAAGTTATATGACTAAATATCTTAATTTTAAAGTATTAATAGTGGGAAGGCAGGTTTAGCTCTAAGTTGTCTGAAGCAATCCCAAAATGGTATGATTAAAATGCCAATAGGAAAATTGGAATAAGTAACTGAGAATATCTTCCACAAGAGAGATTCAGAAAGAGTAGGTCATTATTTACGTAAAGATTTTGGAGTAAAAATATCTGATCAATTCAGACACTTTCAGATTATGTACCTGAAAAGTCCAAGTCACTTATAAAACCATTTTCTTACTAATAATCATCCCTTTCTTAGACCTTTGCATTACTTCTCTTCTTTTACCAATTCCAATAAGTACCTAGGAGGTGGCTTTGGGGGAGGGTGGATTTTTCATAAAGAAACAAAATTTTCATCACTGCTAATGAATTATTGCATGTACAAGAACAAAATAGCATTGAAAAAGCCATGTTGAGATACAGGGGCTGAATGGATTATGAATTTTGCTCGCTAGTTGTGGTGGGCATTTTTCCTGGTCTGGCATCTATCCTTCAGCTGTTGTGACTGTTGGCTGTTAATGTTTCACAGTTGCCTCTCTTCTCTAGAAAGGTGACCTCTACTGGTGATGGGAGTCCCCTAGCCCAGGAGGTACACACACCCTTTGCCTAGGAGGTAATTCATGTTCCCAGTGGTGAGCCACAGCCAGTGGGATGCTGGAGCAGAGCCTAAAAGTCAATTGTGTGTGTGTCTTTCCAATAATGCATTCAATGAAATTATGTTGGTAGCTTGAATTGGCCATAATAGGAATATTTACACCACGACAACTGGAAAATGCTACAGGTCAGTATTCACCCCTTCTCAGAGCTAACTGGTATTTATTCACAAACTGCTGGTGATAGCCAATGACTGTCTGGACTGTAAAAAGACAACTCTGCTGTGTGGTTTATACTCCAGAGTTCTCTCCTTATGGATCAGGACATGAAGCTAGATCCTGCTTGGGGTATTGCCTTGCTTGGCTCTTCTTCATAATTAAGCTTCCTCAACTCCCATAAAAGCTTTCCCTGAAAGCACACCATTTATAAATCATGTATACCCAGACACCTGTTCATAGGGTCTGCTTTCAGGAAATTTGACCTATAAGACCACTTTAGTCAGTCCTTAGCTAAGTGGATGCTGTACAAAAGCCTCAAAGAACACGTGTTCAAAATTACACAGAGTTCCGACTCATGGGCCACTTGAGTCCCAAGGATCAGATGAAACTGCAAAAGGTAAATTTGAAATGACAAGGATCTACTCTTTGTGTATGTGGACATAAAGGAAAGAAGGTGATGGTAAGAGATGAAGCCTGTGTAAAGTGGGCAGTTTTTCATATCATGCTCCTCACATTATGCTCACATACCCAGAGGTCAGTGTACTGGAGGATTCAGTTAATTTCAGATTTTAGAGAAAAATGTCTTCATATTAAAACACAACAAATACACTGTGGAGAAGGTCATAAAATGGATGTGAGATTTGAAAAAAGAAAACAAGAAACAAAGACAACTGGAAAATTTCAGGCTCATGGAAAAATGGGTGCAAGGAGAATACACCAGGCTTCATCTCCTTGGCCATTAAGAGAACTGAAATAGAAAAGTTTGAGGAACACTGCTATTGGAAAATGCAGTTGATAGAAAAATCCACAGTAAATGTTAAACATAACTAAAATATTATGAAAAAGTTTACTTTTCTTAGGCCTTGTTAAAATGCAAGGATTACATTCGTATCATAGGCAGATCTGTTCCCATAATACTCAGAAAACTGGTTTGCTAATTATTCAATGAGATTGCTTAACTTAGTTAATGTAAGGTTGTGTAAGGTATAATATTGGTGCCAATATTAACTGTGTAATTTTGCAGATTGTAATTGCCAAGCATGACAGGAACACAGCAGGAGCCCACTCCTTGGGTTATTTGTGCTTAAATCATTCCTTGTTGTGCTTATGGTGGGAGAGTAACACAACTATGAACTTTAAACTTGTTACAAGTTTGGTAGATGTCAAAGGAAAAAATATATATATTGGCTATGTACTTCCATTTTTGAGGGAATTTCAGTTATATAAATAACCCGTACATTTTGAACTATTTCTAGTTAATGTGGCATATGCACACATACACACAAGCTAATAAAAATTCTTGTTCCCTCAGCTTGGTGCTAAATAATAATATTCCCAAGAAAACTAAGATGGCATTAATACAATCCCCAGTACAATTTTACTCATGCAATAAATTAAACATTCACACTCTATAATGAGATCAGTCTTCTTTTGGGTATAGATTTTAAACTTATCATAAATGAATGAATGATTGAGTTTTTAGATCCAATAATGCTGATGATATATTGCCAATGTTTTTGTTTTGAATAGCCTTTTATTACCTATGACTCTTGAGGAATAGTATTATAATTACTACCAGCCACAAACAAAGCTTCTGGAGTAAATCCTCAGTAAACAGGATTGGCATATTAAAGGGTCAGTTTTTGATATGGTTTCTTTCAAATAGTAGGAAGAATGATATTCTTTGGAGAAATTTTATCATCTAATTAAATACTTCTTTAGAACAATGTCAGATGAACTCATTAGCTGAACATTTTGATTATCCATGTCCTTCTAAATATCCCATGACCAGAAGAAGAGCTGTACAACTCTGATTTAATGCAATAACAATGCTAGCCAATTCCAGCTTCTTCTTTTATCACAGTCCATCAAAGGAATACAAAAAAGTCCAAATTAAAATAAGTTCAATAATAAAAAGAACATGTTCCTTTTCCGACTGTTCTAAAGCCTCTTCCTATTTTTAAGCAAAGTTCATTCAGTAATTACCTTATTTATGAAAGTAAAATAGAGGGATGTTATTAAGTAAATGGTTTTACGCTTTGAATTCAGAAGGCATCTCAAAACAGTAAAAAGGAAAGGGTGTTGAATGTTATTAACTCATTTCCTCCCACCCACTGCTTTAAATCGTTTGCTTGGTTCCAATGTATACTACACTTACATAAGTTGTTTATGAAGAGCCAAATTAATAGTCGTTGCAATTGTTTTTGTTGGAGTTTGGAGAGCTGACAAATGAATTAGTAGAAAATGGCAATTCTACATGAATTAGCTTTTAAGCCTCCCTAAGAGGCTGATGCAGAACTTAATAAGAGACTTATTAGGAGAAGTAGGACAACTTAATTCAGATTGATTATAGACTTTGGTGAAGACAGCTGGGGTTCAAGTGAAACTGAAAAAGAACTTATATGCACTTCAAAGTATGCTAAGCAGATGTCTGAAACAATTACTCCGCACTGTCTTTTCAGAAGTTTCAAAGGCAGGATGGGAATAGCCTGGTAAATGAAGGTTCTATTTGCCTAAGTTGAGGTAGAGGCTTTTAAAGCACACATCGCTATCTACAATCAGAGGCCTTGGGTAAAGAAAATGAGTCAACATTGCTGTCCTCAGTAATTTGCCTTTAGCTTTATAAACAAAGAAGGTAATGAGAGACAATACATGGGAACTAAGTAATAAGCTATCCTGGCAACACTAACTTACAATTAATTTTACACTGAACAAATAATTTGGTCAGGAATTTTAAGATGACTAGTTCCTACTTTAGTTTCTAAGCTCTATTAAAGCCAACAATGACCATTCTATTTTTTTTAAAAAAAATACTATTCTTTTAAAGTATATGTGAGACTTTACTATAATATGCTTTCTCATTCCTGATATCAAAAGCCAAATCACATGCTTTTAAGCATCACAATTGCATGTTTTGAAAACTAAATAAAACCCTGGTTACCCCATATGACAGGTACTAGATCCATATTTAATCCATATTTATAAAAGAGTGCATATTTTTGTTTGTATTTTCTTCTTGATCAAAGGCTTATATAACACACATAACATTTGTGTGTTTTTTTTAACATTTGTGTTTTTAAAAAATATGTTTTTATTGATTTTAGAGAGATAGGAAGAGAGAGGGAGAGATAGAAACATCAATGATGAGAGAGAATCATTGATTTGTTGTCTCCTGCACAGCCCTTACTGGGGATCAAGCCTGAAACTCAGGCATGTGCCCTGACCAGGAATTGAACTGTGACTTCCTGGTTCATGGGTTGACACTCAACCAACTGAGCCACACCGGCTGGACTACACATAGCATCTACACTAATAAAAGACAAACATGCAAATTGACCGCACCTTCGCTATGCCTTAAGCCACGCCCACCAGCCAATCAGAGTGACTATATGCAAATTAACCCAACCAAGATGGCGGCTGGCAGCCACGGAGCTGGAGCAAGCAGGATGCTTGGTTGCCCCAATGATGGAGGAAGCCAAGCTTCCCAGCTGCCGCAGCCGGCTCTGAGCTCTACTCAAAGCAACAAAGTTTCAATTATAGAAGGTAAATAAACCCCAGATACCTGCTTTCAGCCAGCCGTGGCCACGGAGCTGGAGCGAGCAGGAGTGGGTTGCCCCTGGTGATGGAGGAAGCCAAGCTTTCCTCCCGCCCACCCTGGCCTGCTCTGAGCTCCTCTCAAGGCTACAAAGTTTCAATTATAGAAGGTAAATAAATCCCAGAATAAAAAAAGAAAAAGAAAAAAAAAAGGAGAGGCTGGGAGCTTCTGTCACCAGGGGGCTTGGCCAGCCTGAAAATGGCCCTCAGCCCCTCACCCAGACTGGCAAGGCACCCCAGTGGGGACCCCCCCACCCTAAAGGGGGTGTGGCCAGCCTGAAAAAGGCCATCAGCCCCTCACCCAGGCTGACCAAACCTCCATGGGGTGAGGGTTCCCACTGGGAGGGGGGCTTGACCAGCCTGCAAACAGCCATCAGCCCCTCACCCAGGCTGGCCAGGCACCCCAGTGGGGACCCCCACCCTGAAGGGGGTGTGACCAGCTGCAAACAGCCATCAGCCCCTCACCCAGGCTGGCCAGGCACCCCAGTGGGACCCCCACCCTGATCTGGGACACCCTTCAGGGCAAACCAGCCAGCCCCCACCCATGCACCGGGCCTCTATCCTATATAATAAAAGGGTAATATGCAAACTGACCCTAACAGCAGAATGACTGGGAATGACTGGTCACTATGACACACACTGACCACCAGGGGGCAGACGCTCAATGTAGAAACTGCCCCCTGGTGGTCAGTGCACTCCCACAGGGGAAGCTCTGCTCAGCCACAAGCCAGGCTGATGGCTGCCAGTACAGCGGTGGTGGTGGGAGCCTCTCCTGCCTCCTCAGCAGCGCTAAGGATGTCCGACTGCAGCTTAGGCCTGCTCCTCGCTGGCAAGTGGACACCCCCCGAGGGCTGCCGGGATGCCAGAGGGATGTCTGCCAATTTGGGCCTGATCCCCCAGGGAGTGGGCCTAACCCAGCAGGTGGACATCCTCCGAGGGTCCCAGACTGCAAGAGGGCATAGGCCCGGCTGAGGGACCGCCCCGAGTGCACAAATTTTTGTGCACCGGGCCTCTAGTTTGTATATAAACAACAACAGAAGCCTCCACAGAACAATTCATTTCCGGTTAATAACAATGAACAAAATATTAGTAAACTTTCTTCTTCCTACTAAGGGCAGTACAATTCATGCATTATGAAGATGTCATTCTTTTGTTCAGAGTTGGGAGTGCTTACATATTTTGAATCATTCTTAGGGCTGCTCTGTTTGTAATGGTTCTGTCTAACCATGCATCCCCTATTCTATAAGAAAGAATTATAAACTTTCTTATAAAACTCATATATGATAAATCATTTAAGGTTGGCTCATATAATGATACATATAACAAAATTAATAAAATATTAAAATATTAGAATGAGGGTTAAGATGACAAAAGCAGTAAGGGAAGATACAGTTGTGTGTACATGGTTGAAAGTTTCCTGCTTGCCAAAGTGAAGATAACATTCTAATATGTTACATCATATTTCACATTGTCTATCAGGAGGAAACATAATTGGTTTTCTCATTGTCAAATTTGGAGACAGCATTCTTTTGATAAATTTCTCAGATTAAACCAAGCCACAGGGACTTAGGGTGGTAGGCCTGAAAAAGATACATTTGCCAAGTCTCTTCTTAAATTTTTACATATAAATGTTGAACATTAATAAATTAGAATAGCATGGTGGCTTCATCAGAGTCCCTAGTCTACTACACATGTGATTACATTATCCCCAATTATAATTCTAAAAAGGTCTAATCAAAATATTTCATTGTAATAACTTTAGGGCAAAACTTACAGAATCCCTGTCTGTGACTTTTCATAGTAAAAATTGTAAGTTAAGGCCAGCTGGTGTGGCTCAATGGTTGAGCACTGGCTCATAAACCAGGAGGTCACCGTTCCATTCTAGGGTTAGGGCACATGCCAGGGTTGTGAGCTCAATCCCCAGTAGGGGGCGTGCAGGAGGCAGCTGATGGATGTTTCTTTCCCATTAATGTTTCTCTCTCTCCTTCTCTTTTCCTCTCTGTTTAAAATCAATAAAAATACATTTTTTAAAAAGGTCTTTCCATCGGAAAGATATTCATAAAAAATGTAAGTTAAAAGTCTGATAGAGAACATAAAACGTAACTATATAGTATAACAACTTTGCATATTCCAGTATGGTGTGCAGAAAAACTGTGTTTCAAGTCAACAGGCCAACTAAAGGCAGTGAAATATTCTTGGCTCAAGAATGATGTACCACTTTTTGTGTAAAGAAACCATGTTAGATTAGAACAGAAAGAAAACGGAAAAACAACAACTCACACAAACTGTTTCACACAGGAATTATTCTGAAGAACAAAACTATAATAGGTAGACTTTAGGTTCATAAGTGATTCTACTTTATTAAAACCTATCTATATTCCTTTTATAGAACTATGTAGAGCACTTCACAATTCAAGGAGCTATTCAGATTCCCCATTACTACAAGGAAAGTAAGAATATTTGTATAGTCACATAAGCATTGGTATTATTTCCAGTATAGTGAGAGAGATCATGATTCTGTCCTTAAAATATTTGAGCCCTGACCGGTTTGGCTCAGTGGATAGAGCGTCAGCCTGCGGACTCAAGGGTCTCAGGTTCGATTCCGGTCAAGGGCATGTACCTTGGTTGCGGGCACATCCCCAGTAGGGAGTGTGCAGGAGGTAGCTGATCGATGTTTCTCTCTCATCGATGTTTCTAACTCTCTATCCCTCTCCCTTCCTCTCTGTGAAAGAATCAATAAAATATATTTAAAATATTTTAAAAAATATTTGATAAGTAGTATAAATCATGAATTTTAAAAATAAAGAGGCATATAAAATTTAAACTTTATTCTAGTGGTTATTCCTATGGAATCTATATTTGGAAGGCTGAGGTTCTCTTAGTTAATATTCTTAGTTC